>NW_006399810.1:16812912-16821537 GCF_000299155.1 Elephantulus edwardii | reverse complement strand
CCTTCCCCGCTGCAGGCCCGCGCAGCCATTCTTGGGACTGCAGTCAGACGGCGGGGAGGCGAAGGTCACTTTCCGAAGGACGGACGGAGCCTTCTCCTGCACAGGTTTGGTCGGAGCCGGGTTGTGAATAATGGGCACGTGAAAGAGGAGGGCAAACCCACAGTCGGAAGGACCGGCGGTGGTCTCCAGGGGAACTCCGGCCACGTCGGCTTCCTTTCGGGGTCTCCGGGACTGCGGGGAGTCCGCGTCGCCCGCGGCCTGGTCCCGGCTTTCGGAGAAAGCGGGCTTTTCATCGCCAGCCGGATCACTCATTTTGGTAGAAGTCAGAAAACCCGCAGAGAAGCGACTCTTGTTCTGGTCTTCTCTGTACGCGGAGCTCCGCCGGAAGATGCCCCTCGGGCCGCTCTTCTTTTCCCAGCGCCCCAATGGCTAACTTTTTGGAAATAGATCTCCAAGGCTTTTTTCCATTGTGTCTTTGAGTGGATCTGAACCTCCAAGCTTTTGGTTATTAGTCAAGTACATTACCATTTGTACCCCCAAAGAGCTCCTACATACTATGTGTGCACTATTAGCACAAAAAGTGGTTGATACATAAGGGTGTTGATGTCCGTTGCTACAAATTCTCACAAGGCAGATGCTTTCCTTCCAATATGTCTTCCAATTTCTTCCATCAGCCAAGTTCTACTTTATGGTTCAAAGAATTTCATCTTTTTAAGAGAACATCAACAAACAAGTGAAGAAATTATCAGATGCTGAGCTTTCAGAAGAATCAGATTTCCAACAGCTGTTGCGGAAAACAAAAGCTGACATCTCTTGTTCTTTTAGTGATTTGCATTTATGTTCATTTAATTTGAAAACTCTCATTAATTTTTTTTTGCATTCATAGAGTTAAGATGCTTGCACTAAGTAACACCCCATCAATTTAGATTAAATGGAAGGAAAGTCAGTGGAATTAGTGAAAAGTCAAGTATATTTAGCAACCAAAAATATTCTAATAAAAGGTTGCTAAGTGGTAAAAATGCTTTGGAAACTATCTCTTAGAATTATTTTAATTCATAAATAAATTGTTAGTGTGGTGCAGCTATTATGTTTTACCTTAGTTCATTCTTAAATAGCATTACTTGCCCAGAAAGCCTTTTTGTTAGACCAAAGGTACACCACAACTCTAGCCCAGTATGCATTGCAAATTACAAATTATTGGGTTTCAATTTAATGAGGTTTTCATGCCATAAGGATTAAAAGGTCTTAGAAACAGAAGGAATCTCAGTGGATATTGAATCCAAATCTCACTTCATTTGTAGAAGTCTCTACTTGAGTATTCCAGGAGCAAGGACTATGTGATTTCAGCACACTCCATTATTGTGATATAATGGAGGGACATCATGCTGGGTAGAGTAGAGGGACAGCGCAGGAGGGGAAGACCCTCTATGAGGTGGATTGATTCAGTGACTGGGGTAATCGGGATGGGTGTGTCAGAGACAATGCGATTGGCACAGGATAGAGCAGGGTTTAGGGCTGTTGTACATAGGGTCGCTATGAGTCGCAAACGACTCGACGGCACATAACAACAACAACATCCAAAATGTTCTAGAAGAATTAAAAATGCATTTGTTTTGAGACAGAGGGTTTTTCTAGTTCTTTTAGATGTGATTTTGAAAAAAAAGTTTGGAATTTTTTGAAGGTTGTCATAACCTCTCTTTCTGATTATTTCCTATCATACAGGCTAAATAATAACAGTTATGTGGACCAGTAACTGGTTTTCAAATCCTGCACAGCTTACTCATTCTTTTGTTAATCCATCTTACTCTGTCTTTTTTTCTAACGGTGTCACCCAAAATGCACACAGTAAACTCCTGCAAAATTAGCATTAAGAGGGGAATTTAATCTGCTGACTTCCTTGAATAGGCCTCTTAACACCTTCATTCCTTGTTTTATTTATCAACTCCTAAAATAGTGGACGCATATACATATAAATGAAGGGAACCTTGATGACCTAATAATGTTAAGGAGTTGCACTGCTAACCTTAAGGCAGGCAGTTCAAATCTACCAATTGCTCCTCAAGAGAAAGATGGGCAATCTCCTCCTGCTATAAGCTATGAGACTTAGGGATAAGCTATGAGCCTGTCCCAACTTGATGGCATATAACAACAACAACATATGTGTACATACTATATGAACACCTTTCAATATACAGAGAAAATAAAATTAATCATTCTTACAATTTATCATGGAGGCCAAGCTTTGAAATTAATCATTCTTACAATTTATCATGGAGGCCAAGCTTTGACTTTGCTAATGACAAGAATAATTTCGCCAGAAAAAAAACTGTAGGAAAATAATATTATCTGACTGATAGCATTTAACCAAAATCCTGTTCAGGAAACAAATGGAGGTGAATAAAAAAAGAAATTACACAGATGTCAGAGTTGCACCCACTCCCTCTGCTTTCAGAAGACAGCTCCCTTGGTCTGTCTGTTGTGGCAGCCTCTGATTTTTCTCAGCTGATCAAGAGAGCTTAGTGGCCTTCAGAACCCACTTACAAATAATTTAATACATCAACATGTCACCCCACCTGAAGCTCCCAGCAAAATAAAGCCACATCTAAAGATTAAAGGGTAGAAAAATGCCAGAACTTAAGGGGTAGAAGCTTAAAAGCAAGTATTTAATGAGCCACCACCTAGAAGTCTCAACACAAGTATGTAGCATATTAGACACACAAACACCCTGAAGGCAGACAGAACAGAAATGAACCATCCCAGAGAGGACATAAGAAGTCCTGATAGTGTTTTGAGGAGCACCAAACTTCTTTCTATGGTGGTTGCACTATTTTACAATCCCACCAACAATGTATAAGAGTTCCTATCTCCTCACAACCACTCCACATTTATTAATTGTTATCCTGTTAAACTGCCACTGCTTCTGGAGTGGGATGGTATCTCATTATGATTTTGATTTGAATCTCTCATATTGCCAGTCATTTTGAGCATTTCTTCATGTCTCTTGGCCATTCAAATCTCTTCTTCTGTTAAACTTCTTTCCATGTCTTTTGCCCATTTTGTAATTGTTACGAATTTTTTTTTTCTTGTGGAGGCCCTGTACGAGGATTCTATAAACATTTTAAAAAATATTTGTATTATTATTATAGTAGTTTATTTACAAAATTTGAATACATTGTTTTCCAGAACAGATTCTTCCAATTTTCCTCCAACCCCACCCATCAAATTGTACAACCCATGACTGATCCCCTCTCCCCCTGTACATCCTCATCTCTCTACTTCCACCCTACCCCCTCCTCTGGATCTTTATACTCATTCTACTATAATGGTTTTATATAGTATTTGTCCGTGTGGAATCGAGTTAGGTCACTCACAATAATGTTCTCCAGTCCCTCCCAAGTAGGGTAATAATTTACAAAATCATTGCTCCTGAATGCTGTGTAGTGTTCCATTGTCTGACTGTACCATAATTTCTAAAACCATTTGGTTTTGGTTGGACATTTGGGCTGTTTCCTTGTTCTTGTGATGATGAATAATGTTGCTAAAAACATTGGTGTACAAGTTTCTGTTTTGTGTCTCATGTCTCATTTTCTCAGAGTGTGGATCATAACAAACTGTGGCTGACTCTGAGAAGAATGGGAATCCCAGAACACTTGATTGTTCTTATGTGAAACCTATACTTGGACCAGGAGGCAGTCATCAGAACAAAGCAAGGGAACACTACATGGTTCAAAATTGGGAAGGGCGTAAGCCATGGATGTGTCCTATCTCCGTACCTTTTCAATCTGTATGCAGAACAAATTGTCCGGGAGCCTGGGCTCTATGAGGAGAAATGTGGGGTCAAGATTGGTGGACGATTTATCAACAATCTGCGTTATGCAGATGACACAACCTTGCTTGCTGAAACTGAAGAGGACCTGAAGCACCTGCTGCAGAGGGTCAAGGACTGCAGCCTCCAAAATGGATTGAGACTCATTGTCAAGAAGATGAAGATTCTCATCACTGGACCAATTGGCAGCATCAGGAAGGATGGTGAAGAGATTGAGATTGTACACAGCTTTAGTTTGCTTGGCTCCACAGTCAACACTCTTGGCACCAGAAGCCAGGAAATTAAAAGGTATATAGCCATGGGAAAGTCTGCTGTTAGGGACCTCTCCAAAGTACTAAAGAGCAATGGCGTCTCTCTGGAGACTAAGGTGTGTCTGATACAGGCCATGGTCTTTGCTTGTTATGCATCAGAGAGTTGGACAATGATCAAGGAGGATAGAAGGAGAATTGATGCCTTTGAGCTGTGGTGCTGGAGAAGAGTATTGAGAGTACCATAGACTGCTAGGAAAACAGATTCATCCTGGAGAGGGTTAAATCAGGTGGCTCCTTGGAGGCAAGGATTCTGAGGCTCCGTCTACCATACTTTGGACATGTTGTGAGGAGAGACCGGTCCTTGGAGAAGGACATCATGCTTGGGAGGGTGGAGGGACAGCACAGGAGGGGAAAGCCCTCTATGAGGTGGATTGATTCAGTAACTGGGGTAATTGGGATGGGCATATCACAGACAGTGCAACTGGCACAAGACAGAACAGAGTTTATGGCTGTTGTACATAGGGAAGCTATGAGTCGCAAGCGACTCGATGGCACATAACAACAACAACAACATATTCCAAGTAGTGGAACAACTGGATCATATAGGATTTTTATGTTCAACTTTTTGAGGAAGCACAAAACTCCCTTCCAGAATGGTTGTACCATTTTACAATCCCACCAACAATGTATAGAGTTCCTTTCTCATCACATCCTCTCCAACATTTATTATTTGCTGTCCTGTTAAACTTTGCCACTGTTACAGCAGTGAGATGGTACCTTATTGTAGTTTTGATTTGCATCTTTCTTATTGCCAGTGATTTTGAGCATTTTTTCATATGTCTGCTTGCCATTTGAATATCTTCCTCTGTGAAAATTCTTTCCATGTCTTAATTCGGTTATCAGTCTCTTTCTTGTAGAGGCCCAGCAGTATTCTGTACACTTTCATTATGAGCCTCTTGCTTGAGATAGTATTGTCAAATGTTTGTCCCCAGTCAGCTGGTTTTCTTTTCATCCTGTTGGGGAAAGTTTCTGATGCACACATGGCTTTAATCTTTAGAAGGTCCCATTCATCAATTTTATTCTTTTCAGATTGTGCATTTCTGGCTGTTTTGGGCAGTCTCTTTATAGCTTTGACTAGTGCTTCTAAGCTTGATCCCAGTTCGTCTCTTATGAAGTTTATAGTTTGGGGCTTTACTCCCAGGTCTCTGATACACCTTGAGTTTATTTTTCTGTGTGGTGTGAGATGTGGATCCCATTTCACCTTTCTGCAGGTGGAAGTCCAGTTTTGTCAGTACCATTTGTTGAAGATGTTGTCATTTCCCCATTTGATAGCTTTGATTTCCTTGTCAAATATCAGTTGACCACAGATGTTGTTGTTGTTGATTGCCTTCAAGTGGAGCACTACTCATAGCAACTCTATGAACAAAAGGCTTGAAGCCCCTCTGTAACTATCAACTTTTATTAAAGTTCATAGGGTTTCTGGAGGCATGGTATTTAGGAGGTGGATGCCATTCCTGCTTCCAATGACCATAGATACCTGGACTACAGATGGGTCTATTTCTGTGTTCAAAATTCTATTCCATTGGTCTATGTGCCTGTTATTGTACCAGTAGCATTCTGTTTTTGTTAATATTGTTGTGTAGTAGGTTTTGAGGTCAGGGAGTGCTAGAACTTCCACCTAATTTTTGTTTCTCAGAAGTGTTTTGCTTATTCAAGGTCTCTTGCCTCTCCAAATAAATTTGACAATTTCTCTTTCAATCTCCTTGAAAAATAAATTTGGTTTGGATTGGGATTGCATTGAACATGTAGATTGCTTTGGGTAGGATTGTCATTTTCACCATGTTGAGTCTTCCTATCCATGAACAGGGTACATTTTTACATTTCTTTAGGTCTTTTATTGTGTCTTGTAGAAATGCTCTGTAATTTTCTTTGTATAGGGATTTTTTGTATCTCTAGTTAGGTTCACTCCCAAGTATCTCAATACCTATTATACTACACTTGATCTTAGCCAAAAGGCCGAGAAGCAATAATACCTATTATAAATGGTATTGCTTTGTCAATTTCCATCTCTTGAGTTCTCTTTGTTACTGTAGTTGAATTCTACTAATTTTTGTATATTGATCTTATATCTTATCACTCTACTAAATAGGCCTACTAACTCTAACTGTATTTTTCTGTTGAGTCTGTGGAGTTGTCTGTGTACACTAGTACATCATCTGCACATAGCAACAGTTTAATAATCTCTTTACTGATCTGGATGCCTTTTATTCCCTTCTCTTATCATATTGCCCTAGCAAGCACTTCCAATACAATGTTGAATAGAAGTGGGGACAGTGGGCATCCTTCCCTAGTCCTTGTTTGTAAGGAAAATGCTTTTAGTCTCTCTCCAATGAGAATGATACTGGCTCTTGGGTTTTGCCTATATACTTTTCACTATGTTAAGGAAATTCCCTTTGATTCCAATTTTGCTGAGTGCCTTTATCAGGAAGGGTGCTGGATTTTGTAAAATAACTTTTCTGCATCAATTGCTAAAATCACATGGTTCTTATTATTTACTCTGTTAATATAGTTAATTACATTGATGGTTTTCCTTATGTTGAACCATCCTTTCATACCTGTTATGAATCCCACTTGGTCATGGTGGATTATTTTTTTACGTGATTTTGGATTCTATTGGCTAGGAATTTGTTAAAGATTTTTGCATCTATATTCATGAGAGACAATGGTCTGTAGTTTTCTTCCTTGGTAGTATCTTTGCTTAGTTTTAGTATTAGGATTAAGCTTGCTTCATAGAAAGACTCTGGAAGTGTTCCTCCTTTTTCAATCTTTACAAAATAATTCAAGTAGAATTGGTGCTAAATACTCTCTGAATGTTTGGTAGATTTCAGCTGTGAAGCCGTCTAATCCAGGGCTTTTCTTATGGGGAAGGTTTTTTTATGACATTTTCAATTTCTTCTCTTCTATGGGTCTGTTCAAGTGTTCTAGATGTGTCTTTGTCAGTCTGGATAAGGAATGCATTTCAATGAATTGTCCATTTTCCTCTAGGTTTTTTAATTCTTCAGAGTATAGCTTTTCATAGTATTTTGATATTATCGATTTAATTTCCTCTAGTTCTGTTGTGATGTCACCTCTATCATTTCTTCAAATGACAGACATGCAAAATGCATAAAACAACAGCTAACAGAATTGAAGAGAGAAACAGACAGCACCACAATAGTGGTAAAAGACTTTAACACACCACTACCATCAAATGATAGGTCAACTCAAAAGAAACTCAACAAAGATACAAAAGATCTAAACTATACAATCAGCCAACTTGACCTTGAGGATATAGTCAGGGTACTATATCCAACTAAAACTCCATTCACCTTTTTCTAAGTGCACATGGTACATTCTCCAGAATTGATTATATATTAGGGCACAAAGTGAACCTCAGCAAATTTAAAAAAAAAATGAAATAATACAAAGTATTTTCTCAGAATTCAATGCCATAAAACTAGAAATTAACCACAAGAGAGTAACCACAAAACCAGTCACATGGAAACAAAATGACTCTCTGCTAGAACAGGATTGGGTTATAAAGAAATAAAGAATGAAATAAAATTTTGGCTAATGCACCCCAAAAAAAGCACAATAGACCTTCTTTTCCAATTGCATGGAACATTCTCCAGAACATAACATTTTAGGTCACAAAGGTTTAGATTTCAAGGTTTCTTTGAAACAAATGATAGTGAAAATACAACTTGCCAAGACCTTTGGGACACAGGTCTATCTTTTGGTGCATAAATGTTGATGAAGGTTATTTTTTCTTCATCTACTGTGCCATTAATCAGTATGTAATGCCCTCAGTATGTAATGTCCTTCCTTATCTTTGATGGTGGTTTTCATTCTGAAATCTATTTTGTCAGAGATTAATTTTGCCACTCCTGCTTTTCTAAGGTTGCCATTTACTTGGTAGGGTCACTATGAGTCGCAAACGACTCAACGGCACATAACAACAACAATTTTTCCCAGCCTTTGATTTTCAGTCTATCTTTCTATTCCTTTTTTAGACATGTCTCTTGTAGGCAACATATTGATGGGCTTTGTTTTTTGTTGTTTTTTTAACCTATTCTGCTACTCTTTTTCTCTTAATTTGTGCATTTAGTCCATTCACATTAACTGTGATTATTGTCAAGCCAGGTTTTGTTTTTGCCATTTTGCCATGTTTCTTTTTTGTTATTTCTAGTTATTAAGGTGTATGTACTTTCCTTGGTGTCTCTGTGTGCAGGACATCACTTAAAATTTCTTGTAATTTTGTTCTTGGTCTCACAAATTTCTTAAGGTCCCTCTTTTCTGCAAAAATCTAATTTCCCATTATAATAAGAGAATGTATATTCAAGAAGCTGAACAAACACTATATAGAATAGAACCCAAAGGAAAAACACCAAGGCATGTTGTTGCTGTTGTTATTGTTGTTGTTGTTGTTGTTATGTGCCGTCGAGTCGTTTCCGACTCATAGCGACCCTATGCACAACAGCCCTAAACCCTGCTCTATCCTGCGCCAAC
>NW_006399810.1:16797738-16805894 GCF_000299155.1 Elephantulus edwardii | reverse complement strand
TGGGGTTGCCTTTATAGTAAAAAAAGTAATCTCTAGATCCATCTTGAAGTACAACACCGTGAGTGACAGGATTATATCCATATGCTTACAAGGAAGCCCAGTGAATACCACTATCATTCAGATATATGCACCAACAACCAGAGCCAAAGAAGAAGAAATAGATGATGATGATTTCTACCAAGGCATATCATAGTCAAATTTACCAGAACCAAAGATAAGGAGAAAATTCTGAAAGCAGCTAGGGAGAAACAAAGAGAAACCTATAAAAGAAAGTGAGTAAGATTAAGTGACAATTTCTCACCAAACACCATGTGAGCAAGAAGACAGAAGAATGACATACATTGAATACTGAAAGAAAACAACTGTCAACCAAGAATACTATACCCAACAAAACTGTAAATCAAATATGAAGAAGAGATCAAGATATTATCAAAAAGCAAAACCTAAGAGAGTTTATAAAAACAAGACCAACATTGAAGAACACACAGAGATGCGTCCTCCTTACAGAGATGCCACAGAAAGCAGGATGGACCAAAGTAATTACCAACAACATCACAAAGAACTCAAAAAAATGAAAGCAATAAAACCTCTCAATAATCACACTGTATGTGAATCATTTACAGCACCACTGAAGAGAAAAAGAGTAGCAGATTGGATAAAAAACAAACAAACAAACAAACCAAAAACCCCTCAATATGCTGTCTACAAGAGACACAGATGAAAAATGAAGATACAGAAAGACTTGAAAATATAGCTGGGGCGAGGGGGAGGAAATAAACCAATCAAATGGCAACCAGACAAAAGCAGGAGTAGAAATATTAACTCTGATAAAATAAATTTCAATGCAAAAACCATCACAAAGGACAACAAAAGTCGCTACATAATGCTTAAAGGGTCAATAGTACAAGAGGATATAACAATAATAAAATCTATGCACCAAATAATAGAGCTGTAAAATATACAAAACAAATATTAACAAAACTGAAAAAAGAAACATACAACACCATTATAGTAATTGGAGACTTCAACACATCACTCTGAAGAAAAGGTAGATCTACCTCTCCAAAGTACTGAAGAGCAATGGTGTCTCTCTGGAGACTAAGGTGCGTTTGATACAGTCTAAGGTCTTTGCAATCACTTGCTATGCATCAGAGAGTTGGACAATGACCAAGGAGGATAGAAGGAGAATTGATGCCTTTGAGCTGTGGTGCTGGAGAAGAGTATTGAGAATACCATGGACTGCTAGGAAAACAAACAGATTTGTCCTGGAAAGGGTTAAATCCAGCGGCTCCTTGGAGGCAAGGATTCAGAGGCTCCGTCTAACATACTTTGGACTTGTTGTGAGGAGAGACCGGTCCTTGGAGAAGGACATCATGCTTGGGAGGGTGGAGGGACGGCGCAGGAGGTGAAGGCCCTCTATGAGGTGGATTGATTCAGTGACTGGGATAATCAGGATGGGAGTGTCAGAGACAGTGCGATTGGCACAGGACAGAGCAGAGTTTAGGGCTGTTGTACATAGGGTCGCTATGAGTCGCAAGCGACTCGATGGCACATAACAACAACAACAACAACAGCAACCAGAGAGAAAGGCAACACAGATGTCGAAAAATTAAACCACACAATAAATCAACTCGATCTAATAGATATATGTAAGCTAATGTACCCCAAAAAAAGCACAGTATACCTTCTTCTCCAATGTGCATGGAACATTCTCCAGAACATATAATATTTTATGTCACAAGACAAGCATCAATAAATTCAAAAACATAGAAATAATACAAGTATTTTCTCAGACCATAATGCTACAAAATTGAAAATTAATAACAAGTGGATAAAGGAGAAAAATCCATACATTTAGAAGCCAGACAATACCTTGCTCGAACATGAGTGGGTAATAGAAGAAATAAAAAATGAAATTAAAATGTTTCTTGAAACAAATGACAATGAAAAACACAGCTTACCAAAAGCTCGGAGAAACAGCCAGAATAGTAATCAGAGGTCAATTTATAGCAATAAACAAACCCATCAAAAGGTAAGAAAAAATGAAAATTGACTCTCTAACCCAACATTTCCAACAAATTGAAGAACAGCAAGGAAACCTGACACCCTCTATAAAAACTAAAATTCTAAAAATTAGGGCAGAAATAAATAAAATAGAAAAAAGAAAAAAATTGAAAATACCAACAAAGCCAGGAGTTGGTTCCTCAAAAAAGTCAATAAAATTGACAAACCACTAGAAAAATTAACAGAGAAAAAGAAAGAAAAGACACAAATAATCTGAATAAGAGATGAAATGGGCAATGCCACAATAGAATCAGCTAAAATAAAGAGGTTAAAAATGGAATATTATGGAAAAAATATATTCAAACAAATATGAAAACCTAGACAAAAGGGACAAATACTTAGAAACTCACAACCTACCTAAACTAGCACAGGCTGAAATCAAACACCTAAACAGATCCATTACAAAAGAAGAACTTGAAAAGGTAATAAAACAACTTCCAACCCAAAAAAAGGCCCTGGACCAGTTGATTTTACAAGTGAATTTTATCAAACATTCAGAAAAGAACTATCACTAATTCTGCTGTGGTGGTTGCTGTTGTTATGTGACATCATGTCTCCTGTGACTCATAGCAACCCTAGGTACAACAGCCCTAAACCCTGCTCTATCCTGTGCCAATCTCACTGTCTCCAACACACCAACCCCGATTATTTGTCACTGAATCAATCCACCTCATAGAAGGTCTTCCTCTCCTGTGCTGTCCCTCCACCCTCCCAAGCATGACATCCTTCTCCAAGGATTGGGCCCTCCTTGCAACATGTCCAAAGTATGTCAGACAAAGCTTCAAAATCCTTACCTCCAAGGAGCAGCCCAGTTCAACCCTCACTAGGATGAACTTGTTCATTTTCTTAGCAGTCCATGGTATATTCAATACTCTTTTCGAACATCACAGCTCAAAGGCATCAATTCTCCTTCTATCCTACCTAGTCATTGTCTAGCGCTCTGGTTCATAGCAAGTGATTGCAAAGACCATGGCCTTTATCAGGCGCATCTTAGTCTCCAGACTGACATTGCTGCTCTTCAGTACTTTGGAGAGGTCCTTAACAGCAGACTTTCTCATTGCAATATGTCTTTTAATTTCCTTGCTACTGGTGCCAAGAGTGTTGACTGTGGAGACAAGCAAAGTAGTTGAGAACATAGAAAAATATGGAATTCTCCCAGACTCACTCTATGAAGTAAACATATCCCTGAACCAAAGTCAGGTAAAGACACCACTAAGGTAGAAAACCATAGGCCAATATCTCTCTTAACATAGATGAAAAAATCCTGACTAAAATCCTGGCCAATAGAATCCAACGATACATAAAAAAAAATAATTCACCATGACCAAGTGGGATTCATAACAGGTATGCAAGGATGTTTCAACATAAGAAAAACAATCAGGGTAATTAATCACATTAGCAAAGCAAAGAGCAAGAACCACATGATCTTATCAACTGATGCATAAAAAGCTTTTGACAAAATCCAACACACTTTCCTGATTAAAACTCTCAAGAAATAGGAATGGAGAGGAATTTCCTCAACATAGTAAAAATTATATATGTAAACCCAAGAGCCAACATTGTTCTCAATGGAGAGAGATTATAGGAATTCCATTTGAGAACAGGAACTAGCCAAGGTTGCCACTATCACCTTTCTTATTCAATATTTTATTGGAAAACTTAGCAATAGCAATAAGACAAGAGAAAGAAATAAGAGGTATCCAAATTGGCAAAGAGGAGGTAAAATTATCTCTATATGCAGGTGATATGATAGTATACTTAGAAAACCCTAAAAACTCAACAAGAAAACTTCTGGACCTAGTTGACCACTTCAGCAAAGTGGCAGGATACAAGATCAACATACAAAAATCAGTTGGATTTCTCTACAGTGACAAAAAGAAAACAGATCTTGAGGTAAGAAAAACAATACCCTTAACAATAGCTAAGAAAAAGATTAAATACTTGGGAGTAAATCTAACTAGAAACATAAAGGATCGACTCAAAGAAAATTACAAAACATTACTACAAGAAACAAAAAGAGACCTAGAGAAATAGAAGACTATATCTTACTCTTGGATTGGGAGACTCAATATTGTGAAAATGACAATACTACCAAAGGCAATTTACATGTTCAATGCAATCCCAATACAAATACTAATTCCAGTCTTCACGAGATGGAGAAGGCAATTTTTAATTTCCTCTGGAATGGTAAGAGACCCCAAATAAGCAAAACACTCCTGAAAAAGAGAAACAAGATAGAAGGCATCTCATTTCCTAATTTCAAATCCTACTACCCTTCCATTGTGGTCAACACAGCGTGGTATTGGTACAATAACAGACACATAGGTCAATGGCATAGAATCGAGGGCCTGGAAATCAGCCTATCTACCTCTGGTGAATTGATTTCTGATAAGAAGATGAAATTCTTTAAGTGGGAAAAGGCAGCCTTTTTAACAAATGGTGTTGGCTGAATTGGAAAACTATCTGCAGAAAACTCAAGCAAGACCCACGCCTTACAGCATACACAAAACCCAACTCAAAATTAATCAAAGGCCTAGGAATAAAACCAAGGACTATAAACTTCATCAGAAAATTGCTTGGAAGAACCCTAGAAGCCCTAATCCACACGAATAGTCTTCCAAGCATCCTGAAAAACCTACAACCAGGATAGGATAACATAGATGAATGGGACCTTCTAAGAATCAAATCCCGGTGCACATCTAAAAACTGTTCCAACAGGGTAAAAAGGAAAGCCACAGACTAGGAAAAAAATATTTGGTAATGACCTGTCTGATAAGGGACTTATATCTACAATTTATAGAGTTCTTAAGCACCACAACAAGATAAAGGTAAACAATCCAATCGTAAAATGGGCACAGTATACGAACAGACACTTCACCAGAGAAGACAACCAGATTGCAAACAAACACGTGAAGAAATGTTAAAAATCCCTACCTCTAAGAGAGATGCAAATCAAAACTATGAGAAATCTTATCACCCCAGTAATAATAGCAAAATTCAACAGAGCAGCTGGCAAGGTTGTGGAGAAACTGGAATTCACTGTTGGTGGGAATGTAAAATGGTGCAACCACTATGGAAGGCAGTATGATGCTTTCTCAAAAAGTTGGAAACAGAAATACCATTTGATCCAGCAATTCCACTACTGGGAATATGCCCTAAAGAAATCAGAACTGCTACCCAGATATATGCATACTCATGATTATTGCTGTGTTATTCACAATAGCAAAGAGATGGAAACAACCCAAGTGCCCATCAACAAACAAATGGACAGAGAATTGGTGGTATATTCACACAATGGAATACTACACAACACTGGGAAAACAAAGAACTCCTGAAATATTATACAAAATGGATGACAAAAAAGCAAAACAAAAAACAAACAAACAAAAAAAAAAAAAACAACCCAGCAACAAAATGGATGATCCTGGAAGACATTATGCAGAGTGAAATATCTCAGTCACATAAGGACAAATACTGCATGAGGGAAAGAATTGCTTAAAAGGAATACATGATTAGGTATTATTTGCATGACAACAGTCCAGAATAATAACTGCATGGAAAGTGGAACTTTGGGGGTATTGGGGGGGGAATTGTGCAACAATGAAACTTTTTTTTTCAAACAGAAAATCAAATTCGGAAAGGATGGACAGGGAGAAAAATGAATGGATGAATGAATTAAAACTATTTATTTGGCTGCGGGTATGTGTGAATATAGCAGAAATTCAACTGAAAGACATTCTTGGAAACTTATTTTATTCTTGACTAGGGGATTACTTGTATTCTAATTTGGTCCCTAAAACACAAAATCACTGTTCCATGATAAAATGGTTCTTAGGCCAGATTTAAACTCATCTCTGTCTAAGGAATTTATTATCTGTATATGTTATGTTTGTGTGTATAATGTCTTGTCTTTCCTAATCATGGAGAATAAAGTGATATTGAAAACTTGATAAGAAAATGCACCTTAGGGGAAAGGGCTTTGTGTTTCAGGAGAAAAGAGAATGCTGGCTTTCTTCCTGTCTTTTGAATAAAATCAGTTTCTGCTGTGACTTTACAAAGCCAGGTTAAGGTATACCTCCAATTCCTGTTGTCCTAGGCATCCCCCCAATCTTCACTTCCTGTGAACATGCTAAAAATCCACTATTGTGGGAAGTAGAAATTACATTGTAGACATAAAAAATGTGAACATTCCTTTTTTCTTCATACTGAAGTCTAATTAAAGTCTTTGAGCTTTATCAATAAATGCCTAACAAATAAGTGCTTCAAATCTTCATTTTCATTAAATAAGGTTAAGTCATCTTGATATTGGAAGTTCAAACTCACCAACCGCTCAATAGAAAAAGATGTGGCCTTCTGCTGCCAAAGCAACTGTACTATTGAGTCATTTTTTCCTGACTCTGTGTACAACAGAATAAAGCATTATCCAGTCCTGGGCCATCTTTCTGTCATACTTAAATTCATTGTTCTAGTCAGTGTGCCAACCCATCTCATTAACAGGCTTCCTCTTTTTCAGGGACCCTTTATTTTCCCAAATTTGATATCCTTTTCCAGGGATTGATCCCTCCTAATAACATGCCCCAAATATGTAAGCAAAAGACTCATCATCCTCATTTCCAAAAGTGTTATGCTTGTTCTTTACCCAAGAATTATTTATTTGTTCTTTTGACCAGGATGCTATATTCTGTATTCCTTGACAACACCACAAGGCATTAATTCTTCTTCAGTCATCTTTATTCATTTTCCAATTTTCACATACACAAAAAGCATTTGAAAATAACATGGCTTATTCTTTAGTCCTAAAAGTGACATCCTTGCTCTTCAGAACTTTAAAGAAGTCCCTTGTAGCAGATTTGTCCAATATAATATATGATGTTTAGTTTCTAGACAATTAAACCTGGTACTGGTGGTGGATACAAGTACAAAGAAATTCTTGACAACTTCAATCTCCTCTCCATTTATCATGATGCAACTTATTGATCCAAGTGCAAAAATTTTGTTTTATTTATGTTAAGGGATAATCTGTAGTGAAGACTCTAACTATAGTCTTTGATCTTTATCAGTATCCATAAAGACTACTAACCTTCGAAACTCTATGAGGCAGTTCTAACACTGCCTTCTAAGGTCAAGATGAGTTCAAGATAACCCAATGGTAGTGAGTTTAGAGGTTTTTGGGAGGAGATTGTTTTAAACAGAGGAATTATGTTTCTAGCACTGCATAGCAACAGAACTAAGATCAAATCATATCTCTTTCTCTCTGCAGATCAGAATTTTGAGCAGGGTTTATCTGAATTATCTTCCCAGCACTAACAAAAGATGTAGTCTTCCCTGGAGCTCAAGATATTCTTCCAGATTCATGCAAGTTATTGTTAAAATTGGATTCGTTGTGATTGTAGTTGTTGTTGTTGTTGTTACTGTGTGCCATCAAGGAAAAACCAACCCATAGCTGACTCTCCAGCAAGTTTTCAGAGACAGTTTAATCTTGTGGGAGGATATTGCTCACCCTTTTTTCACGAAACAGTGGGTGGATTTGAACCACATGCATTTGGGATTGCTGTGTAGATTCTTATATGATTACTATTGTTCTGTACTGTCAAGTAGGAACTGACCCATATCTGATACTCCAGAGTGTTTCCAGAGACAACTTAATCTTATATGAGGAGAATGTCCATCCTTTTCCTGTGCAGCAACTCAAATCCTACATGATTGAGGATCCTGTTTTCTTACTAACTGTCCTAATGTCATCTCAGCTACCAGAGAGGTTGACCCTCTCCCTGGACATTTTACAACGTAGAGCTTTCTTCTGAAGTGAGTCAAGGAAATAGACCGAAAAACAACCTAAGTCTGATTAAATGACTGACTTGATTGTTCAGGAACACCCAAGATAATCTCCTTTTAAAAAAAATTCAGGTCAACTGATTTGGAACCTTGATTAAGTCTATAAAATGTCTTTACCAATTTATGAAACATAGTTACAGAACACTCACTGAATCCCAGTAACTGAATCAATCCACCTCATAGAGGGCCTTCCTCTCCTGCGCCGTCCCTCCACCCTCCCAAGCATGATGTCCCTCTCCAAGGACCGGTCTCTCCTC
>NW_006399810.1:16790896-16796198 GCF_000299155.1 Elephantulus edwardii | reverse complement strand
TGGATTGATTCAGTGACTGGGATAATTGGGATGGGAGTGTCAGAGACAGTGTGATTGGCACAGGACAGAGCGGAGTTTAGGGCTGTTGTACATAGGGTAGCTATGAGTCGCAGGCGACTCGACGGCACATAACAACAACAACAGTTACTCATTTCACTCACTCATTGCTCTTGAATTGGAACCAGCTTCTAGCTGATCCTTCAGTAGATTTGCAAAGCTATAAACTGTATGAGAGGAGATTGCCCATCTTGCTTCCTTGGAATCCCTGGTGGATTGAAACTACCAGAGGGATGTTACCTTGACAGTATGTAAAAGGAAAAGGGACAACATGGGGAAGGCCAACTGTGACCACTATTAACTCTACAGAGAAACTGTCCCACTCAACAGCATCTACAGTATAAAACTGATCCCTGCAATGACAGACATGCCCCTCCCATGCTCCTGCACCTACTTCTACTAAATACTGGGTCTGAAGTTCATTGTCAATGACTCATAGACTAGACTATTAACAATTGTAGAGATTATTAGGGAAATAGACTGCGGAATGGGGGAGGCAAATCATATCACACAGTGAAAGTCTTGGTTAACAGCAAGAAATAATTCCTCAATTAGATCAGATAGCTTTCCTGTCAATAAGTGAAAGTCTAGACTTAGTCCAACCCAACAACACAAACACAAGAAGCCTCTAGTTTCCTGTCATCCAACAAGCCTTGTCTCGTAGCAGTCACAAGTCAGCTCTTCCTTCAACTGTTCAACAGTTTAACTCTGACTCTGCCTCTAGGACTCTATCAGGCTACACTCACCATCGTCTCTCCACAGTTGGCCAGCTCTTCCACATATGTTAGTTCTACATCTATTAATGATGTAAAAGACACTGATCAACAAATCTCCTGTGTGATTTACTGCCTCAGAAAACCTGCTGGAGGGTCAACTATGGGTCAGTTCAGACATAGAAGTACATAACAATAATTTATTCACAAGTTCTACCAAACAAATGTCAAAATAATTGGGAGTAATCTTTGTGGCAACAAGGACCAACTTTATAGCTCAAGTCTTACCTCTCTACTGGACTCTGCATTTTCAAATTTCTTGGTATCACTTGGAATTCTCATAGGCAACTTATACTTAGCCTGGCTAAAACGGAATTCTTAATTCCTACTCCAAGTCCATTTCTCTCCCACTTTTTCTGTATTTCAGTATATACTATTATTAGCCAACCAGTTTCTGAAGCCAAAATTCTGAGTCACTCTTGATTCTTTTTTTCCATCCGCACAACACTTCCAGTGGCCTCTACTTTAAAATATATGCGGAGTCCCTTGTTGTTTCTCAATGTCTACTTCTACCTTCCTGCATCAACTTTCTGTTTTATCAATATCTATTATATTATTTCTTCATTTATACCCTGTGACTATGCATTAGAATGTTAATATCATGAGAGTAAGAGCCTTGATTATTTGGCTTTCTGAAATGAGACCTCGAAGACTTTGCAGTAAGAGAAGGCATTAAATTAGTATCTTTTGAAATATAAAAACAGGAATGAGACAGTAAATGATAGGCATTCCCATGTATTTGACAATCAAATAAACAAATAACAGAATTAAGTTTGTCAGTAAGTAATAAATGCAAAACTTAGTTACTTAAACAACATTGTCGTTCTTGTTGTAGTCGCTTTTGTGTACTGTTGAGTTGGAACCAACACGTAGCTGACCCACCAATGGGTTTTCAGAGGCAATAAATTACAAGGAAAGAGACTGATATTCTTTCTCATGTGAGCATCTATGGATGAAACTGTGTACCTTTGTGTCAGCAGCACAATTCTTTACCAGTAAGCCACCCGATGCTGGTGGCTTACTGGCGAGAAGCTGCACTGAAATTCCGAGGCTTCCATCTCATTAAGTCTTCCTCTCTATTGATGATTCTCTACTTTTCCAAATATAATACCCTTCTCCCAGGACTAGCCACTCCAGAATACGTCCAAGGTATGTCAAAAATTGGCTGATTTTTGCTCCTAAGGAGCACGCTGACTGCATTTCTTCCAATACAGGTATGTAGTTCTTTGGGCAAGCCATGATACAGTCAGTACTCTTTACTAACACCACACCTCAAGGGTATTAATTCTTCTTTGGTCTTCCTTATTTATCTTCCAACTTCCATATGGATATAAAGAAATTAAAAATACCATGTTCTGGGTCAGGTACACCTTGATCTTGTGTGGCATTCTCAATCTGTAGCACTTTCAAGAAGTACTTGGTAGCAAGTTTGCTGAATGCAACACATCTTTTATTTCTTGACAAATGCTATCATGGGTTTTGATAAAGCCACTTTTTCCCCCATGCATCATGATGTTGTCTGCCTATTGGTACAGATATGAGGACTTTTGTTTTCTTGATGTTTAGATGTAATTTATACTGACGTCTTTGATCTTCTGCAGTAAGTGCTTCAAGTCTTCTTCATTTTTGGCTAGCAAAATTGTGTCATCTGTATATTACAAATTATTGCTGAGTCTTGCTCCAATACTGATGCCATGTTCTTCTTCATATAGTCTGGCTTCTCAGATTATAGACTGGATAAATATGACAGAAGCATACAGCACTGATATACCTTCCATGATTTTGAACCATGTAGTTTTTTATTGTTCCATTGCAACAGCTACTTTTAGTCTTTGCTCCCTTTCCTTGTAAGTACAATTAATAAGTGTTCGGGAATTCCATACTTCTTAGTGTTATCCATCATTTATTATGATGCATAAAGTCAAATGTATCACATAGTCAAAAAAACATAGGTAATCATCTTTTTTGATATTTTCTGCTTATAGACAAGAGCTATATGATATCAGCAATGGTACCTTTTAATCAACATAGAGATATATTTCCATATTAGTATAGAAATGAGGTGAGAGGGTGTACAAGCCATAGAAGCTTGCAGCAACACTGCGGGTTACCCTGCTACCTTCCCTCCACCCCCCTGCCTACCTCCCCCACCTCCCCCTATGCTTCCCCCCTTCTCCTTCCCCCCTCCTCTCTTCTCCCCTTCCTTCACCCTCCCCCAGCCCAAGGCCGGTGCCCCGCCCAGCGCTCACTGCACCAGCGTGCTGAGCAGTGCACTTGCCGAAGTGTAGTTTTTCCGGACCAGGACCGTGGGTTAGGTCACTGTGAAGTAACAGCAAAGCTCAAACTCCCAGCCTCCTCCCAGTTGAAGCACCTGTGTGAGTGAACTGTGCTGTTCACCTAGGGAAGCGCGGCGGCTGCACCATTAACTAGGAGGTTTTCGATCACGTGCCTGCCTAGCTGTGTATCTTGGCAGCAAAAACATTAATCCTCTCCCTGGCATTTGCTGAAGTCAAATGATACCAAAGGAGAAGATTGGAAGCAAAAATACAAAATCTGCAGGCTGAAAAGAAGAAGCAATCAGAAGAGAACCAAAAGGGAAACTAAAGATTTTGCCATTTAAATGTCAGTGTGAACTCTGAGAAGAAAGACTTGATTCCTGAATGATGTGTCAGAAGATAAGCTAGTAGCCTTTAGCTTTAACTTAAAATTATGTGAATTTTGGTATGATTTTATAAACTGCGCTACAACTACAGTAATTGTTTACTAAAATAAGATACCTTTGTAAAAATAAAAGAAATAAGGAAGTAAACAGTCCAAGGGTGGCACAGAACCTCTACTACAGGAAATTCTCAAAGCCTCAGGTTCTTTAAAATCTCAGTGTTCCTTGGTTCTTAACTCGAAGCTCTCCCTCATCCTTACAGTTAAAGATGGCAGCCATAGAGGAGAGGGATTAATGAAAACAGGCGAAGCATAAGTAACATCTGTCTCTTAAGAGAAGCTTCCAGAAACTACCACACAACTCCACATTCATATCCTATTGGTCAAAATTGAGTCATTAGGCCTCAAATAGTTTAAAAAGAGGTTGAGAAATACAGTGTTTATTCCAGTTGTTCACAAGGCAAGCTAAGAAGGGAATTCTAAGTGAAAAGGTAGCTGCAATCTCTGCCATCAGCCATAATCACTAAATGACAGGGCAGTAAGTATAGGACATTTTAGTCAGTGGGACACCTCAATGTTTTATTTCTGAAGTATTCTATTTCAAATGACAGGACCATGAATGGAAGGGATGATGATTATTAAATCAGTTAATCAATTAATTATTTAATAGATAGAGCTCATTTTATGAGCCACATAAAAAAAGTGTTATAGAAGAATGGAGGGGAGGAGAAAGGAGATAGAGGACCAATACTGTATCTTTAACTATTTGGCCGTGCAACTTTATACACCTTGTTACCTACAAAACGAGAGCTTAATTGCTAAGCTCCTTAGAGCCAAGACGTCAGTATACATATGACTGCAACATTGTTAGGTTACTTGTGCAGGCACAAGTGAGAGAAAAGACAACCTGGCAGATTTTTTCCCATTTTTACTCCACTGATTATGATACTTTCCTCACCACGTGAATTTTGGCCTTAGTTTTGCCAGCTGCTTTAGAAGATGAAGTTTTATTTCCTTTCTGGTTACTTCCAATCATAACTGCATTTCTGTGCATAATTCTTTCATGTGACACCAATGATTAACCTAGTGTGAAGAACTTTGTCTCTTACACCGGATAAGAATTGGCTCTTCCAATTGAGATGTCTTCTGATAGTCTTATTGATTTTCTCAGAAACTATATTCTTCTGCCTTCAAATGTTCTGAACAATAAAAGTCACAGCAGCCACAAAAGTAATTCTTGGGTGGCTAGGGCTCAGGCAAGGGCCTCCACAAGCTGATGCTACAGCCTGAGCTCAAGGCCCATCCTGGTTTAAGTTAGATGAATTTATTGAGTACAATTTATTGTCCATCAGTCAATGTCTCTAGGTGCTGCCAGCTACTGCCATACCTTATTGTTAGGCAATATTTTTCCGACCTTATGTGACTTCTAATAAAGCTAAAGTTTTCCTTCATGCATAGACTATGCTAGCCTTTGTTTACTCTTCGAAGTATTTCATTTTTTTATTTCTCCTATTTTAAAATGTATGATTCTTTAAGGGGTTCTGGTGACTTAGTGGTAAGGAATGGTGCTGCCAACCCACAGGTATGGGGTTCTAATCCATCAGCTGCTCCATGGGAGAAGATGGATAATTTCCTCCCACACAATTACCTGCCTATGAAGACCTCCTGGAGGGTCAGCTATGGGTCGGTTACAATTCAATGGTACTCAAGAACAATAACATGATTCTTAAGAGGTAAGAATGATTAAAAATTGTTCTAATCCAGGCTATTACTCACTAGATAGACAGCTGCCATCAAGTTGACCTCAGATTATA
>NW_006399810.1:16775778-16790796 GCF_000299155.1 Elephantulus edwardii | reverse complement strand
TATATATATGATCATATTTTACATTTACCAACTCTACACTGGGAAACTGCCCCATCAACAACATTGAAAACACAAAACCAATTCCCATGAGGTTAGACTAGTCCCCTATGCTCTCATATCTCTTTCTAATTCCAACACCAATCTTAGTGGCTTATTGGGTCCAAAAGCCATTGCCATAGCTCACAGACCACATAGAACCATATTGCTGTTGTTGTTAAGTGCCATTAAGTCAAGCATGACTTATAGCGACCCTATAAACAAAAGACCTGAACCCTGTTCTGTAACTATAGTAATTTCTCTATGTTCTTAGAGTTCCCAGAAGCATGCTGCTTAGGAAGTGGATGTCACTCCTGCCTTCAAACCTGTCTCAATCTGCAAGTTCCACTAAACACTGTTCACGATAGATAACCATTATGGCATTTGACACACCAGTGGTACGGCCTTCAGCATCACAGCAACCCCAAGTTACTTGAGTACAGCAAATTGACAGACCAGTGTTGTACTACATGGAAGAATATTCATCTCAAAGACAACTAGCCCCAGCCCACAGCTCATTGTTAGTTAAACCTGGCAAATCCAATCAGCTCACATCAGAATCCAACTCCTCATAATTCAGGTTAGCAACAAGATACTCAGTCTTGCTGCCACTCAGTCTGGACAGTTTCCAAAATGCACTCACAGGCACCTTGACTTTCAAAGACTTTGTTCTGCAGTTATGACTAACGTCTTCCAACAAACTTGGGCAAAGGCTCTTAGCTCTAGTTCTGCAGGGTAGCAGTCCCAAGGTCAGCTCCCTCTCATATAAGATTTCTGGTTCTCTGCCTTGGCCTCTGCTCTCCTGTAGGTCTGCCTGGCACAAGAATCTCTTGCCCCAAAGGGTGCACTGCATCTTCTTGCTTCTTTGCTGGTGGTGAGATTCTCAAAATCTGCTAGTGAATCTGCTCAATTTATTGATGAGACTAGCCAATCCCCTTGTGTATAGGCTAACACTCTGCGCACACATTCATGTCCATCCACACAGCAAAGTAAAAATCAAGGGCTAGGAAAGTAATTTTGAACTGCAAATCCTTAATATCACAATACATTAGAACAAACTTGCCTAGTCCTTGACCATCCTCATGATTCCTGGCATATTCAAATGCATTGTTACAACTGACATGTAAATCTATTCCACTGAATGTCTCCTGTTGCACTCTACTTCACCAAACAGGATATTCTTCTCCAGTAATTTACCACTCCTAATGATGTATCCATAGCAAAAGAGCTGGGTAATGTTCTGTTGTAATTCATAAGGGTTTTATTGGCTTATTTTTCCTAAGTAGATTACCAGATCTTTTTCCTAGTCTGGCTGTTTCACTGAAATCTGTATATGGAGGATCACAGTTGTATTTGAAACATTGGAGACAAAGCTTCCAGAACCACAGCAATGTACAAGCCACTAGCTTATCTTCATTTAGTGGAGTATTTTTTCTTTATTAATTCCTATTCTTAGCTTCATTTAAAACAAAATTACTGCATTTACCTATAAAACTGAGGTAGAGTTGTCTTCTTAGGAGAAGTACTATTTATATTATGCTCTCTTCTAAACAAAGTCCTTTCTCAGCTTTTTCAAAGAGAGGTTTAAGCATTAATACCTCAGAAAAGTAATGTTTAAAGTCTGGTTTAAGGGTCCTATGAGGTAAATGCAAATAGACCAATCTGGTGAGTGGAAAGTAAAGGTTGAATGGCTACTTTGTGTAAATATATCAAAGGTCATGAGGTAAAATGGCATTTCACTGATGAAAGTGTGTACTTTACTCATATACAAGGTGGCAAGACTTTGAGTCATACATTAATCTGTTCAGTCATGCCTATCCACACAGTAAACAAAGATTCCTGTAATGGATGAATGAAAGATGAGGGTTGGATATAAAAAGTAACTTGGACAATGTTCTTAAATTCCACCTGGGTGTTATTTATACATATTATTTCAAAATAGATAATCATGGAGCCAACTGTTATAAATTGGAAAAGAGGATAAAGTATTGGTAGTTAGAAAATATAAGGACTTAGAAGTGAAGCTGGAGAAGGTCTGATAGAATTCTGTACAATCAATACTTTATTTATAGCAAACACATTCTTTAAAAAACAGCTACATAATTGATAATTATACACATGGAATTTACACACAGATTAAATTTACAACATCTGTGAAAATAGATGATAGAAAAGATCAGTATTGCAAATCAGAATAAGGCCAGGTCCAATTATGGAACAGATAATCACTTTTCATATGCAAGTTTAAATCAAGGCTGGAGGGAGAAAAAGTCCACATGAGCCAAAATTTAGACTGGAATTTACTCCACCGGATTGAAAAAATATCTCCAGAATAAATTTGATGAATTAAACACTAATGATCAAAGGACAGACAGTTGTGAGGTGACATCAAGGACATCAGACAATGATAAACTCAAAAGGTCATAAAAAAGATAAGAAAGAAAACATCAAAATATATGTTGGAAGGAACTTTAAAACTTTTTAGAAAATTAAGATAAGCTAAAGCAAAATGAAGAAATGATAAAACAAGAGAACTGAAGAGAAATTTTCAAATGATAGTTGAGAAAAGAAGGCAAAGTATTATAAACAGGATGTGCAATGACCTGTAAGTAGAAAATGAAAAGAAAGAACATACTTGGCATTTCTCAAGCTGAAAGGATTAAATAACAAACTCAAGTCTTGAGTTGCAATATTGAAGGATACTAGAGGAAAAGGAAAACCAAATGAGTTGTGGCAAGATATCAAGAATATCATCCATGAAGAATGCGAAAGATCATTACAAAGGATGAAGAGGAAGAAAAGGCCAATATGTATGTCAGATGAGACTCTGAATATTGCCATGAGTGACAATACTTAAGTATGCTTTGGGCAGAACGTTAAATGGTCCAAGAAGCATTAAAAGAATATGGAAGGAGTATGCAGAGTCATTGCACCAGAAGGAACTGGCTGACACAGAAGAATTTCATGAAACAATGTATGAGCAAGGGCCCTTCATGATGAAGGAGAAAGTTCAAGCTGCTCTGAAAGAATTGACCAAAAAACAAAGCTCCAGGAGTTGACAGCATACCAACGGATATATGTCAACAAACAGATTCTGCCCTGGATGTGCTTACTAAGTTGTGCCAAAAAATCTGGAGGAGAGCCACCTGGCCAACTGACTGGAAGAGATCTATATTTGTTCCCATTCCAAAGAAAGGTGACCTGACAAAATATGGAAATTATCAAACAATATCATTAATATCACATGCAAGCAAGATATTGCTGAAAATTCTTCAACACATCAATAGAGGCCTACCAGATGTGCAGGTTGGGTTTAGAAGAGACTGTGGTACTAGGGATATTATAGCTAATGTTAGATGGATCTTGGCAGAAAGCAGAGAGTACCAGAGGAATTTCTATCTGCACTTCACTGACTATGCAAAGGCTTTTGACTGTGTGGATCACAACAAACCATGGCTGACTCTGAGAAGAATGGGAATCTCAGAACATTTGTGCTTATGTGAAACATATACTTGAACCAAGAGACAGTCATCAGAACAGAGGAAGGAGATACTGCATGGTTCAAAATCAGGAAGGGTGTCCTCCAGGGATGTATTCTGTATCCATACTTCAATCTGTGTGCAGAATAGATCATCCAGGATGCTGGTCTGTATGAGGAGAAATGTGGCATCAGGATTGGAGGAAGATTCATCAACAGCCTGCATTATGCAGATGATACAACCCTGCTTGCTGAAACTGAGGAGGACCTGAAGCGCTTGCTGCAAAAGGTCAAGGATTGCAGCCTCCTATATGGATTGAAGCTCAACCTCAAGAAAACAAAGATTCTCACCACTGGACCAATTGGTAGCATCATTATGGATGATGAAGAGAGTGAGATTGTTAACAGTTTTAGTTTGCTTGGTTCCACAAACAACACTCTCTATACCAGCAGCCAGGAAATCAATAGACAAATTGCATTAGGAAAGGCAGCTGTCAGAGACCTCTCCAGAGTACTGAAGAGCAGCGATGTCAGGCTAGAGACTATGGTGCATCTGATCTAGGCCATAATCTTAATTGTATGCTATGCATCAGAGATCTGGAAAATGACTAGGGATGAAATAAAGAGAATTGATGCCTTTGAGCTGTGGCTGGAGAAGAATGTCGAATATACTGTTGGCTGCTAGGAGAACAAGCAGATTCTTCCTGGAGAGGGTGAAACTAGGCTGCTCCTTGGAGGAAAGGATTCTGAAGCTTCGTCTGAAATACTTTGGGCATGTTGTAAGGAGGGACCAGAACTTGGAAAGGGACATCATGTTTGGGAGGGTAGAGGGACAGCACAAGAGAGGAAAACCCTCAATAAGATGGATCGATTCAGTGAAGGGGTAATGGGAGTAGGTGTGTCAGAGGCAATGAGGTTGACACAGGATAGACTAGGGTTTAAGGCTCTTGTACATAAGTCACTATGAGTCACAAGCAACTCAACGGCACATAACAACAACATAGGAAAAATTCTGAGTGCCACAAGAAGAATCATAGAATCACTGTTCCAAAAAGAACTGGTCGATGCTGAACCATCTCAGAAAGTAGCTCATGATCAAGAACCCACAATATTGAAAGAAGAAGTCCAATATGCACAAAAGGTATCACAAAAATAATACCCCAGAAACTGATGGAATATCAGCTGAGGTGTTCCACCAAACAGAGGCAGCCCTTGGGCATGTTCATTCATGTATACCAAAAAATCTGGACAGCTATTTAGATAACTGAAGGAGATCCATATTTGTGCCCATTAAAAAAAATAAAATAAAGATGATCCAACAGAATGTGGAAGTTACCAAACAATTTTATTAATATCACAAGCAAGTCAAATCTTGATGAATAGTATTAAAAACCAACTGTGCATCCACAGGAAACTGCCAGAAATTTGACCTGAATTCAGAATAAGCCTCAGAGCAACAGATAACATACTGCGGTATATCTAATCTGAAACTAAAAAATATCACTAAGATAAAATAAATTTATGTTTATTTGCTATGCAAAAACATTTAACTGTATATATCATAATAAATTTTTTATAACACTGTGAATAATGGGATTTCTAGAACACTTAATTATATTCACATGGAAACCTATATATACACCAAGAAACAGTTGTCAGACAGACCAAAGGGATATTGTACAGTTTAAAATTTGGAAATATGTGTGGCAGGGTTGGATCTTTTTACTGTAACTATCCAATGTGCATGTTTATAACATATTCCAAAAAGCTAAACTATGTGAAGAATAATGTGGCATCAGGATTGGAGGAAGAATCATCACAACCTATGTTATGCTCCTTCAAAGTGAAGAGGACACGAAGCCATTACTAAAGAAAACTAAAAACTACATATCTCAGTATAGATTATGCTTCAACTTCAAGAAAATAAAAATCTTTGCAACTGGACCAATAAACATTATGATAAGGGACAAAACATTGAAGTTGTCAATTATTTCATTTTACTTGAATCCACAAACAACACTGAAAGAAGCAGCAGTTAATAAATCAAGATTGCACTGGGCTAATCTGCTGCCAAGGAATTCTATAAAGTGCCAACAATTCCATTTTAAAGACTAAGCTATGTTTGACATAAAGTCATTTCTATTCAATTGCTTCTTATGCTTCTGAAAATTGGATAGTGAATAAGGAATGCTGTTGTTGTTATGTGCCATCGAGATCCTATGTACAACAGCCCTAAACCCTGTTCTATCCTGTGTCAATCTTATTGTCTCTGACACACCTACTCCCATCATGTGAGTGACTGAATGAATCCATCTCATCTAGGGTCTTCCTCTCTTGTGCTGTCCAGCACCCTCCCAAGCATGACATCCCTCTCCAAGGACTTGTCCCTCTTTGCAACATGTCCAAAGTATGTCAGATGTAGCTTCAGTCTCACCCTCTCTAGGACAAACTTGTTTGTTCTCCTGGCAGTCCATGGTACATTCAATACTGTTCTCCAGCACCACAGCTCAAAGGCATCAATTCTCGTCCCATCATCCCTAGTCATTGTCCAGCTTTCTGATGCATAGCAAGTAATTGCAAAGACCATGGCCTGGATCAGGCACAACTTATTCTCCAGACTGATATTGTTGCTCTTCAGTACTTTGGAGAGGTCTCTGACAACAGACTTTCCCAATGTAATTTGTCTTTTTAATTTCTGGCTGCTGGTACCAAGAGTATTGATTGTAGAGCCAAGCAAGCTAAAGCTGTTAACAATCTCAATCTCTTCACCTTTACATCATGATAAGGAATATTAACAAATAATTTATATATTTGAATTGCAGTATTCACAAAGAATATTACATATACCATAAACTTCCAAAAGAAAAAGCAAATTTGTTTTGGAAGAAGTGCAGCCAGGATACTCCTTAAAGGCAAGAATAATGAGAGTTCACCTCATATACTTTAGGCATATTGTCAGAAAGGACCAGTCCCTAGAAAAAGGTATCAAACTTAAAAAGACAGAGAGGTCAGTGAAAAAGAGGAAAGACCCTCAACAAGGTGGTTTGACATAGTGACTGCAACAATGGGGCTAAGCAGAGATTGTGAGGATGATGTAAAATCAGGCAAGGTTTTTGGGTTTTGTTTCTATAATATATAGGCTCACAGTTTTGAAGCAGACTCAAAAACACCTAACAACATTTGCCTACTAAAATTTGCCTGAAATTCTCAATTCAATTTTTAATATTTCTTCTTTCAGCTCCATTCATCCTTCCCACTGAAATCTTGGTTCTGTATTTAGCACTCCATATTGTTGTTGGGTGCCACTAAGTCATGTACAATTCATCACAACCCTGTGAACAACAGATCTGAATCCTTTCCATTGCTGTGCCATCTGCACAATTTCTGACACACTTGATCCCATTGCAGCAGTCACTGTGTCAGTCCAACTGGTTGAGGGTCATTCTCTCTTTCACCAACCTGCCACATTTCCAAGTATGTTGTCCCTCTCCAAAGAATTGTTTCTTGTAGCTACATGGCAGAATGATGTGAGATGAAGCTATATCATCTTTTACACCAAGGAGAAATCTGGCTGTACGTTCTACAAAATATATGTTTGTCCTTTTAGTAGTCCATGCACTATGTTTCTCCAAGACCACAGTTCAAAGGTATCAATTTTTCTTCTCCCATTCTCATTCATTGTCCAGTCTCATTTGCATAGCAGTTAGAAGAAAAGACCATGGCTTAGGGAGCTCTGGTGGACTAGTGACAATAAGCTGTGCTGCAATCTTGAAGGCACATGGTTTGAATCCACCAGATGCTGTACTGGAGAAGGATGGCCAGTATCCTCCTGTGCCAGTTGTATCCAACTTGACAGCACACAAGAAAAGGGAGGGGAGGGGAAGAAAAGACAAGAACATGGTCTGTATCAGGTGCACTTTAGTCTTCAAACTGAAAGAATTTCTCTTCAAAAATTTGGAAAGGCCACTGACTGCAAATTTGCAGTCCCTGTAAATCACATTAAATAAACTCACCACTTAGCATCCTATTTCCCAAATCAAATTGTTCTTTATTAATTCTGATTGTAGCTGGTATCTCTTTTGCTTTTAAATAATGAAATTGTCAGGTCTACCCTTGAACATTATTATTCTGCCTTCCATAGCACCAGCCTATGCTGGGTTTTCCCTTAAGTCCTTGGAAGCTCCCTTTCCCTGTGTTGCCAACAATCTCGCACTTAATCCAAATAGTGATGTTTCAAGTATACAAACGTTCCCCTCTACTCTCTTTCTACCTTCACCCTATCTCTGAATGATACAAGAGTTTAGGAATAAATTAATTCATAATTGTTGTTATGTACCAGCGAGTTACTTGCGACTCATAGCAACCCTATGTACAAGAGCCCTAAACCCTGCACTATCCTGTGCCAATCTCATTGTCTCCAACACACCTACTCCCATTACCACAACCACTGAATTGATTCATCTCATCGAGGGTTTTCCTCTCTTGTGCTGTCCCTTCACTCTCTCAAACATAATGTTCCTCTCCAAAGATTGGTCCCTCCTTACAATATGCCCAAAGTATGTCAGGCGAAGCTTCAGAATCCTTGCCTCCAAAGAGCAGCCTGGCTTCACCCTCTACAGGACAAGCCTGTTTGTTCTAGCAGTCCATGGTATATTCAACACTCTTCTCCAGAACCACAGCTCAAAGGCATCAATTCTCTTTCTATCATCCCTAGTCACTTTCCAGCTTTCTGATGCATAGTACACAATTATGAAGACTATAGCCCAGATCAAACACACCTTAGTCTTCAGCCTGACACCACTGTTCTTCAATACTCTGGAAAAGTGCCTGACAGCTGACTTTCCCAATGAAATTAGTCTCTTGATTTCCTGGCTGCTGGTACCAAAAGTACTGACTGTGGAACCCAGCAAAATAAAACTGTTAACTGTCTCAATCTCTTCACCATCCATACTGATGCTGCAATTGGTGAGAATCTTTGTTTTCTTGATGTTGAGCTTCAATCCATATTGAAGGCTGCAGTCCTTGACCTTCTGCAGCAAGCACTTCAGGTCATAAATAAATAAATAAACAATTCAGATCTCTTACCCAAATCCCTCTCTATTTAATAATAGTACCATTATCAATTATTTTTTGGCAACAGCTGAAAGCCTATAGATAGTATGTTTACATAGTTTCAAAATATCTACCTCAAAACAAGGGAGAAACACAGAGTGACACACACAGAGTGTACAGGACAGATGGAATTTGAGTGAGAACTATTATTAAAGCAATTAGACAGGGGGAGAAGTGAGCTTCGGCAGGGAACAGCAAGCCTCAGCGGGGAGCAGCGTACTTTGACACGGAGCTGCAAGCCATAGTGAGACCCACCTGCCAGGAGCAAGCAGGACACCAGGAATTTGAGTGAGGTAGTGAGGAGCTGCTGATTTCCTGAATCACGTGGAACCCCTTCACCTTAAGCAGGAAGGAGCAAGACAGCTGAAGCTCGACTGGGGTGGCAGACCCAGTTCTCATAGGAAAAACCAAAGTTTCCTGGTTTTCCATTCAGATCCCCACACACGCCCCTCACACATGCGTCTGTGTACAGGACTCCCCTCGCCCACGTGTGTGTCTACACAAGTGCCCACTCTACATGCATCCACGTGCATGCCTGCCAAACCCTCTTCTGGAGCAGTGGTTTCAGATTAAGAAACAGCTATCACCTCAGTCACGAAAAACTTTATCACACAATGTCATGAAAGAAGCAGACAATCTCAAACCCTACACAAGCCCAAAGCAAGATATCAGCCCCCCAAAGTGACACAGTGTCAATGGATTTGCTGAAGAAAGAAAGTCTGGTGGGACTTTCTGACATAGAATTTAAAAGAATAATGATTGAATATTTTTAATGGTGAAAGACAAACTTGAAGAATTATAGGAAACTGCAAGAAAAGAGCAGGAGGAGCTTAAAAAAAATCCAAAACAATGCAGACAAAAGAAACAGGGCATTACAGGCTCTGGAAAACCCCCACAATTACAATTACAAAATTACAGTGTTTCAGATGCTGTAAAACTGATGGAGGGACATATGAATAGAGTTGAAGGGATGGAACACAACCAGTGAAACAGAAGATAGAATTGTCACCACTGATCAGCTAGAGCAAAAAGCAGAATCAAAAAAAGAATGAAAAAGAAAAAAACCCTAAGAATAATGTGGGATGCCATCAAGAGAAATAACATGCATATCATTAGAATCCCAGAACAGGAAGAAGCAAGTAAAGGCACTGAAAAAGTTGTGGAAGAAATATTAGAAGAAACTTCCCAGGCATAATGAATAAGAGAACATATATTCAAGAAGTTGAGTGACCACCATATAGAATACACCACAAAAGAAAAATGCCAACGCATATTGTAATCAAATTTGCAGAACCAAAGATAAGGAGAGAATTCTGAAAGCATCGAAGGAGAAACAAAGAGTAACCTAAAAAGGGCAGCAGATAAGATTATATGCTGACTTCTCAGTAGAGACCATGCAAATGAGAAGACAGTGGAATAACATACATCTCGAACACTCAAATAACACAACTGTCAACCATGAATACTGTACCCAACAAAATTGTCCATCATATATGAAAGAGAGATCAAGATATTCCCAGAAAAACAGAACCTAAGGGAGTTTGTAAAAGCAAGACCAGCATCGCATGAAATACTAAGAGACAGCCGTCTTACAGAGGTGCCGCACAAAGCAGGATGGACCAAAGTAATCAACACCACCACCAAAAAGAACTCAACAAAATAATGGCAATAAAGCCTTACCTCTCAATAATCACACTGAATGTGAATAGTTTAAATGCACCACTGAAGAGAAAAAGAGTAACAGATTGGATAAAAAAACAAAAACCAAATCCATCAATATGCTGTCTACAAAAAACAGATTTGAAAAATGAAGATAAAGAAAGACTAAAAATAAAAGGGGCGGAAAAAATACACCAAGCAAATGGCAAGCAGAAAAAAGCAGAAGTAGTGGTATTAATCTCTGATAAATAAATTTCAATGTAAAAACCATCACAAAGGACAAGGAAGGTCCCTACGTAACGCTTAAAGAGTCAATAGAACAAGAGGACATAACAATAATAAATATCTATGAACCAAATTGAAAGACTTGCAAAATTATATACATTAATAAAACTGAAAATAGAAATAGACAACACTACTATATTAGTTTAAGACTTCAATACACCACTCTTAAGGAAAGACAGAACTACCAGAAAGAAACTCAACAAAGATACTTAAGAATTAAACCACACAATAAATTAACTCAATCTCATAGAAATTTATAGGCTAATGCACCCAAAAAAAGCACAGTGCACCTTTTTCTCCAATGTGCATGGAATGTTTTCCAGAATAGATGACATTTTAGGTCACAAGGCAAGCATCAATAAATTAAAAAACACAGAAATAATACAAAGTATCTTCTCAGACCACAATGCTACAAAATTAGAAGTTAATAACAAGAAGACAGAAGATTTAAAAACCATGCAGTTGGAAACTGAACAACACCTTGCTTGAACATGAGTGGGTGCTAGAAGAAATAAAAAATGAAATTAAAGAGTTTCTTGAAACAAATGATAATGAAAACACAACTTACCAAAACCTCTAGGAAACAGCCAAAGCAGTATCAGAGGTCGATCTATAGCAATAAGCAAACACATCAAAAGGCAGGAAAAAAATACCATTACTCTTTAACTCAATATCTATAACAAATTGAAAAAGAACAGCAAGAATACCCTATACCCTCTAAAAAACCTGAAATTATAAAAACTAGAGCAGAAATAAATGAAATAGAAAACAGAAAAACAATTGAAAGCATCAACAAAACTAGTTGGTTCTTTGAAAAAGTCATAAAATTGACAAACCACTAGCAAAACTAACAAAGGAAACGTCACAAAATAATCTGAATAAAAGATGAAGTGGGCAATGTCACAACAGAACTAACTCAAATAAAAAGGCTAATATTGGAATATTATGGGAAAACTGTACTAAGAGCAATGACACCAGGCTGGAGACTAAGGTGCCCCTGATCCAGGCCATACCCTTCATATTTGCATGTTGTGCATTGGACAGCTGGACAGTGACTAGGGATGATAAAAAGGGAAGTGATGCCTTCGAGCTGTGGTGCTGGAGAAGAGAACTGAATATACCATGGTTTGCTAAAAGAACAAACAGGTTTGTCCTGGAGAAGGTGAAACCAGGCTGCTCCTTGGAGGCAAGGATTCTGAAGCTTTATCTGACACAGTTTTGGCCTGTTGCAAGGAGGACCATTCCTTGGAGAAGGACATAAAGTTATCTCTGTATTGTCATGACAAGAATCCATAATGAAAGTTGCATAATGGAGTGGACTGGGGTGAGGGGGTATTGTGTAACAATGAAAGAATTTATTTTTTTTTTACTTTTCAGAGAGAAAAGCAAAACAAGGGGAGTGGTAGGCAGGGAGGAAAGTGTGCAACAATGAATAAATGGAAATCCAAAGTCTCTGTAAACATTCATTAAAATATTTTTTAAAAAGGGGGGGGGAGGATAGAAATTATAACTTTACACTGAAGAGCCCTGGCAGAATCATTTTTTTCAGAGGGAGGTGGCAGTTCTGGTTTCTTTTTTTTTTCCTTTTTTTAAATTATTAATTTCAATGAAAATTTACAGAGACTTTGGATTTCCATTCATTCATTATTGCACTTTTCTCCCCTCCCAACCACCCCTCCCCCCAGTACACTCCTCTTGAAAAAGTAAAAGAAAAATTCTTTCATTGTTTTACAATCCCTCCACCCAGGTCCACTCCACTATGCAGCCTTCACTCTGGACTCCCGTCATGACAAAAATACCTATCCTTTTAAAACACTTTTTCCTCTCATCTGTTTCAATGCAGTACACATTATTTAACCCTTCTTTCTGAATCTTCCCCCAACCCCAATGTCAGTCCTGTTTTACAACAGTGGTACCATGCAGTATTTGTCCTTTTGTGAGTGAGATACTTCGCTCAGCATAATATCCTCCAGGGTCACCCATTTTTAATAATATTGCAGGAGTTCCTTGTTTTTCAATGCAATGTAGGATTCCATTGTGTGAATATACCACAGCTTCTCTATTCATTCATTTGTTGATGGGCACTTATGTTGTTTCCAACTCCTTGCTATTGTGAAAAACATGGGTGTGCTTATATCTGCTTGGGTGGCAGCTATAGTCTCTTCAGGGTATATTCCCAGTAGTGGAATTGCTGGGTCAAATGGTATCTCTATTTGCAACTTTCTGAGAAAGCGCCATACCGCCTTTCACAGTGGTTGCACCACCTTACACTTCCATCAATAGTGAACAAGGGTTCTAGTTTCTCCACAAACTCACCAGCATTTGTTGCTTGCTGGCAGAATCATCTTATCCAAATGATCAATGTTATATGAAATGTCAACATATGCACACTTGACGTTATGCACTAAGAAAGGTACATCATCTTTGTGGCATTCTACTTCAAAAATTCCTAACTGCAATCCTACAATGAGAACATCAGAAAAACTCCCAAGTTGAGAGACATTCTAAAAAACATTCTACAAAAATATCTGATCAGCACTTTGCTCAAGTGCCAAAGTAACATTGAAATTAAGAACAACTCCATTAAAACAATTGGAGTTGAATATGTAGTTGACCAAAGAAGAAATTTTAATGGCCAACAAGTATATGCAAAAAGATGCTCAATGTCATTACTCATTAGGGGAGTAAAAGTAAAGCTACCACTAGAAATTAGTTCACACCCAATAATGCGGCCATGATTAATGAATTAATTTACTTTAAAAGAAAAACAACAGTTGTTGGAAAGGAAGTGAAAAATATTGAACCATTATGCATGACTAGGGGGAATATAACAGATTAACACAAAAAATGTTCTTTTACACAAAACACTAAAAATCCAAACTCAGCACTACCAATGCATTCTGAACCATAACAACCTTATAGGACAGAATAGAATATCCCCAAAAGTCTTTCAAGGCTGAAATCTTTATGAAGCAGATTGTCACATTTTTTTCCCATGAAGCAGATACTGTTTTGCTGATTAGTAGATGGTAGTTTTAACCCCTGTGCCACCAAGGCTTCTTGAGCCATAATGGAATCTGCAAAGAGCTGGAGTCAGAATACCAGAAGGGATGAACTCGCCCAGCATTTCTCTAACTGAAGGAAGTGAAGAACAAATTCAAGTCTCTAATTGCAATACTTAACACTATGGACAGAATATTGAATGACTCAGGAGGCATCAAAAGAAGATGGAAGGAGTACACAGAGTCACGGTACCAAAAGAGATTTCACTGATACAAAAGAATTTCATGAAACAACACATGATCACGAGGCAAGGGTGATAAAGGAAGAAATTCTAGCTGCTCTGAAGGTATTATAAGGTCCCCAAAATGAATCGAATACCAATTGACATATTTCAGCAAACAGATGCTACCTTGAATGCACACACCAGGTTCTGCCAAGAAATCTAAAGGACAATTTCCTGGCCAATTGACTGGAAAGAGATTCATATTTGTTCCCATTCCAAAAAAAGGGAATCCAACATAGTACAAAAATTACAGAAACAATATCAAAATATCACACACAAGCAAAATCCTGGTGAGGATTATCCAAAAATAACCAGAACAGTGTAATTACAGAGAACCAGGCCAGGTGCTGATTGCAGAACAGACCGTCAACTACATACTATGCAAATTTAAATTAAAGCTAAAGAAGGTCAAAAGAAATTAATATGAATTAAAATTTCATCTTGAGTCTATCCCACCAGAATTTAAAAACCAACTCAAGAACAGATTTGAGGTCTTGAACACTAATGCAAAAAGACCAGTTTATCTTTTATGAACTTTATGGTTTTGGGCTTTACTCTCAAGTCTCAGATCCATTTTAAGTTGATTTTTGTGTATGATATGAGATGTGGATCCTGCTTCAACTTCCTAAAGGTAACACCAGTTTTGCTACTATTATAGATTGAAGAGGCTGTCATTTCCCTATTTCATAGGTTGTATTTCCTTTGTGAATATTAGTTGACCACAGAAAGCTGGGTCCATTTCTGGGTCTCAATTCTGTTCCTTTGGTCTATGTACTTGTCATTGTACCAGTACCATGCTGTTTTGATTACTACCGCTATGTAGTAAGTTTTTAGATCAGAGAGAGTTATGCTTCCCATTTAATTTTTATTTTTCAGAAGTGCTTTGCTTATTTGGAGTTTCCTTCCTCTCCAAATAAACTTAACAATTTCCCTTTTGATCACCTTGAAAAATGAAGATGGTATCTGTATTGGGATTGCACTGAACATGTAGATTGCTTTCAGTAGGACTGTCATTTTCACAATATTGGGTCTTACTACCCATGAACAGGGCACATTTTTCTAATTATTTAGGTCTTTTATTCTGTCTCAGTAACTCACATGCAAGCAAGATTTTACTGAAAATTATCCAAAAACGACTGGAACAGCACATCAACAGAGAAAT
>NW_006399810.1:16764516-16771837 GCF_000299155.1 Elephantulus edwardii | reverse complement strand
GAGGGACAGCGCAGGAGGGGAAGACCCTCTATGAGGTGGATTGATTCAGTGACTGGGGTAATCGGGATGGGTGTGTCAGAGGCAATGCCATTGGCACAGGATAGAGCAGGGTTTAGGGCTGTTGTACCTAGGGTCGCTATGAGTCGCAAACTACTCGACGGCACATAACAACAACAACAATTTTTCTTTCTATAGGTCTTTTGTGTCTTTAGTTAGATTCACTCCAAAGTACCACAATTTGTGGTTGGCTATTACAAATAATATTGTTTTCTTGATTTCCTTCTCTGGGTTCTCTGTCTTACTGTAGAGGATCCCACCAGTTTTTGGATATTGATCTTCTGTCTTGTCACTCTAATAAATTGGTCTACTAGCTCTAGCAGTGTGTTGTTGGTTTTCTGTTTAGGGGTTTTTTTTTGTGAATCCTTGCTGTTTTTTGTATACACTATATTATCTACCTATAGCAATAGTTTAACCATCTGTTTGCCAATTTGGATATCTCTATTAGCTCATTTATTATATTGCCCTAGCAAGTATTTCCAATACATTATTGAATTGAAGTGGTGACAGTGGGAATCCTTGTCTGGTCCCTGTTCACAAGGAAGATGCTTTTAGTCTTTCTCTATTGAGATTGATATTGGCTCTTGGTTTTCTATTCCAATTTGCTGAATTGGATTTTGTCAAATGCCTTTTCTGCAACAATTGCTAAGAACACATGATTCTTGTATTTCTTATGTTGAACCATCCTTGCATAACTGTTATGAATACCATTTAGTCCTGATATATTATTTTTGTGCTTTTGGGTTACTGGCTAAGATTTTGTTAAGGAATTTTGCATCTATGTTCATTTCTGTAGATTTCTTTCTTGGTAATATCTCTGCTTGATTTTGGTATTTGGGTAATGCTTGCTTCATAGAATAACTCTAGGAATGTTTTCTCTTTTTCTTTTTTAAAATTAATTTTAATGAAAGTTTACAGAGACTTTGGATTTCCATTCATACATTGTTGCACACTTTCCTCTCTACCCACCCCTCCCCCCAGTTCACTTTTCTCTTTGAAAAAAAATATCTTTTATTGTTACACAATTCTTCCCCCCCCACTCCAAGTTTACTACTCTTATTCTGGACTCTTCTCATAAAAATAATACCTAATAATACATTCCTTTTAAACAGTTCTCTCCCTTATATTATTTATTCCCCTTTTTCTTTTTTTGTTTTCTTTCTTTAAAAAAATTATTAATTTTAATGAATTCATTGTTGAACTTTTCTCCTTGTCTTCCCCTCCCCCCAATTCTCTCATCTCTTTGAAAAGTAAAAGAAAAATACTTTCATTGTTATACATCCTTCCGCCGAAGTCCACTCCACTGTGCAGCCTTCATTTTGAACTCCTGTCATGACAAATGCATAATCATATATCCCTTTTAAACAATTCCTCCCTTGTCTGTTTCAAAGCAGTATATATTATTTATCCCCTCTTTCTCAATCTTTCTTCAATCCCAATGTCAGTCCTGTTTTACAACAATGGCACTATGCAATATTTGTCCTTTTGTGACTGAAATAGTTCACTCAGCATAATGTCCTACAGGGTCACCTATTTTGTATATTTCATGAGCTCCTTGTTTTCCAATGAAGCATAGTATTCCATTGTGTAAATATACCACAGTTTCTCTATCCATTCATTTGCTGATGGCTACTAGGGTTGTTTCCAACTTCTTGTTCTTGTGAACAAGGCAGCAATAAACATGGGTGTGCATACATCTACTTGGGTGGCAGTTATGGGGGTTTTTTAGGGTATATTCCCTGTAGTGGAAATGCTGGGTCCAACTTTTGAGAAAGCACCGTACTGCCTTCTATAGTGGTTGTAATATTTTACACTCCCACCTACAATGAATAAGGTTTGCAGCTTCTCCACAACCTCACCAGCATTTGTTGTTCGCTATTCTGTTGAATTTTGCTATTCTTACTGGGGTGAGATGATATCTCATAGTTGTTTTAATTTGCATCTCTCTTAGAGCTTGGTATTTTGAGCACAACTTCATGTGTTTGTTCACCATCTGAATGTCTTCCTTGGTGAAGTGTCTGTTAATATCCTGTTCCCATTGGTGCTCAAGTATTTTATAAATTCTAGATATAAGTCCCTTATCAGACATATCATTACCAAATATTTTTCCCAGTCTATGGCTTCCCTTTTTACCCTGTTGGAGAAGTTTTTGGATGTGCATAGGGATTTTATTCTTAGACGGTCCCATTCATCTATATTATCCTCTCCTGGTTGTAGGTTTTTCAGGATGCTTGGAATACTGTTCATATTGTGGATAAGGGCTTCTAGAGTTCTTCCAAGCTTTTCACTAATGAAGTTTATAGCCCTTGGTTTTAGTCCTAGGTCCTTGATGAACTTTGAACTGGTTTTTGTGTATGGAGTGAGGTGTGGATCTTGCTTGAGTTTTCTACAGGTAGTTTTTCAATTTTGCCAACACCATTTGTTAAAAAGGCTGTAATTTTCCACTTAATTGATTTCATCTCCTTGTCAAAAATCAGTTTTCTATAAGTAGATGGGCTGATTTCTGGGTTCTCAGTTCTATTCCATTGATCTATGTGTCTGTCATTGTACCTGTACCACACTGTCTTGACCACCACAGCAGTGTAGTAGGATTTGAAATAAGGGAGTGAGATACCTCCTACCTTGTTTCTCTTTTTAAGGAGTGCTTTGCTTATTCGGGCCCTCTTTCCATTCAAAATGAAATTGGAGATTGCTTTTTCCATCTCATTGAAGAATGGAATTGGTATTTGTATTGGGATTGCATTGAACGTGTAAATTGCCTCTGGTGTTGTTGTTAATGTTGTTAAGTGCCATCGAGTCGCAGGCGACTCATAGCAACCCTATGAAGGAGAGTCCTTGACGCTATAGCCATTTTCACAATATTGAGTCTTCCTATCCAAGAGCATGGTATATTCTTCCATTTCTGCTGGTTTCTTTTTGTAATTTTCTTTGAATAGATCCTTTGTGTTTCTGGTTAGATTTACTCCCAAATATTTAATTGCGTGGTTATTTATTGTGATGGGTATTGATTTTCTTAGCTTCAGGTTTGTATTCATCACTTTAGAGAAATCCAATTGATTTTTTGTATGTTGCTCTTGTATCCTGCCACTTTGCTGAATTGGTCAACTATGTCCGGTAGTTTTGTTGCTGGGTCTTTAGGGTTTTCTAAGTATACAAACATATCATCTGCATAGAGAGATAAATTTACCTCTGCTTTGTCAATTTGGATAACCTCTTATTTCCTTCTCTTGTCTTACTGCTTTTGCTAATACTTCCAATACAATATTCAAAAGGAGTGGTGATAGTAAACATCCTTTCCTAGTTCCTGTTCTCAAAGGAAATGCCTTTAACCTCTCTCCATTGAGAATAAGTGGCTTTTGGATTTGTGTATATACTTTTTTGCTACATTGAGGGAGTTCCCCTCTAATCCCATTTTGTTGGGTGTTTTAATCAGGAAAGGGTTTTGGATTTTTGTCAAAGGCCTTTTGTGCATCAATTGATAGGATCGATCATGTGGTTCTTGTTCTTTGCTTTGTTAATGTGATGAATTACACTGATTGTTTTTCATATGTTGAACGATCCTTGCATACCTGTTATGAATACCACTTGTCATGGTGAATTATTTTTCTGGGTGGAGGGACAGCGCAGGAGGGAAAGGCCCTCTATGATGTGGATTGATTCAGTGACTGGGATAATTGGAATGGGAGTGTCAGAGACAGTGCAATTGGCACAGGACAGAGCAGAGTTTAGGGCTGTTGTACATAGGATTGCTATGAGTCACAAGCGACTCGACGGCACATAACAACAACATCTTGATCTTCCTTCATATATGATGGACAATTTTGTTGGGTACAGTATTCTTGGTTGACAGTTGTGTTATTTGTGTGTTTGTTATATGTCATTCCACTGTCTTCTTGTTTGCATGGTCTCTACTGAGAAGTCAGCATATAATTTTATCTGCTCTTGTTTATAGGTTACTTTTCAATGCTTTCAGAATTCTCTCCTTGTCTTTGGTTCTGGAAAATTTTACTACTATGATACGCCTTGGTGTTTTTCTTTTGTGGTGTATTCTATATGGTGTTCTCTCAGCTTTTTTAATACATATTCTCTCATTCTTCATAATGCCTGGGAAATTTTCTTCTAGTAATTCTTACACAACTTTTTCTGTGCCTTTACTTGCTTCTTCCTGTTTGGGATTCCAATGACGCACATGTTATTTCTCTTGATGGTGTCCCACATTATTCTTAGGTTTTCTTCTTTTTCCTTTCTTTTTGATTCTGCTTTTTGCTCTAGCTGATCAATGGTGACAATTCTATCTTCTATTTCACTGATTCTGTGTTCCATCTCTTCTACTCTGCTCATGTGTCCCACCATCATGTTGACAGCATCTGAAACATTGTACCTCATATTTTGGATCATGATTTCTTATTTTTCCAAAGCCTGTAATGTCTCGTTTCTTTTATCTGCATTGTTTTGTATTGGATTTGTTCATTTGTTGTTGTTTTTTTAAGCTTTTCCTGGTTTTTCTTGTAGTATCCTGTTATTCTTTTTTTAATTTTAATAATTTTAATGAACATTTACAGAGATTTTGGATTTCCATTCATTCATTGCTGCACTTCTCTCCCGGCTCAGCCCTCTCCCCCCTCTCCCACCCCAGTTCACTCCTCTCTTTGAGAAATAAAACAAAAACTCCCTCCCTGGTACACAATCCCCTGCATCCCTCCCACTGCCCCAAGTAGATTCCATTATGCAACCTCATCCTGTTATTCTTGAAGTTTTTCTTTCACCCATTGAAAATATTCAATCATTATTCTTTTAAATTCTGTATCAGAACATACCATCAGACTTTCTGGCTTCAGGAGATCAATTGATACTATGACACTTTTTTGCTTTGTGCTTACGTAGGTTGTAAGGTAACCCACTTTTTGTGACATTGATGTGGTAGAATTTTTCATAGCTGAGGCTATAATAAGTTCTTGATCTGAAGCCACTGAGTAGAGGAGAGTGGAGCATGTGGGCACAGGTACTGGGTGTATGTGTGGGCACCAGTGTCAGACACAGCTGCTGGAGGTGCCTGGAATGCACACAGATGCACTCAGGGCATGGGCATGCAAAATCTCTCACTGATTGAGCTTGTGCAGGGACCTTACTCAAATTCCAGCTCTCAGGCTTGTCTCCTTTACATTCCAGCTGCCTGTTCTTACTTTTTCTATTTTTTCCTATTTTTTAAATAGTTTACATAGAATTGGTTCTAAATAGTTTACACAGAATTCCTCTCTGAATGTTGGGTAGACTTTAGCTGTGAAGTCATCTACTTTAGGACTTTTCTTATAGGGAAGTCCTTTTATGACCTGTTCAATTTCTTCTTTTGTGATGGGTCTGTTCAAATGTTCTATATCTGTCCATGTCAATATGAGTAGGGCATGAGATGCAAGAAATTTTTCCATTTCCTCTAGGTTTTTAATTTATCAAAGTACAGATTTTTATATTATTCCAATATTACCTATTTAATTTCATCTAGTTCTGTAGTGATGTTACCTCTATAAGTTCTTAATCTAGTTATCTGTGTCCCCCCCCAAGTTAAGTTTGCCAGTGGTTTGTCAATTAAATTGACCCTTTTGAAAATTCTGCTCCTGGTCTTATTGATGGTTTTAATTATTTTCCAGTTTACTATCTCTTTGATTTTAGCTCTTGTCCTTATAATTTCCTTTCTTCTAGAGGCTACATGTTGTCCTTTTTCTATTTGATGACGGTTTTGCATTAGATAACTTATTTTTCTTCTTCCTTTTTTTATGTGTGTACCAATTACTATGAACTACCTCTTCAGGGCTGCCTTAGCTGCATCCCAGGGAGGCTGGTATATGGTATTTTCATTTTCATTTGTTTCTGGGAAGATTTTTATTTCATTCTTTATTTCTTTTATAACCCTATCATCATCTAGCAGACAGTTATTTAGTGGCCACTTACATAGTTTTTTACTCCTGTGGTTAATTTCTAGTTTTATGGCATTGTGATCTGAGAAGATACTTTGCATTATTTCAATATTTTTTAATTTGTAGAGGCTTGCTTTGTGTCTAATGTGTAATCAATCCTAGAGAATGGACCATGTACACTCGAGAAGAACTGAGTTTTCATTGGATGGAGTACCCTGAATACATCCACAAGGTTCTATAGTTTAGATTTCTGCATCTTCGGTTTTGTTATTTTTTTAAAGTGACCTTTGGTGATAGGTGTGTTGAAATCTCCTACCACTATTGTGGTGGTATTTCTTTTTTCAATTCTGTTAACCATAAAACCATTGTTTTATGTATTATGCAGGTCTATCATTTGGTGCATAAATGTGGACCAAGATTATGTCTTCTTGATCTAGTGTTCCTTTAATCAGTATGTAATGCCTTTATCTTTTATAGTGGTTTTCATTCTGAAGTCTATTTTATCAGAAAATAATATTGCCACTGCCACTTTTTTGAGGTGGCCATTTGCTTGATATGGGGGGTTTTTTTCAGCCTTTGAATCTGAGTTTGCTTTCCTCTCCCCCCCCTTTTTTTTAATGTGAATCTTGTAGGCAACGTCTTGATGAGCTTTGATGTTGATCCATTTTGCTACTCTTTTCCTCTTAGTCCACATTACTGTTTTATTATTGTCAGGCCAGATTTTATTGTTTTATTATTGTCAGGCCAGATTTTATCATTGCCATTCTGTTGAATTTTTTTGTGTTGTTTCAGGTTACCATGGTCCATCCACTTTTCTTTGCCATCTCTGTGTGAAGGACTCAAAATGTCTTGTAGTTTTCATTTTGTTTACACAAATTATGTAAGTTCCTTCTTTTCTAGATGAAGCATCTAATTTTCAGATGAAGAATCTAATTTTTCCTTCATATCTGAAGGGTAGTTTTACCGGGTATAGATCCTTGGCTGACAATTGTTTTCTTTCAACTTTCTGTATATGTCATCCCATCGTCTTCTAGCTTGCATTGTTTCTGCTGAGAAATCCAATCTTAATCCAGTTGTTTCCTTTTTGTACATGACTCTGTTTTTCTAACACTGCTTAGTGTTCTGTCCTTATCTTTTAATTTGGAGAGTTTGACTGTGATATGTTGTGATGTTTTTTAGTGAGGTCACGTCTATTTGGTGTTCACTGTGCTTTTTGTGTTTTCTGTTTGTTTGTTTGCTTGCTTGCTTGCTTGTTTTTTTATTATTAAATTTTATTAATTTTAATGAACATTTACAGAGATTTTGGGTTTTCATTCATTCATTTTTGCACTATTTTCTCTACCCTCCTCCCC
>NW_006399810.1:16757852-16763076 GCF_000299155.1 Elephantulus edwardii | reverse complement strand
GATTTCCATTCATTCATTGTTGCACATTTGTCCCCTCCCAAGGCTCCCCCCCAGAACACTACCCTCTTGGAAAAGTAAAAGAAAAAGTCTTTCATTGTTTTACAAATCCTCCCCCAGGTCCACTCCACCATGCAACCATAGCTCTAGACTCCTGTCATGACAGAAATACCTAATCACATATCTCTTCCAAACAGTTCTCTCCCTCCTCTGTTTCAGTGCAGTATGCATTATTGAACCCATCTTACTCAGTCTCTCCCCAATCCCAAGGTCAGTCCTCCTTTACAACAGTGGCACCATGCAATATTTTTCCTTTTGTGACTGTGATATTTCACTCAGCATAATGTTCGCCACAGTCAACCATTTTGAATAATATTGCATGAATTCCTTGTTTTTCAGTGCAGCATAGTATTCTATTGTGTGAATATACCACATCTTCTCTATCCATTCGTTTGGTGATGGGTCACTGTGCTTTTTGAATGTTTATTTCCCTGTTCTTCAAAACACCTGGGAAGTTTTCCTCTAGTACTTCCACAATTTTCACTTCCTTATGACTCCCATGTTCTGGAATTGTATGTTGTTCATATGTATGCTGTTCCTTTTTATGTCATCCCACATGATTTCAATGTTTTCTTCATTTTCTTTAAGTCTCATCTCTGATTTTCCTTATAGTATGTTTCCAGCATCCTAGACTCCGAGGATAGACTTGGTTTCACCCTCTCCAATATAGACCTATTTGTTTCCTTGGCATTCCATGGTATATTCAAGACTTCTCCAGCACCAGGACTTGAAGGCATCTAGTCATCTTTAGTTATCGTCCAACTCTCTGAAGCATAGCGAGTAGTTGAGAAGACCGTAGCCTGGATTAGGTGCAACTTTGTATGTAGACATTGTTGCTCTTCAGCACTCTGAAGAGGTCCATGACAACAGACTTTTTCCCAGTGCATAGTCTTTTGATTTCCTGACTGCTGGGGTTAAGAACGTGCCTAACTGGAATTTGTTTCTAGAATGTGAAAACATCCTCATTGTGTTATGTAGCAACAAGTGACAATAAGAATAGGAAAGGTAAGGCAAAGTCCATCATTTCCCACCAAAATAAAAATCTTCAATAAGATGATATTTCTGCCAAAAGTAACTACAACTTTGAAAAGTCTCTCCTTTGGCTTGCTAGAAAATTAAAAATTAAATTAAAGTTTGTTGCCATGCTTGCTCTTGCCCCACCAGAAGTTTGTAATGAACTCATCTTTGGAAATACAACATGACCATGATTTAGGCATTGTGCATACTACTGCTCTACCAGAAGAGGATGTTGACCTGTGAGAGAATGAAGCTGGACCTCAGCATTAGAAGTGTAGTTTTACAGGCAACTGTATTGTGATATCAGTGATACCACTTGTTTGCCACTTTGTTATCTAGCTAAGAAGAACATGTGCTAATATTTAGGATGCTGAAGAAGATGAATGACTTCTGAGTGAGTGAGTGCAGTTATTGTATACCATATAGTCAGAATTGACCCAGAGCTGACCCTCCTCTCAATTGCATGGGAGGAGATTGTCCACTGGCTTTTATAGCCATTCATAACCTTAGCCCCCTGTGGTCTTCAACTATCTTAACTGCAGGCATATGATCTTACAAATAATCATCAGCTGTGGAACTAAGATAAGAGAAAGAATGCTTCACATACTGAGTAGCAAGATGGGTGACAACAAGACTTGAAACAAGCAAGACTTGAGAAAGACTGGAGCAAGACCCTGGTGAGAGTGAGACCCTGGTGGCAAGATCCTGGTGACCATGGGGGAGAGACTGTATCAATGCTGTGGAGAAACTGTGGCAATGTGTGACCTGAGACTTCCTGCAATTATGCTGGCCACAGTAAAAGATTTTGCTGTTCTTGTCGGATGCTGGAAGTTGGCTCATAATGGCTCTGAGGCAAACCTTGCTGTATGATTTGGATTTGACTGCTGAACTGAAACCAGAGCCTGGACTAATTGAGGAACTGTGCTCTGGAGCTTGGACTAAAATTGAGTGATATACTTTACCTCCCTCACTCTCCAAATTATTTCCCTAAGAAGTCCCATTCTCAGTACATAACTGTTGAGTCAACAATCTAATCTCTTTTTGCTGCTCTGGCTCTAGAGGCACCATGGGGCTCGGCTATGGGCTCTTTATCAGCTTTCTGCTCTGGGGAAGTGCTACTCACTCCCTCTGGCCCTTTCAGAAACACGCCCATGGCCTTATGCCCCTATGTCGCATTTTGTGCTCTCCAGACAGGGGGGCAGTAAAAACAAACAAACAAACCCTTCATTTTTTGATCCAGCATATTTAGCTGTTTTGGAACACAGCTGTTTCCTTATTGAATTTCAAATATAAGACTGTTACAACCACATCACAATATGCCTTGGTGAAAACTTGTTACTTTCACTCTCATTCTTTTTAATTTAGAACCAGAATAAAGTTGTATTTCAAATATCTAAAAAAATAAACATAAACATAAACATAAGCTAGATATTTGGTATTTGACAAGGAAGGTATTTATGACTGAGTAGAGGGTGATGATGATTTATAATATATATGCACATATACATCTCTGTGTCGTTGCCATTGAAAGAGTTCTGGCTCAAAGTGGACCCTCCAAAGGATTTACAAGGGTCCAAAAGAGTGGGTTTGAAATTCAGGTGGGATAGACTCAAGGCCAAATTTTGGTTCCTGTGGACTTGATTTAATTTTCCTCAGCTTCAGCTTGAACTTGAGTAGGAGGGTGGTTTGTTCCACAATCAACACCTGGCCTAGTTTTCACAGCTGATATTGAGCTTCTCCAGCAATTCTTTCCACAGACATAATCAATCTGATTCCTATGCATACCATACCATCAGGTGAAATCCATGTGTATAGCCTGTATTTGTGTTTCTTATAAAATTTCTTTGCAATGAATAAGTCTTTGATTGTACAAAATTCTATCATTCTATCTCCGGCTGCTTTTCTGTCACCAAGTCCATGTTTTCCAACTGCTTATCCTTCTTCTCTATTTCCAAGTTTTACATTCCAGTCACCGATTATTATTAATGTATCTTAATTGCATGTTCGATCAATCCCTGACTGCAAAAGTTGGTAGAAATCTTCTATTTCCTCCTCTTTGGCACTGGTTGTTGGTATATCTTTGAATGATGGTGGTATTCACTGGACTTCCTTGTATGTAGATGAATATTACCCTGTCACTCACAACATAGTATTTCAAGACAAATCTATAAATAAGTTTTTAACTATGAAAGCAATCCCATTTTTTCCTCATCTTTTCATCTCCAGTATAGTAGATCATATGAATCGCTGATTCAGAATGTCCCATGCAAGTCCATCTCATTTCACCAATAGCTAGTTTGTCAATATTTGTCAACATTTCTTTCTTAACAATATCCAATTTTCCTACATTTTTTGTTCTTATATTTCATATTCCAATCACTATTGTCTGCTTCCATACTTGAGGGCTCAGCCTCAGTTACCATGTGTACTAGTCTAAGTGTGCTCTGTTGTACATAGGATTTTCAAAGGCCTGCTATTTCCAAAGTGAATGACCAATCCTTCTTCCTAGTCTGTCTTAATTTAAATACTCAAATTTGGAGCATTATCTGATAGACAAGCATTTTATAGAGAAGAGCAGATTAAAGATATTTCCCATTAATAGAAAAAACCAATAGATTCTGTGTTGTCGCCACCCTGCCACCCCTTTCCCTGCTCCATCAGCATTTACATCTATTCCCACTTACTCCATTCAACAACAATCTCTCCTATCCAGCCCTAGATGTGATGGCCTATATGTCAATCTTTCTAGGCTTCTGTGATTACTAATGCCTCAAGCTGCTGCCAGTTTTTTCCTCTAAGAGCAGTATCTTTTGACTTCAGGATTTTTGAACTTCTGCTCCAGGATTGACTTCTTGTGCCTTAGGGCATCTTTTCCTCAATTTATGCTACAAGAGTTTCCCAGGGGAGGTTGATGAATCCTATGGAATTGGTATATAATGTTGTCTTTCTGGCCCAAGGGCCAACTCGTGGGCTTCAGTCTATCCCATCTGAATGTTAAAACCATCTCAGGAACAGGTGTGAGGCCTTGGACATTAATGAGCAAAGACTGGATGAGCTATGGGGAGGATATCAAGAATATCAATAAGGAAGAATGCAGAGCAAACTGATGTCAGAAGAAACTCTAAATCTTGCACTGCAGTGCCAAGAAGCCAGAACAAAGGGAAGAAATCAAGATATTAAGGAGTTGAACAGAAGATTTCAGGGGCAGTGTGGGAAGACAAAGTAAAGTATTACAATGAAATGTACAAGGAGCTGGAGTCAGAACTGAAGAACAAATTCAAACCTCGAGTTGCAGTACTTAAGAATGCTTTGGGCAGAATATTAAATGGTCATAGAAGCATTAAAAGAGGATGGAAAGAGTATACAGAGTCATTATACCAAAAGTAATTGGTGGACACAGAAGAATTTCATGAAACAACATATGAGCAAGAGTCTGTGGTGATGAAGGAGAAGTTCAAGCTGCTCTGAAAAAATTGGAGAAGACAAGGCCCCAGGAATTGATGATGTATTTCAACAAACAGATGCTGCCCTGGATGTGCTCACCAAGTTGTGCCCTGAAATATGGGGTACAACCACCTGGCCTACTGACTGGAAGAGATTTATATTTGTTACCATTCCAAAGAAAGGTGATCCAACAGAGGGCGGAAATTATCAAACTGTATCAGTGATATCACATGCAAGCAAGATTTTGCTGAAGATTATCCAAAAACAACTGGAACAGCACATCAACAGAGAACTGCCTGAAGTTCAGGCTGGATTTAGAGAAGGCCGTGGCACTAGGGATATTATAGCTAATGTCAGATGGATCTTGGCTGAAAACAGAGAGTACCAGAGGAATGCCTATCTGTATTTCATTGAGTATGCAAAGGCATTTGACTATGTGGATCACAACAAACTGTGGCTTACTCTAAGCAAAGAATGGGAATCCCAGAACACTTGATGGTGCTTATGCAAAACTTATACTTGGATCACGAAACAGTCATCAGAACAGAGCAAGAAAACACTGCATGGTTCAAAATTGGGAAGGGTGTGCGTCAAGGATGTGTCCTATGTCCATATCTTCTCAATCTATATGTGGAACAGATTATCCGGGAAGCTGGGCTCTATGAGGAGAAGAGTGGCATCAGGATTGGAGGTAGATTCAGCAACA
>NW_006399810.1:16750784-16757302 GCF_000299155.1 Elephantulus edwardii | reverse complement strand
GTCATGCTTGGGAGGGTGGAGGGACAGTGCAGGAGAGGAAGACCCTCAATGAGATGGATTGATTCCATCACTGGGGTAATGGAGATAGGCTTGTCAGAGACAGTAAGAATGGCAAGGGATAGAACAAAGTTTAGGGCTGTTGTACATAAGGTCGCTATGAGTCACAGGTGACTCAATGGCACATAGCAACAACAACAGAACTGTAGTGGCAGTATGGAGACAGCTCTATTTTTTTGAGAGCCCTGTTAACTTCACAAAGAACAGTATCCATCAGAAACATCCACAATACAAAACCAGCTCCCATAAAGTTATACATGGTCTCCATGCTTCCACACTTCTATTAATTACAACTACTCAAACTGAGTCCAAAATGTGTTTCAATGCCCATACAGAGTTCATGGAACTATGTTCATGGTTATTTGGCTTACTAGGGAAGTTAACAGAGTGCAATTCATGTTGCTGACAAGATATAAAGCCTAAATCACAGCAGCTTCTCAAGCATGCTCACAGACTCACAAGCCTTTGGCTTAGTTCGGTGTTACAAAGCTCAGTTAGTCCTGCCAATAATGGTGTCTCCTCCTAGTACTCCAGCAAGCTTGGAGAAAGACCTTTGCCTCTGGCTCCATAGGGCAGCAGTCCTGTGGCAACTCTGTCTCCTATTCATCTCTGGTTCTCTGCTGAGGCTGCTGCTGTTCTCATGTAGGTTTCAGTCTGACTAGTTCAGGAATCCCTGCCCTTGAATGATGTGAACTGCATTCTCTGCTTCTTAACTACCGGTAGATTCCCAATTTCTCCTGCTGAATCTACTTAATTTAAACTATGTAATGGCAAAACTTACCAATATAGTTATGGTTAGACCATACACCTTATTTGCATGTTTCCATCCAGCCATGCAGTGAAAGTCAAAGGAAATGACCTAGAAATGCCACTTTGAACAATAAAACCATTAAATTTCACTGCCCATCCCTCTCTCACAGAGCAGTTGGTGGGTTCAAACCACCAGACAGGTACTGCCTTTGGGTTAGCAGCAAAATTCCCAGCCACAACCCCAGGACAACCCCACCAGAACTCTCTGATCATATGTTGTTATTATTGTTGTGTGCCATTAAATTGCTTAGGACTAATAGAGACTCTCTACACAACAGCTTTTAACACTCCTATCCTGGGTCAATATAATTGTCTCTGACACACCTACCCACATCATCCTAGTCACTGAGTCAATCCATATCAATAAGAGTCTTTCTCTCCTTTATTGTCACTCTACCCTCCCCAAGCATTATGTCCCTCTTCAAGGACTGGTCCCTCCTTGCAACATGCCCAAAGCATGTAAGACAAAGCTTCAGAATCCTTGCCTCCAAGGAGCAGGCTGGATGCATCTCTCTCCTAGAAGTCCAGGGTATATTTAGTACTCCTCTTCAGCACCACAGCACAAAGATATTAATTCTCCTTCTGTCATACCTAGTCATTCTCCAGCTTTCTGATGCTTAGCAATACCTACAAAGGCCATGATCTGGATCAGGCACACCTTAGTCTCCAGACTGATATTGTTGCTCTTCAGTACTCTGGAGAGGTCCCTGACAGCAGATTTCCCCAATGCAATTCATCTTTTGACTTCCTGACTGTTGATATCAAGAGTGTTGATTGTGGAGCCAAGCAAACTGAAGCTGTTAACAATCTCAATCTCTTTACTGTCTATCATGATGCTGCCAATTGGCCAGTATTGAGAATCTTTGTTTTTTGATGTTGAGCTTCAGTCCATATTGAAGGCTGTAGTTCTTGACCTTCTGCAGCAAGTGCCTTAGATCCTCCTCCATTTCAGCAAGCAAGATTGTGTCATCTGCATAACACAGATTTTTGATGAGTCTTCCTCCAATTCTGATGCCACTTTCCTCTTCATAGAGCCCAGTCCCCCAGATGATCTGTTCAGCATAGGGATTGAAAAGGTATAGAGATAGGACACATCCCTGTCATACACCCTTCCCAATTTTGAACCATGCAGTGTTTCCTTGCTCTGTTCTGATGACTGACTTCTGGTTGAAGTATAGGTTTCACATAAGCACCATCAAGAGTTCTGGGATTCCCTTTTTTCTTATAGTCAGCCATAGTTTGTTGTGATCCACACAGTCAAATGCCTTTGCATAGTCATTTAAACACACATAGACATTCCTCTGGTACTCACTGCTTTCATCCAATATTCATCTAACATGAGTAGCTTGTACATCTGACAATTCTCTGTTGATGTGCTATTCCAATAGTTTTTCGATAATTTTCAGCAGAATCTTACTTGCATGTGATATTAATTACATTATTGTGATATTAATTTTCTATATACATATGGAGAATTGATGCCTTTTAGCTGTGGTGCTGGAGAAAAGTATTGAGGGTACCATGGACTGTTAGGAAAACAGATTCATCCTTGAGAGGGTTAAACCAGGCAATTCCTTGGAGGCAAGGATTCTGAGGCTTCATCTAACATACTTTGGACATGTTGTAAGGAGAGACTGGTCCTTGGAGAGGGTCATCATGCTTTGTTGGGTAAAGGGACAGTGCAAGAGGGGAAGGCCCTCTATGAGGTGGATTGATTCAGTGACTGGGGTAATCGGGATGGGAGTGTCAGAGACAGTGCAATTGACACAGGAAAGATCAGAGTTTACGGCTGTTGTGCATAGGGTTGCTATGAGTCGCAAGCCCCTCGACGGCACATAACAACAACAAACAACATATATAAAATCATGGGCTCTTGGTAGTGTAGTGTTTAAATCCCTCATATGCTAACTAAAATGTTAATAGGTTCAAATCTGCTGATCACTGTGTAGAAGAAATACATAGAAGTCTCTCTATGAAGATTAACAGTGTTGGAAATCCAATGGAGTGGTTCTACTCTATCCTATAGAGTTACTCTTAGTCATAATCAGCTAAATGACAATAGTCAGTTGTTTTGTTTCTTTTAAAAAAATATAAAATGATGGCTACAGGATTGAGCAGAAAAACTCCAAGAATCCCCGGGGCTTCTCCTGAGGGACAGAAGGTATCTGAATTCTGATGAAACATCCAAGGCTACCTGCCTTTAACAAGAGATAGTTTTCACAGACAAAAACAGATGTCTTCTGGCAAAAATTTCTTGGGTTGTGCAAACAGTTAAGGTACTCAACCATTAACTAGAAGTTGATGGTTGAAGTCCATCCAAAAGTACCTCAGAAAAGAAGTCTCATGACCTACTTCTTAAAAATAATATCTTAAGAACTACATGAAATATAGTTCCGCTTTGTTATACATGGGACTAGCCATGGCTTGGAGTCAGTTAAACAGCAACTTTCTGGCATTTTCTTGACAGTCACAACAAGGGAAAAAATATAAACTAAAGTATGAATGATATGTGTAAACAAAAATGGTCTGCTTTGTTTAAAGGGAAACACACACACATCATCATCATCAGTGAATATGAGCATAGAGAGGGATGAGAAGGAAACACACTTTTAATCTAAGTCAGGTGCTGATTGTGGAAAGACCATCACCTACTCATATGCAAATTCAAATTGAAGTTAAAGAAAGTAAAATCCACAAGAACAAAAGTTTGACCTCGAATCTATCCCTCCTCAACTTTAAAGACTATCTCAGGAACAGGTTTGAGGTCTTGAATACTGAGCAAAGACCAGATAAGCTGTGGGAGGATATCAAGAATATCATTCATGAATATCATTCATGAAGAGTTCAAAAGAAGAAAAAGAAAAGATCAAAATGTATGTCAGAAGAGACTCTGAATGTTGTACTTGAATTCTAAAAAGCCAAGGCAAAGGGAAGAAATCAAGAGGTTAAGCAGCTGAAAAGAAAATTTCAAAAGGCAGCACCAAAAGACAAAGCAAAGCATTATAATCAAATGGAAAAAGAGCTGGAGTAGAAAAAGTCAAAAGGAATGAACTCATTCGGCATTTCTTACACTGAAAAAGCTCAAGAAGATGCAAGCCTCGAGGTGAAATACTAAAGGATGCCGAAGGCAGAAGGTTGAATGACCCAGGAAGCTTAAAAAAGAAGATAGAAGGAAAACACAGAGTCACTATACCAAAAAGAATTGGCTGACACAGAAGAATTTCATGAAACAACATATGATCAAGAAGCAACCGTGGTGGTGAAGGAGGAAGTTCAAGCTGCTCTGAAGGAACTGGCAAAAACAACCCCCCAGGAATTGATAGAATACCAATTGACATATTTCAGTACACAGATGCTCCCCTGGACACGCCCACCAGGTTATGTCAAGACATCTGGAGGATAATTACTTGGCCAAACTGACTGGAAGAGACCTGTGTATATTCCCATTACAAAAAAAAGGTGACCCAACAGAGTACAGAAATTATCAAACAATATCTCTAATACCACATGAAAGCAAGATTCTGCTGAAGATTATCCAGAAACAACTGGAAGTTGATGTGCAGGCTGATGTGCAGGCTGAGTTTAGAGGAGGCTGTGGCACTAGTGACTACATAGCAAATTTTAGACAGATCTTGGCCAATAGCAGAGAGTAAGAGAGGAATGTCTGTTTCATTGACTGTGCAAAGGCATTTGATTGTGTGGATTACAATAAATTGTGGCTAACCTTGTGAAGAATAAGGATCCCAGAACATTTAATTGTGTTAATGTGAAACCTATACTTGGACCGGAAAGTAGTAGTCAGAACAGAGCAGGGAAGCACCGTGTGGTTTAAGGATCAGGAGAGGTGTGTGTCAGGGATGCATCCTAACTCCATACCTTTTTAATCTATATGCAGAACAGATAGTGAGGAGGGACTTTATCAGGAAGACTGTGGTATCAGGATTAGAGGAAGATTCATAAAAAACCTGTATTATGTAGATGACACAATTTGGGTTAGTAAAACAAGAGAACATAAGGTGTTTGCTTAGAAGGCCAAGGACTGTAGTCTTTAATACGAATTGAAGCTCAACAGCAAGAAAACAGAGATTCTCACCGCTGGACAGATTGGCAGCCTCAGAATGGATGGCAAAGAGAGTGAGGTTGTTGATAACATCAGTTTGATTGGTTAACACAATCAACACTCTTGGCACTCCAGTCAGAAAATCAAGACAAATTGCATTGGGAAAGTCTGCTGTCAGGGACCCCTCCAGAGTACTGAAGAGCAAAAATGTCATTCTGGAGACTAAGGTGCACCTGATCAAGGACATGGTCTTAACAATTACTTGCTATGCATCCAAGAGCTAGACAGTAACTAAGGATGAAAGAGGAAAGATGGATGCCTTTGAGTTGTGGTGCTGGAGAAGAGTTTAACATACCAAGGACTGCCAGGAGAACAAACAAATCTGTCCTAGAGAGGATGAAACCAGGCTGCTCCCTGGAGGCAGATTTTGAAATTGCATCTCACATACTTGAGGCATTTGGCCAGGAGGGACTGTTCCTTGGAGAAGGACATCATACTTGGAAGGGTAGAGGGACAGCGCAGGAGAGGAAGACCCCAGATGAGGTGGATTGACTCAGTGACTGGAGTAATGGGAGTAGATCTGTTGGAGACAATGAGACTGGCTCAGGATAGGATAGGGTTAGTTCTAATGTGCATACGGTCTCTATGATTTGCAGGTGATTTGATGGTAAGTAACAACAACAATCAATCAAACAATCAATTCTGAATTGTCTGAATGTTTAGAAGATCATACAGTATTCTTTAGTGTCCACGTAGGATTGACAATAGGACTCAGGACTCTTGTCTCATACCAAAACCAGGGGCTGCTCAAGTCCCTCACAGAAAATGGCATATTATTTACATATAACCTACATTATACAGCAGTTCAACTCAACTCATTGTTGTTGAGAACTGACTCATAGATGACCTTCCAGTAGTGGTTTCAGAGGTTGTAAATCATATGGGAGAAGATTGCTCACCTCCAATCCCCTCCTCCAGGAGGTGGATTACAACCAACCAGTCTTAGGTGAGCAGCACAATTCCCTACAGACTATGCCATTGCACTATTTATCTAACATAATACTACTATACTATGTAATATAATATAAATGCTAAAAAAACAGCACTTTGAACTTACTCTTAACCTTTGAGGGTTTGCTTTGATCACTTAATTTGCTGTGGGGATTTTTTTCCCCAGAAAACTATTTCCCATAAGCATTTTGTTGAATCTTTGGTACAGAACTCACAGATATAAGACATGAACTATAGAGTACTTTTTTACATTTTTGACAGAATTGTAGTTAGAAGTAACAGTATGTGCAAAGGCACAAAGGCACATGAGAATAAGACTCATACCTGGAGATTAAAGTCCACTGTATGTGAGAAATAAGTAAGAGGTGCGACAGTCGACTCTTGGCTGAATGCTGAAGCTGAGTCATGCATTGAACCAGGCAAATCACTTCTATGCTCAGGGTATTGAGTTTATGTGGCCAGCCCTATTAAGAATGAGCATAGCCCCACTGTTGTAGAATGGGTCTGACATCAGGGTTGGGGTATGACAGAAAAAACTGGATAAATTATGTATATTGTATTGAAACAGATGAGGGAAAGA
>NW_006399810.1:16740888-16750544 GCF_000299155.1 Elephantulus edwardii | reverse complement strand
GGCGTAATGCCCAGCCACTTTAGCCAAGGCTCCAAAAGCGTAGCCTGCCGTGTCCTCCAAGCCCTAGAAGTGCTCAAAATGGTGGAAAAAGACCAAGATGGGGGCCGCAAACTGACACCTCAGGGACAGAGAGAGATGGACAGAATCGCCGGACAGGTGGCAGCTGCCAATAAGAAACATTAGAACAAATGATGCTGGGTTAATAAATGGCCTCATTCGTAAAAATAATTTTTTTAAAGTGTACATGCACTTCAGCACCATGAAAAATTTGTATGTGCACTTCAGCATATGACTCTCTTTGTGCTTTACAATAAATACGAGGTTCAGCTCTAAAAAAAAAAAAAGAATGAGCATAGCCAAGGAGTTAATGTTTCATCTACTTTGGAGGTGGTAGGGAACACTGAATAGATTTTTTAAAAGATGACAAGATTAGATGTACATTTTTAAAACACCACTTTAGCTATGTATAGAAAATTAACTGGGAAGTATAAAATTAAAAACAAGACTATCTCAATCAAATATTTACATGATTATAAATTCTTTCCAAGTGTGATACCAAAAGCCAAATTCCTAACAAAAAGAAGTTTTTAATTCTAATGTCATTTTAGCATAAGTCTACATGTATCAATAACTTGGAAAATAATTCATTGCACTTTTTAAAAGTGGTAATATTTTCATTATATTAATGATTCTAACAAAAGAATAAAAGCATCAGCTTCAATAGGAAAAATAAGCAAAATAAATGAATAAGTAAGTCAAGTGAGAGGACAACTTGAAATCATATTATCAATAGCAATTATGAAGTTGAAGCAATCATGACATGGAAATAATAAGATGTTGTTTTTCTTCATTTCTGTTTTCAGGGAATGCTGTTCTTGTTATGTGTTGTCAAGTCACCTGTGACTCATAGCCACCCTATGTGCTCTGAAGCCTGCCCTGTCTTGAGCCAATCCCACTGACTCTGACGCACCTACCCTCATTGCCCCAGTCACCATATTAATCCATCTCATCCGGCATCTTCCTCTCCTGTGCTGTCCCTCCAACCCTTCCAAGCATGATGTCCTTCTCCAAGGATCAGTTCCTCCTGGCCACAAGCCCAAAGTATGTATGAGGGAACTTCAAAATCCTAGCCTCCAAGGAGAAACTTAGTTTTACTATCTCCAAGACAGAACTGTTTTCTTGATGGTCCATGGTATGCTTAAGACTCTTCTACAGGTACCGACAGTGTTGATTGTGGAGCACGCAAGCTGTAATTGTTAACAACCTCAAGCTCTTCTCCATCCATCATGGTGCTGCCAATTGGCACAGTGATGAGAATCTTTGTTTTCTTGATGTTGAGCTTCAATCCATATTGAACACTACAGTCCTCGATCTTTTGCAGCAAGCATTTCAGGTCCTTCTTGTTTCAGCAAGCAAGGTTGTGCCATCTCCATAACGTAGGTTGTTGATGACTCTTTCTCCAATCCAGTTGCCACATTCCTTCTCATAAAGCCCAGCCCCCCCCCAAATGATCTGTTCTGCATATAGATTGAAAAGGTATGGAGACAAGATACATCCATGACACACTCTCTTCCTGATTTTGAACTATGCAGTGTTTCCCTGCTCTGTTATGAGGACTGCTTCCTGGTCCAATTATAGGTTTCACATAAGAACAATCAAGTGTTCTGGGATTCCCATTCTCTTCAAAGTTAACCACAATTTGTTGTGTTGAAAAATAAAATATTGAACAGATTCTTGGGAAAGAAGAAATGGATATACTGAAGATTGGTTGAGTCTACATTTCTATAACTTTTTTAAAGTACAGGGAATCAAGATGTGCCAGTAATTCTCAATGGTTGTATGATTTATAACCAGTACTTTTACTCTCAGGAATTCCTCTACCTCTGGAGACTAAGGTGCGCCTGATACAGGCCATGGTATTTGCAATCGCTTGTTATGCATCAGAGAGTTGGACAATGACTAGGGAGGAGAGAAGGAGAGTGGATGCTTTTGAGCTGTGGTGCTGGAGAAGGGTACTGAATGTACCCTGGACTGCCAGGAAAACAAACAGATTTATCTTGGAGAGGATTAAACCAAGCTGCTCCTTGGAGGCAAGGATTCTGGGGCTTCGTCTGACATACTTTGGACATGTTGCCAGGAGGGACGGGTCCTTGGAGAGGGACATCATGCTTGGGAGGGTTGAGGGACAACGCAGGAGGGGAAGACCCTCTATGAGATGGATTGATTCGGTGACTGGGGTAATCGGGATGGGTGTGTCAGAGGCGGTGCGGTTGGCGCAGGATAGAGCAGGGTTTAGGGCTGTTGTGCATAGGGTCGCTATGAGTCGGAAATGACTCGACGGCACATAACAACAACAACAACATGTAAATAATTATGGATAAATAAAAGGATATATTTACCAAGACATTCATCAAAGCATTATTTATAAGCATTTAGAAGAAATGACAATGTCCTACAACAAGAAATTGCTTCACTGAATTGTTTTTACATTATACAGAACAGGAAGAAGTATATTAATTGGCATAGAAAAGGGTTTATTTATTGCATGTTGTTATTATTATGTCATCAAATTGCCTATACATTGAGTTGACCCTATGTACAACAGCTCTGAACCCTGTCCTACACTGAACCATTCTTATTGTCTCCAACAGATCTAATCCCATTACCCCAGTCACTGAGTCAATCCATCTCATCCTGGGTCTTCCTTTCCTACACTTTCCCTCCACCCTTCCAAGCATGATGTTCTTCTCTAAGGACCAGTCCATCTTGGCCATGTGCCCAGGTATGTGAGATGGAACTTCAAAATCTTTGCCTCCAAGGAGCAGTGTGGTTTCACCCTCTCCAGGACAGATCTGTTTGTTCTCTTGGCAATCTAGAGCATGTTAAACATTCTTCTCCAGCACCACACTCAAAGGCACTAATTCTTCTGTCATCCTTAGTCATTGTTTGGCTCTCTGATGCATAGCAGGTTTAAAAAGGCAGTTTGCAAAACTTGATGTACATGTCTAACCCTATTCTTAAAAACACACATTAGAAAGGATTGTACTAACAATACTGTTTATTTCTTGGTGGTGGGGATGTGAGAAGTTTTTATTCTCTTTTTTAAAATTTATTTATTTTTCATTTCAATGAACATCTACAGAGATTTTGGAATTTTATTCTCTATTTTATTTTACTCTATTTAAGTTTTTATTTTCTTTTCGGCTTCCCCCCACCCATATTAATTCACTCAACTCACTGACACTGAGTTGGAACTAACTCATAACTGATTCTCTAGAGGCTTTTTGGAGGCTCTAAGTTGCATATGGTACAGAACAGTGCAGGAGAGGAAGACCCCAGATGAATGGATTAGTACAATAACTGAGGCAATGGGGTAGGGATGTCGGAATCAGTGAGACTGGCTCAGAAGGGTTACTATGAGTTGCAGGCGACTCGACAGCACATAACAATAACAGCAACAAATTACATAGGAAGAGACTGCCAATCTTTCTCCTGTAAATCTTCTGGAGGATTCAAATTGCCATAGAAGTGACACCTATAAGCTAACAGGGCAGCGCTTTACTGTTGACACCAGAGCTCTGTATTTTCCATATTAATGGCAATAAACATGTTTTTGTTGTTATGTGTTATTGAGTACAACTCATAACAACCCTACAAAGGAGGGCTTTGAATCTTCCCTTACTCATGCTGCCTTTTTGTTTACATTTTTAAAATTAATTTAAATGAAAGTTTACAGAGACTTAGGGTTTCCAGTCATTCATTGTTGCATTTTTCTCCCTACCTCCCACTCCCTCCAATTCACCCCTCTCTTCAAAAAGAAAAAGAAAAACTCTTTGATTGTTATGCATTCCCTTCCCCCAAGTCCACTCCACTAAACAGCCTTCACTCTGGACTTCTGTAATGACAAGAATACCCATTCATATGTCCCTTTTAAATGGTTCTCTCCCTCATCTGTTTCAATGCAATACACATCATTCCTCCCATCCTTCTCTGTCTTCCCTCAAGCCCGCTGTCAGTCCCATTTTACAACAGTGGCCCTATGCAATATTTGTCCTTTTATGACTGAGATATTTCACTCAGCATAATTTCCTCCAGGGTCGTCCATTTTGCATAATATTTCACGAGTTCCTTGTTTTTCACTGCAGCATAGTATTTCATTGTGTGAATATACCAGAGCCTCTCTATTCATTCATTTTTTGATGGGCGCTTGGGTTGTATCCAGCTCTTTGCTATTGCGAACAAAGCCGCAATAAACATAGGTGTGCATATATCTGCTTGGGTGGCAGTGATGGTTTCTTTAAATTCCCAGTCATGAAATTGCTGGGTCAAATGGTATCTCTATTTACAACTTTTTGAGAAAGCGCCATACAGCCTTCCATTGTGGTTGCACCATTTTACATTCCCATCAACAGTGAATAAGGGTTCCAGTTTCTCTACAACCTCGCCAGCATTTGATGTTTGCTGTTCTGTTAAATTTTGTTATCCTTACTGGGGTGAGATGATATCTCATAGTTGTTGTGACTTGCATCTCTCTTAGAGCTAGGGATATTGAACATTTCTTCATGTGTTTGTGGTAAAATGACAAATGCATAGATCAATGGAATAGAATTGAGAATCCAGAAATCGGCCCATCTACCTATGGTCAACTGATGTTTGACAAGGAGATGAAATCAGTTAAGTGGGGAAACGACAGCCTTTTTAACAAATGGTGTTGGCAAAATTGGAAAACTATCTGCAGAAAACTCAAGCAAGATCCACACCTCCCTCCATACACAAAAACCAACTTAAAGTGGATTATGGACCTAGGACTAAAACCAAGGACTATAAACTTCATTAGTGAAAAGCTTGGAAGAACTCTAGAAGTTCTAATCCAAAACATAAACAGTCTTCTTCCATGCATCCTGGAAAATCTACAACCACAAGAGGATAAAATAGATGAATGGGACTTTTTAAGAATTAAACCCCTATGCACATCCAAAAGCTTCTCCAATAGGGTAAAAAGGGAAGTCACAGATTGGGAAAAAGTATTTGGTAATGACATGTTAGACAAGGGACTTATATCTAGAATTGATAAAACACTTGAGCACTACAAGATAAAGGTAAATAACCCAATTGAAAAATGGGCACAGGATATGAACAGACACTTCACCAAAGAAGACATCCTGATGGCAAACTCATACTGCTTTTAAGAATCAAACAAACAAAAAAAGAATCAAACAAAATTTTTTTTCAGGAATATAATGTAAAGTACTTTGAGAAGTGTGTCACACACATCCAAAAAAGCTATGTTAATTAAAATCTATATTGATGGTGTCACTGCCTGAATGAATGTAAGAAGAAATATGGTAATCCTCCAAATGTCTCCTTATAGTTGGAAGATTTTGGCACCCATGGGTAGTGCAGTTAACTCAGTTAACACAATGAGCAGCTAAACTCAAGGCTGGTGGTTAGAGTCCACTCAGAATCACCTTGGAAGAAAAGCTCAGTGATTTGCTTCTGAAAAACTCGGTCATTTAAAATCTTATAGAGTCCAGCTCTATTTATGTATCACAAGTCATAAGGAATTAATCAATTGTTATCAATTTGATAACAACTGGTTTAATTGTAAGATCTGTCTTCAAAGTGTGTGACTTATGAGGAGAATAAAATCTAAAGACAGCTGCAAGATTTATAGAAATGTTATTAAATAAGTGAATAGATGCAGGATTTTATTTGAATGAAATTATTAACAGCTATAATATATATTACTCTGTGACTTCCTTGTTCATTACTTTCTACTACTATGTTAATATTTTGCTAGAAACAAATGGCAAGTTTATCAACATCAAACTAAACCAAAATATAAAAGGGGAAAGAGGGGGAACACTAGAGTCAAGAGACTAATGTAGCGCTTGTGTAAGAAATCAAAAGTTTCTGAACTAAGGCAGTGGCAGAGGGGATGAAGACAAAGAGTAGAATGAGAAGATTAGGAAAAGGACCTTTAACAGACCTCACTCCTGTCAAAATGTCCATAATTAATGGTGAACAGTTGTTAGATTTGGGATTTAGGCTTTATTTTATTTTGATTTTGAGTTTGTGCTCTTCACAAAATTAACAGAATATAAAGAAGAAAAATATGAAATGCATCTCAGACTGCAGATAAGGACAAAGATGTGAATCTTAGGATCTTGAAAATGTCAAGCTCTCTTCTTTTAACATTTGACTATGTTATAACCTTGTTCTGTCATCCTCCTGGCTTTTGATTCCCCAAAGCACTTATAAAAGTCTCCTCTTTCAGCATTAGGTCATACTCTTTAAGCTTCCCCAGCTTTTTTCCACTGGCTACAAGGGACAACAGCAGGTCCTATGTCTTAGAAGAGGTGCCTGTAAGCCTACAGGTGAAAGAAGTCAAACTGGAACCTGCTTGAATTCTCCCTTCTTTTAAACCCCAAACTCACTGCCATTAATTCAGTTTTGACTCACAGCAACCCTCCATTGTGTTTCCAAGACTACAAATGTTTATAGGAGACTACCCATCTTTGTCCTGTGGATTTGAACTACTACCCTAGGGTCCCTTTCTGTCAACTTAATGTTGAACAAAAAGGAAAAGCTAAACATTTTCTGAATCAGAGTCTGTTCCTTAAGTCTGTCTCTTAGATATAAGTAGAACCTTGGGCACTTAGCCTGAGGACTCTAAATATTTTGAGAACAAATGTAATTAGATTGTGGTGCTCTTCTAACTCTAAATTGCCCTTGCATTTAGCTGTAGGGGTTAGGGCATGCATAATTTGATTCAATCTGTCAGGGTTCATGAGGTCATTAATAGTTCATGAGCTGAAAGCCCATCTGAGTCAGCTTCCAGGTCAGCTTGTGTAGAGAAGTCTGTAGCTTGGTGGTTAAAACAGAAACACCAATACCAAACAGGCTGCCTCCCAGGAGAGTGTGCATAGGCGCTCCACTTCCTCATGGTCTTGCTTGCATACATAGATTTACATGTAGTGGGAGAAGCAGAAGAAAAGAGTGGGAAGAATTCCCAGGCAGCTAGCAATAGCCAATGTCAGATAAGATTAAGAATGAGAAACCAAGGCCTGAAGGTTTAACAGCCTCATACAATTTCCTTCTTGGTAGGTTCCTGGGTTTCTTCTTTTTGTAACCCTTGATATGGTTATGAAAGCATTACATTAAAAAAAATATTTAACCGTGGTAGAGTTTCAAGTTATTCCAGTTAACAGGATATTATTGATTTTGTTTACTTCCTGCTACAACTTGAAGTAGAAAGGATATTAAGCTCTTTAAATTCTACAGTACATCAGGCAGCTGGAAGAGCTCTCTTAAACCCATGGATTCAGAAAACATAAGCTATGCTTATTAGACAACAAGTTACATGCAGCTAAAAGAGGGGGGGGGGAAACCCTGAAATATTTTCTTTTCAATAACAATCAATGACTTGAGTCAAATTTTAGCTAACACGAAGAGTGGTAACACAGATAAATAGCATTACATAGGCTTATCAATTACTTTTTCTTTTTTTTTTTACATGCATGGTTGGTGTTTTATTTTTCAAGGAGGAGTTCTAAAACATCACACTAAATCAGATCAAAAGGTAAAGTTTAAAACAGACTGTTTTATAAGGATGAATGATAACATATGTAATGACTGTTTGTTCACTCTGCAAAACCTTGATCTTAGGGTGTATGATACATCTAGTTGGCAATAGCACTCAGGTTTTCCAAATTAGCTTGTCTTCATTTTTCTCTGGTCTGCAAAGACTTCTTCTCATTAGCTGCCTTCTGCTTTTGTTGCATGATCTCTGAATCCCTCTGCCTTCTCTGAGAGGCAGTCAAACTGTCCTCTTTTTTTCCCTTGCTAATCTCCTGGGTTTTCTTCAAGTTTTTCTGGCGGGCAAGTTCTCTCTGATTTCCACGGGCCATCCCGACAACCGATCGGAGGCCGGAAGAGAGGAACTAAGAAAATCAACGGTTCTCTGCCGGCGTCATCCGGGCGGCGGTCTCCTAATATACCCAGCGCGCCGGCCCCTCGCAGGGCGACGCCTCTGTGGCGTCAGCGGCCCCGCCCACAGCCGCTGGCGTGGCCGTCTGACGACTGCGCATGCGCGGCTGGCTCGAGCGGGCCCGGCCTGGAGCGCCCAAGCCTCGGGTGTGGAGAATTGGCCACGCCCCTGCCCCAGCCACCTATCAGTTTTTCAGTCACTTCAAAATGGAAGAAAAGGAAAAGAACTCAAGTTTAATTGTTCTTTTTTTTTTTAGGAAATAAAGAAGTGCTAGAAACACTTTTCATTATATGAGGGATTGTGGCCAGGAAACAAAAATGTGGTAACGTGTTTGTAGATACCTGCCAGAATCCTCTACTTATACAGCACGCTTGGGGCTAATGTTTGGACTTCTCTCCCACTTTCTACAATTCTGGCAGATAAATGTAAAGAGACAAGGGACTCAGAACAAATACAAGGCACAAGAAGCAAATCTTTGTCAGATTCAGGTTGAATATTTTCTGGCCACTCCCCTCTTCTGCCGCAGATGAGCATTGGGTTCCTGGATTAGTAGTTTTTAAAGTTCCAACACATAGCATATATTCATTTTGGTATGATAGAACTAACACCACTAAGGCAACTAATCATAAACTTGTTCTATATCCCGACTAGCATGCTCTGGACTAAGTGTGAGGCATTGATCCAAACTATGATGTTTTATATTGCTTCCTATGCATCTGAAGTTGGACAATGAAGAAGGAATACTGCCTTTGAATTACAGTTTTGATGATGACCATTGAATATCCCCAAAGAACAAATAAGTCTGTCTTGGAAAAGTTGAAATCAGTGTGTTCCTTAGAGGCAATGAGGGTAAAACTTTGCCTTCTGTACTTTAAGGAAGTTGTCAAGAGGGGACAATCCTTGGGGAAAAAACATCATGCTGGGAAAGTTAGAAGGTCAGTGAAAGAGAGGTAGACCCTCAACAACATGAGTTGATGCAGTATGTGCCGCAATGAGCTAAAGTAAGTTAGAGATGAGGAGTTGGCACAGGAACAGGCAAGATTCCTATATGTTGATCATAGGATCACCAGGAGTCATAATTGGCTGGACGGCACCTAACACCAACAAAAACAATATTCTGGAAGCAGGTTCTCTAGAAAGTGGAATTCTTCTGGTGTATTTTGGTTCAATTTTTCATAAATTTAATTAGACCTTCATGAGAAGTTTCTTAGTGGCACATAGCGTTAACAACCCTGCTTGCTGAAACTGAGGAGGACCTGAATTGCTTGCTGCAGAGGGTCAAGGACTACAGCCTTCGGTAAGGATTGAGGCTCAATGTCAAGAAGACAAAGATTCTCACCACTGGACCAGTTGGCAGCATCAGGATGGATGGTGAAGAGATTGAGATTGCTAACAACTTCAGTCTGCTTGGCTCCGCAGTCAACACTCTTGGCATGAGTAGCCAAGAAATAAAAAAACACTGTGATGGGAAAGTCTGCTGTTAGGGACCTCTCCAGGGTAGTGAAGAACACTGGTGTCACTCTGGAGACTAAGGTGCATCTGATACAGGCCATGGTCTTTGCAATCCCTTGTGCATCAGAGTTGGACAATGACTAGGGAGGATAGAAGGAGAATTGATGCCTTTGAGCTGTGGTGCTGGAGAAGAGTATTGAATGTACCATGGACT
>NW_006399810.1:16736697-16738405 GCF_000299155.1 Elephantulus edwardii | reverse complement strand
TAGATCCTTTGTGCCTCTGGTTAAATTTATTCCCAAGTATTTAATCTTGTGATTAGCTATTGTGAAGGGTATTATTTTTCTTAGCTCCAGCTCTGTATTCTCTTTGTCACTGTAGAGAAATCCAATTGATTTTTGTATGTTGATCTTGTATCCTGCCACTTTACTGAATTGGTCAACTATGTCCAGTAGTTTTCTTGCTGAGTCTTTAGGGTATTCTAAGTATACTATCATATCATCTGTATATAGAGATAATTTTACCTCCTCTTTGCCAATTTGGATACTTCTTATTTCCTTCTCTTATTGCTATTGTCTTATTGCTATTGTTAAGACTTCAATACAATATTGAATAAGAGAGGTGATAGTGGGCATCCTTGCCTAGTTCCTGTTCTCAAAGGGAATGCCTTTAATCTCACTCCATGGAGAACAATATTGGCTTTTGGATTTGCGTATATACTTTTTACTATATTGAGGAAATTCCCCTCTAATCCTATTTTGTTGAGTGTTTTAATCAGCAAAGGGTGCTGGGTTTTGTCAAAGGCCTTTTCTGCATCAATTGATAGGACATGTGGTTCTTGTTCTTTGCTTTATGTGATGAATGGCATTGATTGTTTTCTTATGTTGAACATACATGTTATGAATCCCATTTGGTAATGGTGAATTAGTTTTTTTAGTTAATGTTGGATTCTATTGGCCAAGATTTTATTCAGGATTTTTGCATCTGTGTTCATGAGGTATAGTAGCCTATAGTTTTCTATTTTGGTGGTGTCTTTACCTGGCTTTGATATCAAGGATATGTTTGCTTCATAGAAAGAGTCTGGGAGAATTCCATCTTTTTCCATTTTCTGAAATAGTTTATGGAGAACTAGCTTTTCAGTTTTCTATTTCATTTATTTGTGCTCTAATTCTTATAATTTCAGGTTTTTTTAGAGAGAGCATAGGGTGTTCTTTCTGGTTAGTTGTGTGATTTTTTTTGTTTTGTTTTGTTTTGTTTTTCAATTTGTTGGAGATGTTGTGTTAGAGAATCAAGGTTATTTTTCCTGCCTTTTGATGTGTTTCCTTATTGCTATAAATTGACCTCTGATTAATGCTTTGCATGTTTCCCAGAGGTTTTGGTATGTGGTGTTTTCATTGTCATTTGTTTAAAAAAACTTTTTCATTTCATTTTTTTTATTTCTTCTAGTACTCACTCATGTTCAAGCAAGGTGTTGTTCAGTTTCCAAATGTATGGGTTTTTTTCTCCTTTTTTAAATTTATTATTAATTTCAATGAAAATTTACAGAGATTTTTTATTTCCATTCATTCATTCATTGTTGCACTTAGTTTTTTTCTCCTTTATCCTCTTGTTATTAATTTTTAATTTTGTAGCATGTGGTCTGAGAAGATACTTTGTATTATTTCTATGTTTTTTAATTTGCTGATGCTTGCCTTGTGGCCTAAAATGTGATCTATTCTGGAGAAGGTTCCATGCACAGTGGGGGAAAAGGTATACTGTGTGGGGTATTTTGGTTCATTAGCCTATAAATATCTATGAGACTGAGTTGGCTTATTATATGGTTTAATTCTTTTTTTATATATATAATTTTTTTATTTTTATTTTTATTTTACAGAGGTTTTGGATTTCCATTCATTCATTGCCACAATTTTCTCCCTGCCCACCCCTCCCCACCAGCTCGCTTCCCCCTCTGAAGAGAGAAAAAAGGAAAAAAAA
>NW_006399810.1:16727035-16736597 GCF_000299155.1 Elephantulus edwardii | reverse complement strand
TGACATACTTTGGACATGTTGTAAGGAGGGAGAGGTCCTTGGAGAGGGACATCATGTTTGGGGGGGTAGAGGGACGCTGCAGGAGGGGAAGACCCTCTAGAGGTGGATTAATTCAGTGACTGGGTAATCAGGATGGGTGTGTCAGAGGCAGTACGATTGGCACAGGATAGAGCAGGGTTTTAGGGCTGTTGTACATAGGGTCACTATGAGTCGCAAGCGACTCGACAGCACATAACAACAACAACAACGACTGAAAGGTTGTAGTTGAATTCCACCTAGAAAGGCATCAAAAATAACAACCTGAAGAGGTACTTCTGAAGAAATCAGCCACTGAAAACCTTCTGGAGCACTATGAAGTTATAGCAATTTGTTCATCCTTCACATAGGGCAGCCAGACTGAGCATAAGTTTTAAAATACTGTCTTAGAATATTTATAATAAAAATGGTTTATTTTTCTGAAGTCAAAATTTAACTGGGTGTTCCTTTTAAGAATCCACCTTAACCTACTTCACTCCACTACAACAATGAACTAAAAATACAAGTGACTCGGTGCAATATCCTGCCACAATAAGAAATCTGATACCACAACTATAGCATATGTGAAATTACGAACTGCTGTTTTCTGCATCATAGGAAGCGGGTACTTAATTTTTCTAATTTTTATCCATAAAATGATATATTAAGTCAGTAACTAAGAAGGGAATTCTGTGGCATAGCCTATAGCGAGCTGTGCTGCAAACTGAAAGAACCATCTCTTTAGCGACTGAAATCCATCAAGGGTTCCAAGTGAGAAAGATGGGCAACCTTCTCTCATGGGATTTACTTCCTCTGAAAACCTGCTGGGGGGTCATTTATGAGTCAGTCTGATTCAACAAGTGCTCTGATTTTTCTTTTATTTCTTTTTTTTTATTGTGAACTTTGATAAATGTTGGTTACAGAAAGGCTTCAGGCCTTTTGTTCATAGGGTCCCTATGAGTTGTGTTTGACTCGACAGCATTCAACAACAATCGTCTCTAAAAGGTTGCAAGGAAGCTCTGGTGGCCTAGTGGTAAGGAGCTTCACTGCCCACTCAAAGACACATATTTCAAATCCACCAGCTGCCCCTCACAAGCAAGATAGGCAATCTGCCCCATTTGATTTACAGCCTATGAAAACCTGCTGGAGGGTCACCTAAGAGCCAGTGCCAACTAAACAGTACATAAACAACAGCAGCAGCAGCAGCTAGCAGAATTAGAATATTAGCAGTCATGATAATTAAACATTTCCTGCTTATTGGCCAAGTAGAGAAAGGTGGCATTCACAGGATTATTTCAGCAACCAGGCTTTTTTACAGTTAAATTGTAATAGACAACAGAATGCATCAGTCCAGCTAGGTTCTATATTGAAAGTTTCCTTTAAGCTTCTCTAAAACTCTTTAAACTCTGGTGGCTAAGTCTATAGGAAGTTGAACTTTTAATCCAAAGGTATCTCCCTGGTAGTTCAAGTCCGCCAGCCTCTCTAGAGGAGAAAAATAGTTAATATCCTCCTGTGCAATTTGGAAATACGTTTAGTGTCAGCTTTGATAGTAAGAACTTAGAACTTAGGAAAAATTAGTCATTTCTTCAATGGGGTTATCTTTATACTTCATTCATACCTCCTCATCCATTTTTCATTTGTGGCCTATCCCATCTGAATTATACTGATAACTCAAAGGCTATGTTGTTGCTGCTGTTGTTAGGGACCATTGAGTCAAGTATGGCCCATGTCAACTTTATGAACAACAGATCTTAACCATGTCTTGTGCCATCTGCACAATTTCTGACACATTCGAGCTCACTGTAACAGTAACTGTGTCTCTATCTTGTTGAGGGTCTTCCTATCTTTCACTGTCCATCTACCTTTCCAAGCATGATGTCCCTCTCCAAGGAATTGCTACTCCACGTAACATGCTTGAACTAAGTAAGATGAAGTTTGATCATCTTTACCTGTACCTTCTCCAAGACACATTTGTTTGTTCTTTTGGCAGTTCATAGTATATTCTGTATTCTTCTAGAACACCACAGCTCAAAGGCAACAATAATTTTTCTGTCATCTTTATTCATTATCCAGCTCTCAGATGCATAGAAAATTATTAAAAAGACAATGGCATGAATCAGGCAAACCTTAGTCCTCAAATTGACATCATTGCTCCTCAATAATTTGGAGATGTCCCTCATCTGCAGACTTCCCAGTGCAATATGTCTCCTTATCTCCTGACTGCTGGTATCAAGAGTGTTGATTATGGATTCAAGTAAGATGAAGTTGTTAATAGTTTCAAACTTTTCTCCATCTATCATGGTATTGCCTATTTGTCCAATGGTGAGAATTTTTCTTTTCTTGATGTTGAAATGTAGTTCATGGTGAAGATTTATTATCTGATATTCTGCAGCAAGTACTTCAGGTCCTCCTCACTTTCAGCAAGCAAGGTTGTGTCATCTGCATAATGCAGGTAGTTGATGAGTCTTCCTCTGATCCTGATGCCACGTTCTTCTTCACAGAGTCCATCTCCTTGAAGAGTTTCCTCAGTATTCCTCAGATTGAATAGGTATAGAGAAAGGATATAGGCCTGATGCACACCTTTCTTGATTTTAAACCATGTTATGTTCCCTTACAAATACAAGGGGGCTCCAGTCTAAGACAGGTTTGGAATCAGGAGTGGCATCCACTTCCTAAACTACATGGAAACTCTATGAACCTGGAGAAATGACGATAGTTATAGAAAGGCTTCTGAAAAAAAAAAAGAAAGAAAGAAAAAAGAAAGGCTTCCGGCCTTTTGTTTATAGGGTTGCTATGAGTCTGGCTCAACTTGACAGCAACCAACAACAAAAATGTTCCCTTGCTCTGTTCACACAACAGCCTCTTGGTCTAGGTCTAAGTTTCATATGAGCATAATTAAGTGCTCTGGGATTCCCATTCTTCTCAATGTTAGCCATAATTTGTTATGATCCACATAGACAAATGCCTTTGTGTAGTCAATGAAGTCAAATAGACATTCTTCTGGTACTCTCTACTTCAGGATTAATCTGAAATCAGCAATGATATCCCTGGTGCCATGGCCTCTTCTAAATCAAACTTGAATTTCTAGTAGTTTTCTATGTACTGCTCTAGCCATTTTTAAATGATCTTCAGCAGTATGTTGTTTGTATATGATATTAATAATAACTGTTCAATAATTTCCACATTGTGTTGGATCACCTTTCTTGAGAAGGGGAATAAACATGGATCCCTTCAAGTCAGCTGGCCAGACAACTGTCTTCCAAATTTCCTAGCATAGACCAGTGAGCACGTCCAGAGCTGCATCTGTTAGCTGAAACATGTTAATTGATAAGTCATTGATTCTTAGAGTTTTAATTATTGTCAATGCCTTCAATGCAGCTTAAAATTCTTCCTTTGTTATCATAGGCACTTATTCATTTGAAACTTCCTGAAATTTTTCAGTGTCAGTCAATTTTTTTTTATGCTCCCTCGATCATTAAAGATTTTGCCCGCAGGATTCTTCAATATTGTAACTTGACGTTTGACTTTGTTTTCAGTTCTTTCAGCTTGAGAAATGTCAAGCAAGTTCTTCCCTTTTTATTTTCTAAATCCAACTCATTTTGCTTTTGTGTTCTCAAGCTGACTTTTGAAATCTCAGCTTTTTTACTTCAGCATCTTTTCCCTTTGTATTCACTTCTCAATGCTCTCATGCAATTTTCAGAATCTCTTTTGATATCCATTTTGGTTTTTTCTTTCTTCTCTGTCTTGGTAATGACCTTTTGCTCCTTCATTGATGATATCCTTGATGTTATCTCACAACTCATCTGGTCTTTGATCATTGGTATTCAAAGCATCAAATCTATTCTTAAGAAAATTTTTAAATTCAGGTGGGATAAACTTAATATCATATTTCTGTTACTGTGGATTCATTTTAATAATCACATATTTCTACCAAAAACTATGACTTTATGGCAGTTCTAATCCATTAGTGGCTCCACAGAAGAAAAATGGGCAATCTCCTCCCACAGAGCCACCGCATGCATCAGCAGCAGTCACTCACGTGTCGTTAGCAACCATGTATCTGTTTCAGTCAATTAACTAGGTATGTGTATTAAAAAGTTCTTTATGTGGCCTGAACTGCACTCCTACCTGGAGCACTAGACTGAGGTCCTGCTACCTGGAGGCCCCCAGTCCAATGCCTGGAGGTCCCTGGTCCCTCTGGGTGGAGGCCCTTGGCCCCTCTGCCTGGTGGCACCTGGAGCCCCAAATCTGCCACTTGGAGGACCTGGCCCCACTGCCTAGAGGACTTGCCCCCACAGCCCCGTGCTGGGACACTCCCACCTGCCACCTGGAAGCCCTATTTACCCAGAGGTTACTCCTCCCTGGTTGTTGGACTCCACCAACTGTTCCTTGGGAGAAAGATAGGTAATCTCCTATGTGATTTATTGGAGAAGGGTGGGCAATCTCCACCCATGAGTGGATTCTAACTCAAGTATAACTAAGTCTTAACTCAATGACAATGGGAGAGTGTAATATTTTCAAAGTTCTTTTTTGTACATATTTTTGTCCTAGTCAAGAGAGTATACCAACTAAGATAGATAGCAAAATAAAGGACGACTATACTGGAGCTAAATTCAGAGCTCTTAAATAGTGATGGTGTTTGTCTACAGCTGTAAGAACCCTATATGCAAATACCATATGTTGTTATTGTTGTTGTTAGGTGCCGTCGAGTCGTAGACGACTCATAGCGACCCTATGAACGAAAGACCTGAGCACTGTTCATACATAGAGTTTCCGGAGGCAAGCCATTTTGGAAGTGGATGCAGCTCGTGCTTCCAGGCAAATGCCATATATTTTCTTTAAAAATTTCCCACTGACAGAAAAAATAAAAATGCATCTGTTCAGTATGAATATTTTTAAATGCTACAGTTTACTATCATGTTATAATTAACTGAAATGCCACTGCAGGAAGGAAAACTTAGAGTAGCTGTCACAAAATATCCAAAGTAACAATATTTTCAGCTGTTGGTGAGTCACTTATTCTCTAGGAGTAAACACAACCAAGCCAGAAGATTAGGCACCATAGCTTTATGGAAAATTGTTTTCAGCAGAGGTGAAAGTAATCTTTGAAAAATTAAAGAGACCTAGATTAATCTTTGGGGTTTTATTGTCTGTTGTTATTTTCTATCTCTGAAGGTGGTATTTCTTGATATGCTGCTCATATAGTCCTCAGATTACAAATGTCATCTTCTCCAACCTAATGCAATATTATTTGGAATAATGTTACAAAAAATGGGCTTTAAAAAAATAAAAAACTTTTTTAAAAAGGGCTTTAATTTCCCACTTTAATCATAAAATACAAAATACAACCAAGGGCAAATTATCTCTTTTTATGTCTAATTAATTTATAACAAGTATCTAACACGTTTGTTGTTGTTGTAACATGCCATTGAGCCGACTCTGACTCACAACAACCCGATGTACCCTATGTACCTCTGGACCTTATTCTATCATAAACCAATTTCATTGTCTCTGACACACCTACCCCCATTACACCAATTACTGAGTCAACCCATCTCATACAGGGTCTTCTTCTCTTGTGCTGTCACTCTGCTCTTCCAAGAATGATGTCCCTCTCCAAGGACTGGTCCCTCCTTGCAACATGGCCAAAGTATGTCAGACAGAGCTTCAAAATTGTTGCCTAAAAAAAAAATTGTTGCCTCCATGGAGCAGCCTTGTTTCACTCTCTCCAGACCAGATCTGTTTGTTCTCCTGACAGTCCATGATATGTTCAGTACCCTTTTCCAGCAACACAACTCAAAGGAATTGATTCTTCTTCTATTATCCTTAGTCACTTTAATCTGATGCATAATAAGTAATTGTGAAGACATGGCTTGGATCAGGTACACCTTAGTCTCTAGATTGATATCATTGTTCCTCAGTATTCTGGAGAGGCCAGTGGTGATAAATTATGACTTGATTTTTACAATAACAGTTAATATTTTTCTGAGTGAATAAACAATAGCTATATTTATTTCATGACTATATGGAGTGGTTGGTTAACTCTGAGCAACCCTGTGACAGGGGAGTAAACTAGTTCAGAAGGGTGAAACAACAATCAGGTTTAAAATTAAATTAAGTAGTAAAGACAGTATTTGAAGTCTGGTAAGTGTGAATATCAACACAGATAACCTTCTCTTTGTAACAACCAAACTTTTTATGAGGTTTATTTCCTTAGTATGGTAGGATTATGATTTCATAGATATCTCAGTTAATTGAGTTAATAGCGTGTTTAGTACTTCTGTGCTATTTCCTAGGTTGTTTCATAAAATACTCTTAAAAACTTGCAAGCAGCATCCAAGGCACAACTGGCCTCTGTTCACCAGGAGCAACAGATTAAGAAGGAGAATCAGAAATAGGAGGAGGATATGGAATATGTAATTAATTATTTCCATTAAAAATAATAGGCCTCCTTTGCCATGCAACCAGAACACCTGCATGGTGACTGGTTAACTTTACTGAGCATTTTGATTAAAAATTCTATGAGGGGACAAAAAAAACTTGATCAAAAGGGAAGAAATGTGGAGCAGAGCTTCAAATTTTTGTGGACTCCAATGTTTCTGGAGCCAGAAAGTCTGGATAAATCCCTGGGATTATTGCCTTAAGGTTGTGTTTAAACCTTAAACCAAAAATATCCCCTATGTATTCTTAAAATTAAACAATAGTTTAGCTTAACTACTATTGAAGAGGATGGAGAAGGACAAGAAAAGGTAATCTGTCATCCAAATTAAACTCTTTTAATATCAATGAATAAGAATTACAGGAAAAGAATTGATGCCTTTGAACTGTGGTGTTGGAGAAGAGCACTGAACATCCAATGGACGTCTAAGAGAACAAACTGATATGTTTTGGAGATGGTGCAGCCAGAGTGCTCTTGGAGGCAAGAGTGATGAGGCTTCACCTCACATACTTTGGACATGTTGTTGGAGGACATGATGTTGGAAGAGTGGAGGGTAGGCGAAGAAGAAGACCCTCAACTAAGTGGATTGAGGAGGTGACTGCTGCAATGGGCTCTTGTGTGTCAGGAAGTGTGAGGATGGAGCAGGATAGAACAGGGCTCAGATCCTTTTTTTCATAGAGTCCCTATGAGCCATGCTTAGCTCGACAGAACCCAACAACAACAAGAACAAGGTGTATGTAGGATCAAATAGACAATGGCAACTCAGAAAACTAGATAGGAGCACTGGGACTAGAGAGTTTACGTTAATGAAAAAAGATTGACTCAGAGAAGGCAGGCAAGAATGATCACTTTGAAGAACATAATTAAAGGTACTAATTTGCACATGTAAAAGCAGTTGATTTGTGGTACATTTTCCTGTGTACTCAACCACAACAAAATAAGTAACTTTAAAAAAATTACAGGGAAGAAAAAATTCAGACAATCTTACATCAAAAAATCTAGGGTTTGAGAGCAAAAGGCTATGTGAATTAGTGATGTGGAATAGGGGCTGTGGGAAAGAATTCCTTCTTCCTTTTCTTCATACAGAGCTGAATTTAGGCTAAATTTTTAATTGGGTAAAATTTTCCAGTTTCTAAGATACACTATCCTTGTTCTTGTCCTAGTCCTCTGCTTCCTACTGTTGCTGTTGTTGTTATGTGCTATCGACTTGCCTGTGTCTCATAGTGACCCTATGTACAAAAGGTCTTGTCCTGAGCCAATCTCAGTAACTCCAATACACCTATCCCCATTGCCCCTGTTACTGTATCAGTCTTTCTCATCTGGGATCCTCTCCTGCATTGTTTCATCACCATTGACATCCTTCTCCAAGGACTGGTCCCTCACGGCCACATACCCAAAGTATGTGAGGCAGAGATGCAAAATCCTAGCCTCCAAGGAGAAACTTGGTTTTATTCTCTCTGAGACAGACCTGTTTGTGCACATGGTGGTGGTCCACGAAATGTTCAAAATCTCTCCAGGGCATCAATTCTTCTACTGTCATCCTTTGTCATTGTCCAGCTCTCTGACGCACAGCAAGTAATTGCAAAGACCATGACATGGCTCAGGCACACGTTAGTCTCTATACTGACATCATTCCTTCAGCAAGCAAGGCTGTGTCATCTGCATAACACAGGTTGTTGATGAGTCTTCCTCTAATCCTGATGCCGCATTCCTCCTCATAAATCCCGGCCTCCCAAATGATCTCTGCATACAGATTGACAAGGTATTGAGAGAGGAAACATCACTGATGCTCTCCTTTCCTGATTTTGAACCATGCAGTGTTTCCTTGGTCTTTTCTGAGGACTGCTTGCTGGTCTGAGTAGAAATCTTGCTTGAACACAAACAAGTGTTTTGGGATTCCCATTCACCTCAAGGTTAGCCACAATTTGTTGTGATCCACACAGTCAAGTGTCTTTGCATAATCAATGAAACACAAATAGATATTCCTTCAGTACTCTTTGCTTTCTGCCAAGATCCATCTGACATTGGTGATAATGTCTCTAGTGCCACGACTTATTCTGAAATCAGCTTGTATTTCTCATATTCCTCTGTTAATATTCCAGTTGGTTTTGGATAATCTTCAGGATTTTGTTCGTGTATGACAGTGATATTGTTCAATAATTCCTATACTCTGTCAGGTCACCTTTTCCTTGGAATGAGACTAAATATGGAATTCTTCCAGTCAGTTGGCCAAGTGATTGTCCTCCAGGTTTCTGGTGAGCGTGTCCAAGGCAGAATCTGATTGTTGAAATATGTCAATTGGTATTCCATCAATTTCTGGGGCCTTCTTTCTTGCCATATCCTTCTGAGTATCTTGTACTTTCTCCTTCATCACCGTTGCCTTTTGATCATTTGTTGTTTCTGAAAATTCTTCTGTGTGAGCCAATTATTTTTGGTACAGTTATGTTATATACTACTTCCATCTTTTTAAATACTCCCTTGATCATTCAATATTCTGACCATAGCATTGTTGTTTTGAAGCTCACACCTTGAATTTGTTCTTAAGTTGGAATGCCAAGCAAGTTTGGCCCTTTCTGTTTTGAGACTCCAGCTCCTTGCACATTTCATTATAATATTTTTCTTTGTATTTCTGAGCTGCCCTTTGAAATCTATTCACGTCCTTAACGTCTTGATTTCTTTCCTTTCCTTTGACTTCTTGGCTCTCTAGTGTAATATTTAATTTCTTTTTGACATCCATTTTGGTCTTCTATCTCCATCTTTGTGATGACTTTTTTGCATTCTTTTTTTTTAATGATACTACTTTTTTAATTTTTTTTATTTTAATGAAAGTTTTAGAGTGACTTTGGATTTCCATTCATTCGTTATTGCACATTTTCCTCCATACTCACCCTTCCCCCAGTTTGCTTTTCTCTTTGAAAAATTTAAAAAAAATTGTTTCATTGTTGTACAATTACACGCACCCATCCCCAGTCCACTCCACTATGCAGCTTTCATTCTGGACACTTGTCATGATAATAATACCTAATCATATAATCCTACTAAACAGTTCTCTCCCTCATCTGTTTCAATGTAGTATTGTAGTATACATTATTTATCCCCTTTTTTTTT
>NW_006399810.1:16723986-16725740 GCF_000299155.1 Elephantulus edwardii | reverse complement strand
TTTCGCCTTTCCAATGCATAGGTAATTGTCTTCTTTGGCTCATTTCTCCTTGGGAATCCTTGAATTCCTGTTGTTGAGCCTCGATCTTCACTGAGGGCCAGTCATCAACTGTTTAATTGTTCAATTATGAATAAGCCGAAGTCTATGGAAGGCCATAATGGCCCTGCTTTAAGTGGTTCGCTACTCCCGCAGCTCATCATGCTCTCTCTGCCTCTGTCGCCATCTTGGATCTCCTATTTATCCCCTCTTAAGTTCCCCCCAACTCCAAAGTCAGACCTGCTTTACAACAGTGGCACTATGCAGTATTTGTCCTATTGTGACTGAGATATTTCAATCAGCATATTGTCCTCCAGGGACACCCATTTTCATAATATTTCATAAGTTCCTTGTTTTTCAATGCTTCATAGTATTCCATTATGTGAATATACTACAGCTTCTCTATCCATTTGTTTTTGATGGGCATTTGGGTTGTTTCCAAGTGTTTGCTATTGTGAACAAAGCAGCAATAAACATGGGTGTGCATATATCTGCTTGGGTGACAAATCTGGTGTCTTTAGGGTATATTCCCAGTAATAGAATTGCTGGACCAAATGGTATTTCTATTTGCAACTTTTTGAGAAAGCGCCATACTGTCTTCCATATCGGTTGCATCATTTTACACTTGCATCAACAGTGAATAAGGGTTCCAGTTTCTCCACAACCTCACAAGCATTTGTTGTTTGCTGTTCTGTTAAATTTTGCTATTCTTACTGGGGTGAGATGATATCTCATAGTTGGTTTGATTCGCATCTCTCTTAGATTTTGAACATTTCTTTCTGTGTTTATTCACCATCTGAAAGTTGTCTCTCTTGAAGTGTCTGTTCATATCCTATGCCCATTTTTCAATTTACCTTTATCTTGTTTAGTGCTCGAGTATTTTATAAATTCTAGGTATAAGTCCCTTTTCAGACATGTCATTACCAAATATTTTTCCCCAGTCTGTGGCTTCCCTTTTTACCATGTTGGACAAGTTTTTGGTTGCGCATAGGGATTTGATTCTTAGAAGGTCCCATTCATCTATTTTATCCTCTCCTGGTTGTAGGTTATTCAGGATGCTTGGAAGACTGTTTATGTTGTGGATTAGGACTTCTATCATTCTTCCAAGCTTTTCTCTAATGAAGTTTATAGTCTTGGTTTTAGTCCTAGTCCTTTGAATTGGTTTTTGTATACAGACTGAGGCGTGGATCTTGGTTGAGTTTTGTACAGATAGTTTTCCAATTTTGCCAACACCATTTGTTAAAAAGGGTGTCGTTTCCCCACTTAACTGATTTCATTTCCTTGTCAAAAATCAGTTGAGGATAGGTAGATGGCCTGATTTCTGGGTTCTCAATTCTATTCCATTGATCTATGTGTCTGTCATTGTACCAGTATCATGCTATCTTGACCATCATGGCAGTGTAGTTTCTCTTTTTAAGAAGTGCTTTGCTTATTTGGGGCCTCTTTCCATTCCAAATGAAATTGAAGATTGTCTTTTCCATCTCATTGGAGAATGGCGTTGGTATTTGTATTGGGATTGCATTGAACATGTAAATTGCTTTTGATAGTATTGTCGTTTGCAAATATTGAATCTTCCTATACATGAGCAAGGTATATTCTTCTATTTCTCCAGGTCTCTTTTTATTTCTTGTAGTAATGTTTTGTAATTTTCTTTGAATAGATCCTTTGTGCCTCTGGTTAAATTTATTCCCAAGTATTTAATCTTGTGATTAGCTATT
>NW_006399810.1:16663051-16721766 GCF_000299155.1 Elephantulus edwardii | reverse complement strand
TCCAATCTGCTACTCTTTTTCTCTTCAGTGGTGCATTTAAACCATTCACATTCAATGTGATTATTGAGAGGCAAGGCAAGTTTTTATTGCTATCATTTTGTTGAGTTTTTGGTGTTGTTGCTAGTTACTTTGGTCCATCCAACTTTCTGTGGCACCTCTGTAAGGATATCTCTCAATGTTTCCTGCAACACTGGTCTTGTTTTTACAAACTCCCTTAAGTTCTGTTTTTCTGGGAATATCTTTATCTCAACTTCATATTTGATGGACAATTTTTCTGGGCACAGTATTCTTGGTTTACAGTTATATTCTTTGATTGTTCAATATAAATCATTCCATTGTCTTTTTGCTCACATGGTCGTTGTTGAGAAAAGACTTTAATCTTACCTGCCCTTATAGGTTACTCTTTATTTCTCTCTCGCCACTTTCAGAATTCTCTCCTTATCTTTGGTTCTGGCAAGTTTGACTATGATATGCCTTGGTGTTTTTCTATTGGGGTCTGTTTTACATGGTGTTTTCTCAGCTTCTTGAATACATATTCTCTCATTCTTCATTATTCCTGGGAAGTTTTCTTCTAGTAGTTCTTCCACAACCTTTTCTGTGCATTTCCTTGCCTCTTCCTGTTTGGGATTCCAATGATGTGCATGTTATTTCTCTTGATCGTGTCTCACATTATTCTTAGGTTTTCTTCTTTTTCCTTCCTTTTTGATTCTGCTTTTTGCTCTAGCAGATCAGTGGTGACATTTCTATCTTCTATTTCACTGGTTCTGTGTTCTATCTCTTCAATTCTATTTATATGTCCCTCCATCTTGCTGACAGAATCTGAAACATTGTCCCTCATATTTTGGATCACGATTTCTTGTTTTTCCAGGGCCTCTAATGCCTCGTTTGTTTTGTCTGCATTATTTTGGATTTTTTTAAGCTCCTCCTGTTTTTTTGCTTGCAGTGTCCTGTAATTCTTCAAGTTTGACTTTTACCATTGAAAATATTAAATCATTGTTCTTTTAAATTCTGTGTCAGAAAGTTCCATCAGACTTTCTGGCTTCAGGAAATTCATTGATACTGTGTCATTTTTGGGTGGTGATATCTTGCTTTGGGCTTGTGTAGGAAGTGAGGTAGTCTGCTTCTTTTGGGACATTTATGTGGTAGAGTTTTTTGTGCCTGAGGTGATAACTGTTTCTTGATCTGTTACTGCTCCAGAAGAAGGTTGGGCAGGTGTGCATGATAGGCTCACGTATGGACGCACATAGGGTGGGCACAGGCACATACGCACATGGGATGGGCACATGTGTGGACATACATGGGTGCTGAAAGGGGGAACACGCAGGCAGGCCCACATGCAGGGTATGTGTGTGAGGGGGACCTTAATGGAAAACCAGGCAGTCTTAGTTTTCCACTTGAGAACTGGGTCTGCCACCCTAGTTGAGCTCCAGTTGTTTCACTCTCTCCTTCTTAAGGTGAAGGGGTCTCATAATTGGTCTATAAATCAGCACTATTGCCATCTCCCCAAGTATCTCATCCAATTTCCCACTGTCCTACTTGCTCCTGGTGGGTGGGTCCTACTAGCACTCACTGCTCCTTGCTAAAGCTCGCTGCTCCCCGCTGAGGCATACTGCTTCCCAGCAAGGCTCACTGCTCACCACAGAGGCTCTCAAACTAATTATTTTAGCAATATTTCTCACCCAAACTCCATTTGGACTCACTTTGCACTCTGCTCTGACTTTTTGCCATCTTCATGGCTGATATTCTTTATATCTTCCCACAGCTCCTCTGGTCTTTTTGCATTAGTGTTCAAGGCCTCAAACCTGTTCTTGAGTTGGTTTTTAAATTCCAGTGGGATAGACTCAAGACGAAATTTTAATTCATATGGATTTCTTTTGACCTTCTTTAGCTTTAATTTAAACTTGCATAGTATGTAGTTGATGGTCTGTTCTGCAATCAGCACCTGGCCTGGTTTTAACTGCTGATATTGACCTTCTCCAATTATTTCTTCCACGATTGTAATCTATTTGATTCATGTCCATACCATCAGGGAAAATCCATGTGTATAGCCTGTGTTTATGTTTCTTATATTTGCAATGAACAGATCATTGAATATTCAGAATTTTATCATTATATCCCCAGTCTCATTTCTGTCACTAAGTCCATGTTTTCAGACTATTGATCCTTCTTCCTGGTCACTAAGTCCATGTTTTCAGACTATTGATCCTTCTTCCTGGTTCCCAACTTTTGCATTCCAGTCACCCATTATTATTAATGCATCTTGGTTGCATGTTCAATCAATTTCTGACTGTAATAGTTGGTAGAAATCATCTGTTTCCTCTTCTTTGGCTGTGGTTGTTGATGCATAAATTTGAATGATAGTGGTATTTACAGTCTTCCTTGTATGTGTATGGATATTATCCAGTCACTTACAACATTGCATTTCAAGATGGATGTAGAAGTGACCTTTTTAACTTTAAAAGTGACCCCATTCTTTCTCACCTTTTTTTCTCTGACGTAGTAGATCATATGATCATCTGATTTAAAATGTTTCATGCCAATCCATCTCATTTCACCAACACCTAATGTGTCAGTATTTATGCATTTCATTTCTTTCTTAATGATGTGCCATTTTTCTGCTTTCATGCTTCACACATTCCATGTTCCAATCATTAGTTTCTGCATTCAACTGTTCTTCCTTGTGTTTCCAAATTTGAAGGCCTAGCCTCAGTTTCCATATCTGTTACTTTATTCTAAATGTACATATTCTATTCTGTTCTATTCTATTCTATTCTATTCTATTCTATTCTATTCTATTCTATTCCATTCCATTCCATTCCATTCCATTCCATTCCATTCCATTCCATTCCATTCCAGTCTATTCTATTCTACATAGGGTTTTCAAAGACCTGCTTTATTTCAGAAGTGGATGGCAAATCCTTCTTCTTTGTCTGTCTTAATTTGGATGCTTAGCTTTAGAACAATATTTGACAGACTAGAATTTTCCTGAAAGGAGCAGATGAAAGACACTTCCCCTTACGGTAATAACCTATACATTCGGTGTCACCCCCACCCTCACCCCAGTGTGTGTCTTGTCCCTTCCCTTTCCCTGCTGCATCAGCATCCCTTGTACTCTCACCTATGCCATCCAGCACCTCCCTTCCCCAAGCTACCCATTGATAAGATAGCTTAGACCACAAGTCAATTCTGTGATGTCTTGCATCTCTCACTGCTGCTGGTCTCACACTGATGCTTGTCTCACATTTAGGAGGATTTAAGTCCAAAACCCATGTACCATCTTCAGGGAAGGGTTTTGATCTCAGGAAGTACTTTTTTCTTGTCCCTGAGCTTCTGATCCAAGACTGTAGTTTTGAGATTTAGGTGTCTGATTTTCCTTTTGCAGTACTCTGCCATCATAATATGATCATTTCCAAGGTTAGGACTAGATCTCCTCTAGTATGGAGAATCTAGATCTCCTCTCAGATATGGTATGCTAGGCAAGGCTTTTTCCCATCACAAAATTTTACCTTTCCTTTCTCTATAGAAAATCTTGGTTTTTACCTGTAATGTCTCAACAGGTTTTGAGCAAATTGAAATAGAATTAAAACTTCCTGGAAGTGCTTACCTTTGTTAGGATACCTGTTAACTTATATAATTGGTGGCAGTTTGCCAGGGTGGAGTTGGAAAAATTCAAGCAGCATAACAGTGGGGGGGGGAGGGAGGTCACAAAAAGGAAGAATTCTTTTAAGATTTTTTTTTCTTTTGAAACATTAGATTGATCTAAAGTAGCAAATTTTTTTCAGAATAGTAGCAATTGTGAGGCCATTCAAGGCACCACTAGTCAGGAGCTTCCTGTGAATTATCATAAAAGAAATTGCAGTCTTGCCTCACAACAGTCCCATGAACCAGACCAAGCAAGACCACCTAGCAGGTTAGACTGATTTCTACCAAAGTCTACAAACTTGATTTGGTAAACATGACCCAAAATTCTCTCAATTAAGGTGCACTTTGTTGTTCCAGTAAGCATTTTAATGAAAGATCAGTGTTTTCATTTCATGGTAAAATGTTTGTCTGTGGTCTTTTTAGAGCATGGTAGAGTTCTTGGCTCCAAGTTGTTATTATTTATGTTAATTTATGTTATTTTACTTTCTGTTTTTATCTTTTAAAGGTTATCTTATGTTGTAATGAAACAGATTGCCTTCATTGTTGTGAAAATCTTTTCTTTTGCACATAATGCAAGAGTTTGAAGTATTCAGAGCTAGAGTATTCAGACCAGCATGTTTTCATAAGGTATTTCATTAAACAATAATTTGGGATTAATATTTTCTATATTTAAATGCACGCTGTTGTTATAAACGTGAATTGGACCCCTGATTTGTGATGACACTATGGTCAATGGAACAAAATACTTCACAGTCAGGCAACAGCCCCATGGGTGATTGTAGATTAGACTGTTATGATGCATAGGGCTTTCATTGTCTGCAGAAATGTTGCAGACCGAGGGTAAAGTATTTTTATAAGTATTAATAAGAAGACAGATCACCAAGAATGTAGGAGACAACAGAGGTAAAGCAGGAAGCAAACTGAAGTGAACTGAAGTGCTGGATTCCAGCTTTGCTGTTTCTTTATTGACAATTGCTAGGGAGCAAATCACCAAGAGAATTCAATGCAAGTGAAGCTAAGCTCTTTCTATAGAAAACCTTCTGCTTGGCTCAAGAGGGAGAGGTTAACAAATACAATGCAAAAAGCCTGTAAACACTTAAAGATTGCCTTGGTGCCTCAGGGTGAATTCCATCCTGAAATAGCATTTAGGTTATTACAAATATTTAGTATGAAATTTGGCTTCTCATAAGAATTGTTGGCTTTCTTCCTAATATATCATGTATGTTGGTGGTGGTTGCTATTGTTAGGTGCTGTTGAGTCAAGTAAAACCCACAGTGACACTATGAACAACAGATCTGAACTCTGTCCTATTCTGTGCCATCCTCATCATCTCTGACACATTTGAACCCGTTGTTGCAGTCACCGTGTCAAAACATCCTATTGAGAGTCTTCTCCTTTTTTTAACCTTTCTAAGCATATGTCCCTCTCCAAGGAACAGCCTTTCCTATAAACATGTCCAAAGTATGTGAGATGAGGCTTGGCCATCTTTGCTTCCAAGGAACACTCTGGTTACTTTTATTCCAAGACATATCTATTTGTTCTTTTGGAAGTCCATGGGATTTTCAGTACTCTTCTCCAATACCACACTTCAAAAGCATAAATTCCATTGCCTTTAAAGCTCTGTCAAAACCTGTTCAGTGTTATAGAGATACATAAGTTTCCATGGAAAGATAACTTATGTTGTACTTCAGGAGTTTGACAAGGAACTGACATCTCTGTCATGGAAGGCAGAATACTACTATACCACCAATCCTTTATTAGTTCTTGTTGTTGTTATTGTGTGCTGACAACTTGGAACCTACTCATAGATGATCCTTCAGCAGGTTTTTAGAAGTAGATTACACTGGAAGAGATTACCCATCTTTCTCTTGCAGAGCAACTGGTGGACTCAAACCAACTGCTTTTGAATTGCCAGTGTAACTCCTCACCACTAAGTCACCAGAGTTCCTCTATGCCTTACTTAATACCTACCAAAAAATCAAACCTACTACCACCAAGTTGATTCCTATTTACAATCACATTATGGTTCACAGTAGAATTGCCTTACACTTTCCAAGGCTTTATGAGTGTGTCAGAGATGTAGCTTGTCTCCATACCTTTTGAATTTATATGCAGAACAAATCATTCCAGAGACTGAAGAGGAATGTGGTATCATGATTAGAGGAAGACTCATCAAAATATGCATTAGGCATGTGACACAACTTTGCTTGCTGAAACTAAGGGAGTATTGAAGAACTGCAGTCTTCAATACGGATTGAAGCTCAACATCAAGTAGACAAAGATTATCACCACGGGGCCAACTGGCAGCACCATGATGGATGGAGAGCAGATTGTGATTGACAGCTGGACAATGATTAAGGATGACAGATTAAGGAAGACGGATTGATTTCTTTGAGTTGTACTATAAGTGTTAAACATTCCACTGACAGCCAAGAGAGCAAACAGGTCTGTCCTGGAAAGGGTAAAACAAGTTGCTCTTTAAGGCAAATATTTTGAAGCTCTGTCTTATATACTTTAGGCATGTGGCCAGGAAGGAGTAGAACTTGGAGAAGGACATCACGATCTGAAAGGTGGAGGGACAACACAGGAGAGGAAGCCCCTTGATTAGATAGATTGACACAGAAACTGGGGAAATGGGGTTAGGTGTTTTGGAGTCAGTGAGACTGGCTCAGAATAGATTAGAGTTTAGAACTATTGTGCATAGAATCACTATGAGTTGCAGGCAACTCGATGGCTCTTAATAACAAAAAACAATACCCTTTATATAAGTAGACTTCCACATCTTTCTCCTCTGGGCTCTACCTGCCAATCTTTAACTTAGCAGCCAAACTCTAAACATTGTACCACCAGGGCTCAGAGCTTAAGCACATGTTGTTTTTGTTATGTGCCATTGGGTCTCTTGTGACTCAAAGCAACCCTGTGTACAACAGCTCTGAAACCTGCTCTATTCTGAGCCAACCTTATTGTCTCTGATTCACCTACCCACATTACCCCAGTCACTGAGTAAATCCATCCCATCGAGGGTCTTCCTCTCTTGCACTGTCCTTCCTCCCTCCTCACTATGAAGTCCCTCTTCAAAGACCGCTCCTTCCTTGAAGAATGCCTAAAGTATGTCAGATAGAGCTTCAGAATCCTTACCTCCAAGGAGCAGCCTGATTTCACCTTCTCCAGGATAAACCAGTTTGTTTTCCTCGTGAAGGGGCCAGAGGATTAATAAACAAACAGTCTGTACACAGATGTCTCTTTGGCCTTCCTCAGTCTGGATAGGGTGTGGGAGAAGAATGTGTCCTTGAGTCTGCAAACAGATGGGGACCTTGGATGCTTGTACATGAGGTCCAAGAATATTTTTCTTCCCAAGACACAGTTTTATTCCTTCCGGTAAACAGAGATAAAAAAGCAAGAAAGATTTCATGACAATATTTTGTGCTAAGCAAGTCTGGCTTCTGGTAAATAAGTTGCCCTCAAATCATGAGTGTCTGGAAAGAATGTACTTCCTAGATCATGTAGACTTCTTTTGGTAAACTATAAAAATAAAACAACGCAAGCCTTCAGGGCTGCAGTCTTGTCTAGTCCTGGTGGCAGTCTTGTCTTGTTTTGCCTTGGTGTTGTGTGTCTTTTGTGTTGTGTCTTTCTTGGTCATTTCTTCCAGGTAACCAGACATAGAAACAAATGGGTCACAACATCCTCGCAGTCCACGGTATATTCAATACTCTTCACCAGCACTACAGCTCAAAGGCATCAATTCACTTTCTCTCCTCCCTAGTCATTGTTCAGCTTTCTGATGCATAGCACATAACTGCGAAGACCATGGCCTGTATCAAGCACACCTTAGTCTCCAGACTGACATTGTTGCTTTTCAGTACTCAGTAGAGGTCCCTGTTAAATATATTACAAACCAGATTTTTTTTCTGAGTGTCATATCATAAAACTACTAAATCCTTTTCTGACTGTAGTTGCTGATAAGGTGATAGAACTAGTAAGACTCAACCTACAGTTTCTTGATTCAGAATTCTTTATACCAACTTTAATGATCTTCAACTCAGCTCTCTATAAATTTCACTTATGCCATGTATCATAGTTCTTAGAAATAAAATTCTCTGACAATTCTAACAATAAAAAAATTCAATGTTTCAAAAGTTATAAATTTGGTAAGTAGAAGGGTAATACAATCTTATAAAGAATTAAGAATTTTTTTTAAACCAAAATGGAGATTACTGGCTCCTACCCAGACCATACTCCAGCCTAGACTGTGCTAGCACCTGAAGCAGAACAATAGACCAAGGTTCCACCATGTGGAGATCATTGCCCTGCCATGTGGTGACTACTGCCCTACCACATATAGACCATCCCACTGCTGCACTGCTAATCTGTGCCAGCAGCACCAATATCACAGGTGAAACCATTTCCTTCCCCAAACACTACGTTGGTACCCCTGGCTCCTCCCATAGCCAGTAATTGAGCTGCAATCTGTTTGGACCCACCTAGCAGTGGCAGTTGCCTGGCTGAGATGGCTACTAAGTCACAGACCATCTCTCTCCCCAGCTGAAACAAGTCTTCCCTGAGTCAAAGGATCAGAGAGAAATTCAGTCCAGGTGCACATCCCTCCTCTGGAGCAGTAAGCTCATGAGCCAAGGTTTCTCAGACGAAGGGTCTGCTAAGTCCCCAGGCATGAAAACCTCTACCAAAACAATGACATGGAAGAAGCAATCAACTAAAGACCTCACACAAACAAACAAAGATGTCCCCCTAAAAAAAAGGATCAAAACACAGAATCAATGAATTTCCTGAAGCCACAAAGTCTGATGGAACTTTCTGAAATATAATTCAAAAGAACAATGATTTAATATTTGCAATGAATGAAAGACAAACTGAAAGAATTACAGGACTCTGCAAGCAAAAGTCAAGAGGAACCTAAAAATACAATCCAAGGTAAAAATACTTTTAAACAATTTGTAAAAATACTTTTAACAAGGCAATGCAGATAAAACTAACAATACATTAGAGGCAATCCAGAATACGAGGATCACTGTTTCAGATGCTGTCAACATGTTGGAGGGATATATGAACAGACTTGAAGAGATGGAACACAGAACCAACAAAATAAAAGTCTTAGCACTGATCTGTTAGAACAAAGAGCAGAATAAAAAAGGAAGGAAATCGTTGCCCACATTCTCCACCAAAAAAAAAAAGGAAGGAAAAAGAAGAAAGCCTGTGAATAATGTGGGACACCATCAGGAGGAATAACATGTTCATAATCAGAGTCCCAGAAAGAGAAAGAAGCAAATCAAAGCACTGAGAAAGTTGAAGAAGAATTACTAGGAGAAAACTTTCCAGGCATAAAGAAGAATGACAGGATATATACACAAGAAGCTGAGCGAACTCCATATACAATAAGCCCTAAGGGAAAAATACCAAGGCATATCATAGTCATATTTGCCAGAACCAAAGACTAGGAGAGAATTTTGAAAGCAGCTAGAGAGAAACGAAGGAAATAAAGGGAAGCAAATACGATTAAGTGCCTATTTCTCAGCAGAAATCATGTGATCAAGAAAACAGTGAAAAGACATATATCAAACTCTCAAAAAATACAACTACCAACCAAGAATACTGTACCCAGAAAAATTGTCCATCAAATATTAAGGAGAGATCAAGATATTATCAGAAAAGAAGAACCTAAGGTAGTTTTAAAAAGACCAGCATTGCAGGAACTACTAAGATAAATCCTTCTTACAGAGATGCCACAGAAAGCAAGATAGACCAAAGTAACCAGCAACAACTCTGTACTACTTAGAAGAACTCAACGAAATAAGATAAATAAAACCTTGCCTCTCCATAATGACATCATTTCTATAAGTTTATAGAGTTTGTGGAGGTAAGCTATTTTGGAAGTAGATGCTATTCCTGCTTCCAAGCCTATTTTAATTTGAGAGCTCCACCAAACAACTGTCCAACATGGTAACCATTATCATATCTGACACATCAGTGTCACAGTGTTTAGCATCACAGCAACCATGAGTTACTTCTGTACAGCAAATTTAGAGACCAGTGCTGTACTACTTAGAAGAATGTTTGTCTGAAAACAATTAAAACCAGGCCAAAGGGCTGCAGGCCCAAGTTCCCAATTGCCTTTTTAATATGAGACCAAACTCAACCTCACACCCAATTGTGAGCAACAGATCACACCCAAACCTCAATCAAAACAGAAAACACATTTATAGAGTCCAGCTGCTCCAGGTACCTTCCTGAATTGGAAAGCAGCCCCAAACTGGCAACCAAATAAAGATACAATTATCAGAAAGACATTCAACAAAGAATCATACTGTTTAATCTACCTGGAATTCTCTGATCTTCTTTCTTCATTTGGCTCAATCCTTCTCTATTGTTGTCAGTATAAATGCTACCAAAGTCCTGAACACTCCCTAGTACTGTCTGTCCCTAAAATAAAAAAATAAAAAAAACACCTCAGTTACCACTGAGTAGATTTTTCCCCACTTGAACTAGATTTATAATTGTTGTTATTTTTATGTGCCATCAAGTTGCTTGCAACTCGCAGTGACCCTATATGTACAAAAGCTCTGAACCATGCTCTATCTTGAGCCAATTTCATTGTTTCCAACTCCATAATGTCTACCCTCATTACTCCAGTCACTGATTCAATCATCTCTTTTTGGGTCTTCCTCTGATGCTGTCCCTCCACCCTTCCAAGTGTTGTCCTTCTTCAAGGATTGGTGTCTCCTGGTAACATTCCTAAAGTATGTGAGACAGAGCTTTAAAATTCTTGCCTCCAAGGAGCAGCCAGAGTGCACTTTCTCCAGAACAGATCTGTTTTTTCTCTTAGCAGTCCATGCTATGTTCAATACTGTTCTCTAGCACCATAACTCAAAGGCATCAATTCTTCTTCTATTATCCTTAGTCATGGTACAGCTCTCTAAAACATACAAGTAATTGCAAAGATCATTTCTTGGATCAGGTGCACCTTAGTCTCCAGACTGACATCATTGCTCTTCAGTACTCTGGAGAGGTCCCTAACAGCACATTTTCCCAGTGCAATTAATCTTTTGATTTTCTGACTGCTAGTGCCAAAAGAGTTGATTGTGGAGCCAAGAAAGCTGAAAGCTGTTAACAATCTCAATCCCTTTTCCATCTATCATGATGCTAATTGGCCTAGTGGTGAGAATCTTATTTTCCTTGAAGTTGAGCTTCAAACCATATTGAAGGCTGCAATCCTTGACCTTCTGAAGAAAATGCCTCAGGTCCTCCTCAGTTTCAGAAAGCAAGGTTGTGTCATCTGCATAATGTAGGTTGTTGATAATTCCTCCTCCAATCCTGATGCCACATTCCTCCCCATAAAGTCCAGACTCCAGATAATCTGTTTCACATATAGATTGAAAAGGTATGGAGAAAGGATGTGTCCCTGGCGTACACCTTTCCTGATTTTGAACCATGCATTGTTTCCTTGCTGTGTTCTGAGGACTGACTGCTTCCAAGTATAGGTTTCACATAAGTACAATCAAATGTTCTGGGATTCCTATTCTTTTCAAGGTTAGACACAACTACTTGTGATATACACAGCACATCCAAGGCAGTATATTTTTGTTGAAATATGTCAACTGCTATTCCATCAATTCTTACTTAGGGCCTTGTTTTTTACCAATTCTTCAAAGCAGCTTGAATTTCCTTCTTCATCACCATAGGCTCTTGAGCATATGTTGTTTCACGAAATTTTTCTTTGTCAGTCTATTGTTTTTGGTATAGCCATTCTGTGTACTTCCTCCATCTTCTTTTGATGCTTACTGGGTCATTCAAAATTCTGCCTATAGCATCCTTAAGTATTACAACTTGAGGCTTGAATTTGTTCTTCAGTTCCTTCAGCTTAAGAATTGCCAAGAAAGTTCATCCCTTTTGATTTTCCAACTCCAGATCATTGCACACTTCACTTTAATACTTTTCTTTGTCTTCCCGTGATGTCTTTTGAAATCTCTGTTTAGCTCCTTAACATCTTAATTATTGACAAATAAATAAATGGGGAGAAAGTTCATAATTTTCCTAACCAAATAGAGAATTGTGGATATCCATTTAACATTGTCTTCATTATCTAATGAACAAGATGCACAAAGTTGTATGAGGAATAATGAAAATGAAAGTAATTATTTGAAATGCTGAAATATTTACTTAAGTCTGACAGAGAGAAGACCATTGCCTGGATTAGGCACACCTTTTGGACGAAAGAAGAATAATAGATGCCTTTGAATTGTGGTGCTAGAGAGGAGTCTTGAACATACCATAGACTGCCAAAAAAAAAATAGGTCTTGGAGAGTGTGAAGGCAAGTCTGGGATATTGAGGCTCCGCCTCACTTTGGGCACGTGGTCCAGAGAGATCAGTCCCTGGAGAAGGACATCATGCTCAGAAGGGTGGACAGACAGCTCCGGAGAGAAAGACCCAGATTGAGATGGATTGATACAGTAACTGGGGTGATGGGATTGGTGTGTCTGAATTAGTGAGACTGGATCAGGACAGGGAGGGGTGCAGAGTTGCTGTACATAGGGTCACTGTACATTGCATATAAAAACAATAACATACTATGATAGGTTTGGAAACAGAAGTGGCATCCACTTCCTAAGTAACATGCCTCTGGAAATACTACAAACTTTGATAAATGTTGATAGTTGTAGAGTGGCTTCAAGCCTTTTGTTCATAGGTCGTTATGAGTCGCGCTCAACTAAAAGGCAATCAACAACATCTGCTGGAGAGTCAGCTATGAGTGGATTATGACTCGATGGCACACAACAATGACAACATCTGCAAGTAGCTGAAAGATCAAGGAATACAGCCTTCAAAATGGATGTACTGCAACATCAAAAAAACAAAAATTCTTACTACTGGACCAATAGGCAACATCATGATAGAGAAAAGATTGAAGCTGTCAACCATTCAGGCTCACTTGGATTCACAATCAACACCCTTTGTACCAGCAGCTAGGAGATCAGGAGATGTATTACACTAGTATAGTCTGCAGTCAGGAACCTCTCCAAATTGATGAGAAGTAATAATGTTAGCTTAAGGACTAAGGTGTATCTGATTCAGGTCATGGGCTTTCAAATCACTTGCTATACTTCTGAGAGCTGGGCAATGAATAAAGATGACAGACGAATGGATGCCTTTGAACTGTGGTGTTCGAGAAGAGTATCGACTATCTCATTGACTGACAAAAGAACAAACAAATAGATCTTGGAGAAAATGCAGCCAGAATGTTCCTTGGAAACAAGGATTAACAAGTTTCATCTTACATACCTTGGGCATGTTGCTAGGAGATGCTATTCCTTGGAAAGGGACATAATGTTTGGGAATCTGGAGCTTCAGCAAAAGAGAGGAAGACCCTCAACCAGATGGATTAACGTGATGACTGCTGCAATAGTCAGCAGTGTGCCACAAATTGTCAGGATGGCACAAGATAAAATAGGGCTCAGATCTGTTGTTTATTGGGCCACTATAGTTCATACTTGACTCAGTGGCCCCTAACAACAACAACATCTGCAAGTAATGTGTTATTTGTTTGGTTTTTTTAAAAAAACTTCTTTTGTATTGATTTGTATTCAAAATTCATATATATTGTGTTTCATTCATATACATTGTGTCTCACACATTCCTTCATTCGTCTTGTGTTTCATATAATCATTTCCATATAAGGTGTTGACTCATAATAATCTCATGTGTACAGTGTAGAAATACTTCATATAATTTTCAAATGTGTGCCCCTGATCATTAGGACTTTTCTCTGAGGTGTCTATAGGTGGGTTTCCACAACTAATCTTTGAATTAGCAGTTTAATATATAATTATTTATGCAGCCCAGAGTTGTTTCTCTAGCTTAAAAAAAAAGCACTATCCTCAAGTCTATTCTGGCTCAATGTAATTCTCATTCTGTTTCCTGAGGTTGTCAATATTTTTGCAAGAAGAGATTGTCCATCTTTTTCTCTCAAAGCAGCTAGTGTATTCAAATTAAATCCTGACTATGTTCTCCATTAGGCTATAGACTCTGTGTCCCTTGCTTGTGGTTGCTTTGTGTGTCAAGTCAACGACTGTAACTCACAGCAATTCTATAAACAATAGATCTGAAACCTTACCTTTACTGTGCCACTCTCTCCTTCTTTGACTCTTGTGTCCTAGTTGGGTGAAAATGACAAAAAAACGTATTTCAGTCTATGATAATAGCATGCACTAAGTGCTATGACAAGAAAAAAAGTTGCTTTTTCAAAGAATAGAAAAAAAAAAAGCTAGTGAAGGGGGAATAGGAGAGAGTGTTCAGATAACAAAGGAGGAATATTTTAGATTTTGCTGCCCAGGATCACAAGAACCAATGTCATCTCTCTGGAATTTCCCAGTCTTGATCAAGTCACCAGGAGTCAAATTTTCTCTGCTTTAGTACGAAACATACTCTCTTCTTAACATTCTCTCCCCTCTTGAACTAAAAATATCTAAAAATAGACTACATTCTTATGACATTTAATTTTATTTGCATAAGGGTGATGAATAAAGTTGATCATTTACTCAGCTATTGCTGAAGATCCATCTAATTTTCTGTGGTATGGGTCTCTCTTAAGTTGTGAATTAAGTAAGTCCATAGATTCACACTGAGCTTCCACAGAAGGGGCTTTAGGTCTATCTGTGTGCCACTTTGAAATATGCAAAAATGTATGAACATTTTCCTCCGGCTTTTAAAAGGATCTGTGACATCATCAATATATTGAGATCCATTACCTGAAGGCATTTACAACACTGAAGTATAAAATATCTTAATTAAAACATGAAATATCTTAATAAATATGACTAGGGAAGTAATCCTTATTCTACAGTATGTGCCTTATTGTTAAAGTGTATATTCTTTAGAATCACATTCATTCAAACTGCAACTCAAAGAACAACAAAAAAATTCGGGAAGAATCTACCTGCATTCAAGGGTAATGTCACCATTGTTGGATAACATCAAATCAAATATGTTCCATCCTCATCATCTCTGACACACTTGAGTCCAATGCCACAGTCATTATGTCAATCTATCTCATTGAAGGTCTTCCTCCCTTTCACTAATCCTCTACCTTCCTAAGTATGATATCACTTTCTAAGGAATAGCTTCTCTTAATAACATGCCCAAATACATTTGTTCTTTTGACAATCCATGGGACATTCAAAACTCTAACACCACAACTCAAAGACATTAATTCTTCTGTCAACTTTATTCATTTTCCAGCTCTCAGATGTATAAAATGTGACTGGAAAGACAGCGGCTTGAATCAGGTGCACCTTAGTCTTTAAAATGACATCACAGCTGCCAATGCTTCTGGGCCTTCAGCCTTCTGCTTCAGAAGCAATACAAATCTTGAATAGTCACTTCTCTGGTTAAAAAAAAAATAATACTAAGATCAACTCTTTAATGTCAGCAGTACTTCGGAATTATTGAGTACTTTAGGCCTCATATTTTTCTGCCATTCCATGTACTGACTTTCCAGGAAGGTTGAATTTAATTCTTTTATTTGAAAGATGTGGAATAAATTAGAGAATATATAATTTTAAATCAAAACATATAATGGCCTTTTTGTTGATTTTTAAGAATAGAGTTGGAGGAGAACCAAGGTGGTAGCAGCAGAGGAAACAGAGTAAGGAGCTGGAGGAGTGGTAAACTGCAACGAAATGGGCCGCCACAGCCCTCCACAGTCCTCAGTTAATATATAATTGAACAATTAAGCAGTTGATTACTGGTCTTCAATATGGATTGAGGCTCAACATCAAGAGAACAAAGATTCCAAAAAAGGAAAGGGTGAGCCTCATAGCTCCAAGCCCCCCACTACCAATCCCATGCTGCCACAGCTCCATGGGGCCTCTGTGGCCAGACCCCAGGAATCCCCTCACCTGGAATGAATGGTGGGCACCAGGCCCCGCAGATGGTAAAATGGAGCCTACACAATTCTGCAGAATAAACTTATTCTAAAATAAATTCTTGGAACCAAGATAGCTGTGGCAAGAGATGCAGTGTGAGGAGCAGGAGGCTCAGCAAGTCGCATTGAAACAGGCCACACATCTTATACATACCTAAACAGCCAAACAGTTGACTGCCGGCCATCAATATGGACTGAAGCTCAACATCAAGAGGACAGAGATTTCTTGAAAGAAATGAATGAATCCCACTTCCGCCCTCTACCTGCTGCCGAGCCCGCGCTGCCCTGACCCCACTGAGCCACCATGACCGGAGCCCACCAGTACTCTAGCCTCGACTGGGCGTCGGGGGCCGAGCCCCATGGCCAGTGTGAAAGAGCCCCCACATGGCTTGTGGCTGCGGATGCCAACAGCCACGGGCCCCCAGCGCAGGAGAGGACACTGGGGGAGGGCGGAGGGCAGCGCCATGGAGCCACGGGAGGTGAAGGACTTGATACAAGAAAGCGTCTTGCTGTCAGTGAAAATTTCCTTGAATAGGTCAGAGAAGAAAAGATTATCATCAACACAATAGATTGATATGGTTTCTGTAACAATGGGTTCAGTTGTGCCTCCAATTGTGGGAATAGTGTAAGATAGGACAAGGACTAGATTCGTTGTTCACGGAATTGGTGTGAGCCATAAAGGATAGAAAACTATGTTACCAAACCAAAGGTCAGGGATTTTAATCTGCAGCCCTCAGTCTTGGTTTGATTGTTTTCAGTCAAACACTCTTCTAAGTAATACAGCACTGCTCTGCCAATTGGCTATACAGAAGCAACTCAAGATTGCTGTGAGGCTAAACACTGTGACAGTGAAGTGACAAATGTGATAATGGTTACCCATGGTGGACAGTGTTTGATGGGGCTCTCAGATTAAAACAGACTTGGAAGCAGGAGTGACATCCACTTCCAAAATAGCTTTTCTCCAAAAACTCTATGAACTTAGAGAAACGATGAAAGTTATAAAAGTGTTTAGGTCTTTTGTTCATAGGGTTGCTATGAGTTGTCTATGACTTGATGGCACGTAACAACAACAGATTCTAGACAGCAGAACTCCTCAATACACCACATCTTTTGATTGATTTCTTGACTATTGCTGCCAAAAGCTGTTTAGACCTAGAGAGGGTCTAGTCACACTCTCAAAGTCCCTTCTCCATTTGTAAAGGGGAGAGTAATGATGCCTACTGCGAATTGTAGTCTGACTACTTGGTGGAGGGGAGGAGGGCAATGGTGGTGCTGTCCTTGGCCATGGTCTTCAGTGAGGTACAGCATCCAGACCTCAGAGGGCAGGCTTCAGTAGAGAGGTGGCTGCCCAGCACATGGGGTATGCCACCTAGCCCCCTGGGTTTGTCACCCGGCCACCAGGCAGAGCAGTCTGGTCCGCAGGGTGTGTCATCTGGTGTCTGGGATGTGCCATCCAGCCCCTGGGGAGGGCCGTTCGGTCCCTGGGGAGAGCAGTTTGCCCTTGGGTGTGCAGCCCAGTTGAGAAGAGCTGTTCGGCCATCGGGGTGTGTTGTCTGGGCCCCAGGTAGAGCCATCCAGCCTCCAGGGAGAGTCACTCAGCCCCCAGGAGGTGCTGTCTGGCCTCAGGGAGATCCATTTAACCCTGGAGAGAGCTGTTTAGCCCCCGGAGTGTGCCACCCAGCCCCTGCCATCTGGCCCCTGGGGAGTGCCCTCTGACCACTAGGGAGAGCCATTTGGCCCCTGGTGAGAGCCATTCACCCCCCAGGGTGTGTTGCCTAGCCCCTGGGGTGTGCTGTTTAGCCATTGGGGTATGCCACCCAGCCCCTGGGGAGAGTCATTTGGTCCTCGGATTGTACCATCTGGCCCCCTGGGAGAACCATCTGGCCCCTGGGAAGAGCCACTTTCCTCCACCTCCTCCCCCAGTACACCTGTAAGTAACACCTCCAAAGGCCTTCTATTTGTAACTCACAAGTTTGTTCTCTCTAGGTTTGCTCCCTTTTCTACAGGTAACCCTAACACTGAGTTTTGCTCCAGACCAGAACCCTGAACCCAGTTCCAGAGACAAAAGGGAACTATAACTGCCAGCTAAGGAAGCAAAGGAGGATGGAGCCTCAGGGTTCAGCCAGCCATCTCCACTGGACCCACCTGGTCAAACACTTTGCAGTCCAGAGGACAGTAAACGTCAGGAAAATATCTTCTAACTGAACAAGAAGGCTTGCAGCTTCAACCCAGGACCACCAGTAAGGTGTTAAAGTGGGCTCCTTTCCCCCTTTCACATCAATGCCACTGTTCAGCATGAAGCCAGAGAGTCTGTGCTCCATTCTCAAGTGAGAAACCACAAGTGAATAAGACAATTTCTTTTTTTTTTTTAAATCACCATTGGACTATGCTCACCATTACTCTTTCTCTTCTGGTCCCCACTGGATCTTTCTCATTTCCCTTGCCCACTCCCCCCCCACCCACCCACCAAATTGTGAGCCCTGTGATTTCATGCTGGCCCATCCTCACTTTTCTGCTCCCAACCCTCACCCCCTGTATATCCATACATGTATTTCACAATAAATTAAAAAAAGACCTGTACAAAAGAAAAAAAAAAAGAATAGAGTTATATGAGAACTTGTTTACCATCCTTTGTTGTTGTTGTTGTTGTTAAGTGCCATCAAGTTGTAGGCGACTCATAGCAACCCTATGAACAAAAGTCCTCGACACTTGCATGTGTGACTTTCCTCCTTTCCCCCAGTTCATAAGGTTTCTGGAGGCAAGCTATTTAAGGAAGTGGACACCACTCCTGCTTCCAAGCTTGTTTTAACCGGAGAACACCATCAAACACTGTCCATCATGGGCATCCCTTAGTATCAAGAATTAAATCAAAGGGAGCTCTGGTGGCCTAGTAGCAAGAAGCTGCACTGCAAGTCCTAAGGCATGTGATTCAAATCCACCAGATACTCCACTAGAGAAGTAAGGGCAATCTCCTCCTGTGCCATTTGGATACAATTTGATGATACACAACAAGAAAAAGAAAAAAATAATTCAATCAAAACCATTTGAGTCATACTCAACTCGATGGCACCTAAAAACAACAGTATCAAGAATATTTCATAGCAATATACCTATGGAAAATAAAAAGAGAAAATGGCTTTACTTTGGACTCTTACCAAGAAAAAGACACCACAATGAAAATTTTAAAGTATTTCATTATACCACAACAAAATAAAGGTAAACAAAACAATCGCAAAATGGACACAGGATATGAACAGACACTTTAGCAAAGAAGACATTCAGATGGCAAACAAACACATGAAGAAATGTTCAAAATCCCTAGCTCTAACAGAGATGCAAATCAAACACCTGTGGATATCACTTCACTCCAGTAAGAATATAAATATTCAGCAGAGCAGCAAACAACAAATGCTGGCGAGATTGTGGAGAAACTAGAACCATTACTCACTGTTGGTGGGCTTGTGAAATGGTGCAACTGCTATGGAAGGCAGGATGGTGCTTTCCCAAAAAGTTGCAAAATAGAAATATCATTTGACCTAGCAATTCCACTACCTGGAATATACCCTGAAGAAACTAGAACTGCCACCCAAGCAGATGTATGCACACTCAGGTTTATTGCTGCATTGTTCACAATAGCAGAGAGATGGAAACAACCCAATTGCCCATGAACAAATGAATGGCTAGAAAAGCGGTGGTATATTCACACAATGGAATACTATGCAGCACTGAAAAACAAGGAACTCATGAAATATTATATAAGATGGGTGACCCTGGAGCACATTATGCTGGATGAAATATCTCAGTCACAAAAGGACAAATACTGTATAATGTCATTGCTGTAAAACAGGACAGACATGAGGGGATAAATAATGTACATTGCATTGAAACAGATGAGGGGGATTTTGAACTGCACTTCTGCAATCTTTCCATCCCACAGTCAGACGGGGCCCAGAGACACTTCTGGAAGAACCGTCAAGATGGCTGCCCAAAGAGAATCCCAAGTCCAATTCAAATTCATGTTGGTGGGTGATGATGGTACTAGAAAAATGGCGTTCATGAAATGTCGTCTAACTGGTGAATTTGAAAAGAAGTATTTAGCCACCTTGGGTGTGGAGGTCCATCCCTTCGTGTTTCACACCAACAGAGGACCGATTAAATTCAATTTCTAGGATACAGCAGGCCAGGAAAAATTTGGGGGACTGAAGAATGGCTATTATATCCAAGCCCAGTGTGCCATTATAATGTTATCAAGAGTTACATAGAAGAACATGCCTAACTGGCGTAGAGATCTGGTTTGAGTATGTGAAAACATCCTCATTGAGTTGTGTGGCAACAAATTTGACATTAAGGACAGGATAGTTAAGGCAAAATCCATTGTTTTCCACCGAAAGAAGAATCTTCAGTACTATGATATTTCTGCCAAAAGTAACTACAACTTTGAAAAGCCTTTCCTTTGGCTTGCTAGAAAATTAATTGGAGACCCTAACTTGGAGTTTGTTGCCATGTTTGCTCTTGCCTCACCAGAAGTTGTCATGGAACAGCTTTGGCAGCACAATATGAGCATGATTTAAAGGTTGCTCGGACAACTGCTCTCCCAGAAGAGGATCTGGGAGAGAATGAAGCTGGAGACCAGCATCAGAAGTCTAGTTTTATAGGCAACTGTCCTGTGATGTCAGTGGTGCCGCGTGTTTGCCACTTTATTATCTAGCCAAGCAGAACATGTGATGATCTTTGAGATGCTGAAGGAGAGATGAAGGGCTTCGGAGTGAGTGTGGCAGTTAAAAAAACCCTTCATTTTTTTGGACCTATGTATTTAGCTGTTTTGAAAGGCAGTTTCCTTCTTGAGTTTCAGATACAAGACTGCTACAGTCAAATCACAATATTCCGTGGTAAAATCTTATTTGTTACTGTCATTCCCATTCTTTTCATTTAGAACCAGAATAAAGTTATATGTCAAATAAAAAAAGAAAGAAAGAGATGAGGGGAAGAATTGCTTAAAAGGAATATATGATTAGGTATTATTTGCATAACAGTCCAGAATAAGAGCTGCATAGTAAAGTGAACTGAAGTGGGTGTAGGGAATTGTAAAAAAATGAATTTTAATTTTTTTTCCCATAGAGAAAGCAAACTGGAGGGGGGAAGTGGGCAGGAAGGAAAATGTGCAAAAATGAATGAATGGAAATCAAAGTTCTCCTATAAACTTTCATTTAAATCTCAATTAAATAAAAGAATAACAACAACAACAACAAAAGACTGAAGAGCATTATGCTAAGCTAATTAACTCAGTCCTGTGAGGACAAATACTGTATAAGACCATTATTGTAGAAATAGATAACTATTAAAATGTGTATGAAGATCTAAGTTGGGAAGGATGGGATCAGAGGGGCAAAGATGGGTGGGATGGGAGTAATTATAGGGGCACACCATTTGAAGGATGGAGGAGGGGTAAGTTAAGTAAATGGGAAAGATTCAGTGTGGAAAACAATGTATGTGAACCTTGTGAGTAAACAAATAAAAATTTTTAAAAACCAAACTGTAATGCATTTAAAAAGTATTCAATTATTTAAAAATTATTTTTCAAAAATTTTTAAAATGTATTTCTTACTGTAAGCTTTCTCAATTATTTTCCTACGTAAAAAAAAAAAATTCTTGAAATTTCTCAAGTATGGAAAGAATGGTTTACGTTGAAGTAGCCAATTAATATATCTTACTTGAATTGTTGCACTATTAGCATCCAGAAAGGAATTTCTTAAGAAATAGTGGTCCTGCCTTAAGACTTTCCTCATTTGATTTCCATTTTCATTCAACTCTTGACTGGTCTTTGGAAAAGTTTGTAAAAGTACTTACCACATATCAAACATATCATTTAAGAAACGGACTTTTCTTTGCAAAATTAAATGTTTAATAGTTTCTTATTTTCTAAGTGAAATATGAGACTAGGATGTGGAGACTAAATGCCATTTTTACTTAAAAGAAATTAAGACATAAGGTTGCACACAAAAAAAGATAAAAAATAAAGGATTATTGCTGCTATAAATCTTTATGTATTTCCTTACGTTCAGATTCCCTACTGTGATTGTTGTTATGTACCATCAAGTTGAATAGCACATACCTGGCAGACCTTCCAGTGGATTTTCAGAGGCTGTAAAATGTACAGGAGAAGATTGCCCTTCTTTCTCCCTCAGAGCAGCTGATGGCGTCAAACTGCATGCCTTTGGGTTAGCAGGACAACTCCTTACCACTAAGTCACCAGTGATCTCTCCTACTGTGGTATCTATCAAGATACTCATTTACAACAGCCTAACTGAAATAGTTTGAGGATTGAGGTGTGCCTGTATCAGACCATGGTCTTATCAGTCCCTTGTTATGTATCTGATAGCTGGACAAATTAATAAGAATAACAGAAGAAGAATTGATGCTTTGGAGTTGTGGTCCTGGAGAAGAGTGTTGAAAATAACATTAACTGCCAAGAAAACAAACAGGTCTGCCTTGGAGAAAGTGAAACCAAGTTTTTCATGCTAGATTTTGTCTCATGCTAGGATTAGTTTCTCAGGCTAGGATTTTTAAGCTCAGCCTCACATACTTAGAGTATATGGCCAGGAGGGACCACTCCTTGAAGAAGGACATCATGTTCAAAAGGGTGGAGAAACAGCACAGAAGAGGAAGACTCTGATGAGATAGATTGATACAGCAGTAACTGGGGCAATGGGGGTTGGTGTGTTGGAGTCAGACTGGTTCAGAACAGGGCAGGCTTCACAGCTGCTTTACATAAGGTCCCTATGGGTTGCAGGTGACTTGACAGCATATAACAACAACTACATATGTCCATGTAGAGAATAAAGTTAGAGGGATACAAGATATCGAAAAAGCTACAATGAAGACAGATTAAAGACATACTAATGATATTTTCAGCAGATTCCAGATCTGAGACAATATTTACCATATGATAACTTGTATTAACTAATTTTCTGCACATGTAAAGACCATAAAAGAGTCATGGGCCAGTGAGATAGAGGAGAAAACCAGGGTCGAATAAATATCTAGCAATTCAATGACAGTATTCAAACTTAATTTTGACAACTACCTCGAAGAGTGTAGCAAGATGAGTCATTGTTGTTGTTGTTGTTGTTGTTGTTGTTGTTGTTGTTGTGTACAACAGCTCTAAAGCCTGCCCTGTCTTGAACCATTCTCACTGCCTCTGACACATCTACCTCCATTGTCCCAGTTATTGCATCCATTTCATGTAGAGTCTTCCTCTCATGTGCTGTCCCTCCACCCTTTAGAGCATGATGATGTCCTTCTCCAAAAACCAGTCCCTCCTGGCCATGTGCTCAAATATGTGAGATAGCACTTCAAAATCCTAATCTCTAATGAGAAACTTGGCTTCATCCTCTCCAAAACAGACCTATTTATTATCTTGGCAGTCAATGCTTTGTTCAAGAATCTTCTCCAGAACCCAACTAATATAATAGGCATCAATTCTTCTTCGGTCATCCTTAGTCATTTTCCAGCTCTATGATGCATAGCAAGTAACTGCAAAGTCCATGACTTCTATTAGGTACACCTTAGTCTTTAGACTGATATCATTGCTTCTCAGTACTCTGGATAGGTCCCTAATAGCAGAGTTTCCCAGTGCAATTCTTTTGATTTCCTGACTGCTGGTGCCAAGAGTGTTGACTGTGAAGCCAAGCAAGCTGTAATTGTTAATCACCTCAATCTCCTCTCCATCCATCATAGTGCTGTCAATTGGCCCAGTGGTAAGAATCTTTGTCTTCTTGGTTTTGAGCTTCAAATCATATTGAAAATTACAGTCCTTGACCTTCTACAACAAGTGCTTCAGGTCTTCTTCAGTTTCAACAAGCAGGGCTGTGTCATCCGCTTAACACAAGTTGTTGATTAGTCTTCTTCCCATCCTGATGCCACATTGCTCATAAAGACCAGCCTCCCACATGACCTGTTCTGCATATAGATTGAAAAGGTACAGAGATAGGATGCATACCTGATGCATTTCTTTCCTGATTTTGAACCATGCAGTGTTTCCTTGCTCTGTTCTGAGGACTGCTTCCTGGACTAAGTAGAAGTTTCATATGAGCACAATCAAGTGTTCTGGGATTCCCATTATCCTCAAGAATAGGCACAATTTCTTGTAAACTACACAGTCAAAAGTTTGTATAGTCAATGAAACACAGACATTCCTCTGGTACTCTTTGCTTTCTGTCAATATCCATCTGACATTGGTTATAATGTCTCTAGTGCCACGACTTCTTCTAAACCCAGCTTATATTTCTGATAGTTCTCGGTCAATGTACTGTTCTAGTAATTTTTAAATAATCTTCAGCAGTATTTTGCTTGTGTGAAATTGTTTGATAATTTCACTCTGTTGGGTCACTTTTTTCTAGAGTGAGATTAAATATGGATCCTTTCCAGTCAGTTGGCTAGGTAGTTGTTCCCCAGATATCTTGGCACAGCCTGGGGGGCATGCTCAAGGCAGCATCTGATTGTTGAAATATGTCAATTTATATTTCATCAAGTCCTTGGGCCTTATCTTTTGCCAAGTCCTTCAGAGCAGACTGAACTTCTTCCTTAATCAACATAGACATAGTGTGTTATTTCTTGAAATTCTTCTGTGTCAGCCAATTCTTTTTGGTACAGTGACTCTGTATAATTCTTCCATCTTTTTTTTAATGCTTCCTGGATCTTTTAGTATTCTGGCCATTAGAATCCTTAAGTATTGCAACTCGTGGCTTGAATTTGTTCTTTGGTTCCTCCAACTTAAGAAATACCAAGCAATTTTGGCCCTTTTGGTTTTCAGACTTCAGCTCTTTGTATATTTATAGTACTTTGCTTTGTCTTCCTGAGCTACTCTTTGAAATCTTGTATTCAGCTCCTTACCTTCATGATTTCTTCTCTTTGCTTCAAATTTTTGCCTCTCTAGTGCAATATTCCGAGTCTCTTCTACATTCATTGTGGTCTTTTCTTCTTCCTCCACCTTTGTAATGACCTTCTGTATTCTTCATGAATGATATTCTTGATATCCTCCCACAGATCCTCTGCTCTTCATTCATTAGTGTTCAAGGCCTCATACCTGTTCCTGAATTGTGTTTTTTTTTAATTCCAGTGGGATAGACTCTAGATGAAATTTTTATTTCTATAGATTTTATTTTACTTTCTTTAGCTTTAATTTGAACTTGTATATGAGTAATTGATGATCTATTGTGCAATCAGTATCAAGTCTTAGTTTCCACTGCTGATATTGAACGTCTCCAATGATTCCTTCTACAGATGTAATTGATCTGATTCCTGTGCATACCATTAGGTGAAATCCATGTGTATAGCTTGAGTTCATATTTTATAGGTGTTTATAATGAATAAATTATTGATTGTGCAGAATTATATCATTCTATCCCTAGCCTCATTTCTGTAACCAAGTCCACGTTTTTCCAATTACTGATCCTTCTTCCTGGTGCCCAACTTCTGCATTCCAGTCACCCATTATTATTAATGCATCTTGGTTGCATGTTTGAGCAATATCTAACTGAAAGAGTAGATAGAAACTATTTTCTCCTCTTTGACTCTGGATATTGGTGCATAAATTTTAATGACAGTGGTATTCACCGAACTTCCTTGTATGTGTAGGGACATTATACTGTCACTCAAAACATAGTACTTCAAGATGGATCTAGAAATGATTTTTTAGCCATGAAATTGATCTCATTTTTTTTCTCACCTTTTCCTCTTTGGTGTAGTAAACTATATGATTGTTTGATTCAAAGTGTCCCTGATTGTCTGATTCAAAATGTCCCATGCCAATCCAACTAATTTCACCAATACCTAATATATCAATATTTATGCATTCCATTTCTTTCTTAACAATGTCCAATTTTCCCAAATTCATGCTTCTCACATTCCACATCTGCTTACAACTGTTCTTCCTCCTTTGTGTACAAATTTAAGGGCTCAGTCTCAGTTCCCATATCTGTTAGTCTACTCTAAGTGTGCTCTAGTATATACAGGGTTTTCAAAGACCTGTTATATTTTGGAAGTAGATGGCAAATCCTTCTTCCTACTCTGTCTTTATTGTGGATGCTTATCGTTAGTACAGTATCTGACAGACAACCATTTTACTGAAAGGAGCAGATGAAAGGCACTTCACCTTACAGAAATAACCAATGCATTCAGTGTTGTCCTCAGCCCCCTAGTATATGTGTCCCTTCTCTTTCCCTGCTACATCAGCATCCCTTGCACTCCTGCCTAGTCCAACCAGAAACTCCCTCCCCGCAGCCACTCCTTGATATGATGGCCTAAACCACAAGTCACTTTTGTAATGTCTTGTGCCTCACACTGCTGCTGGTCTTCCACGGTGATGTCTTTCTCATAATGTTTAGGAGAATTTAAGGGCAAATCCCATGAACCCGCTTTAGAGAAAATAAACAATGAATACCACACAAAATTGCAATGAAACAGCAGTATTATTCTAGGAATAGATGTCAGGAGAGGAAGAATCAGAAAGAGGAAAATTATTGAGGAAAAATGCCAAGACATTAGCCAAATAGGCCACAGGAAGATTGTTTTCAGCAGGAAGCTATTAGGGTATCAGGAAGTTGTGATATCTGCTTTGTTAGCTGGACTTAAACAGTTGTTTTCCAACACGAATGTTGCTAGAAAAAGAATATCCAACACAAAGCAGAAGGTTTTTAAAGGTGGTTGCATATTATCAAGTCAGAATTTATGCAAAATTGATCCTCCAGCAGGTTTTCAGAGGCTGAAAATCACATGGAAGGAGATTGCCCATCTTTCTCCCTCTACATGGATTCAAACAGCATGCCTTTCTGTTGCTTACCACTAAGCCAACTGAGATCCCCTGTTAAAGACAGAGGAAAGCATATGAGAAAGAGGGACCATTCAGAAGACAAGAAGAAAGAGGGATAGTTTGGCATGTGATACATGGCTATTGACTCAACTGTACTTAGTTAATTCACATCTGTTGTTGGCAGGTTCTGATTCATTTCTTTAGCTGTTTCCTTTTTCTGGTTTTTCCTCAATGCATCATTGCCATCTTCCTGTTGTTCTCTCTGACCTCTATTAGAAGTTAAGATACAATTGGTCATTCAGCAGTGAAACCAACACATACAGTCAAGCAAGACATAGGCTAAAACCTAGCAGGACACAGAGACACTCAAGAGTACCTTTCACCAAACCACCTTAGAGGTGCTGGGTCTATATCTGGGAACCCAACTAAGTATTGTCATAAAAGTATTTTTATTTACTTTTCATTGGAAAAAAAATTGTACAATAAATACCAAACGTGTTGCTGTAAAGTCAATTCTGACCCTCAGCAACCCCATTTGTAATACACTAGAACTGTTTCATAAGGTTTTCTTGGGTATAATTTTCTTCCCCAAGAAAGTAACTGGATTTTTAAAAAATATTATTGTTGCTAAAAATATACAGAGCAAAACAACATCTCCATGTACCATTCAGTAGCAATGATTACATTGTACAACCATCCCTATCTCCTTTTTCTGAGAGTTGACTCTCCCTTATTAACATGAACTCACCAAACTCTAAAGATTCCTATCTGAACTTTTGAATTACTGTTGTAATTTGATCCCATACAGATAGCTCTTAAAAGAATATAATTCTGATGGCAGACTTTTTAAAAGAACATAGCTATGCTAAAATAATATTTGGTTTGGCTTAAAGTTTACAGGTTTCAGCGATTCATCCAATCTCTGTGGCTCCAGAAAGTCTGGAGTTGTTGTCTACCAGGAAGCTAGAACAGGCCCACAGCTGACCCCTCAGTGGGTTTTCAAAGACAGTAAATACCATCGGAGGAGATTGCTTTTCTTCCTCTGGGGAACAGCTGGTGGATTGGAACCACATACCTTTGCTTATAAAGAAATAAACGAAATAAATGAATAAATAAAAAATAAATAAACTAATATATCTTGAAGGAAGTGAAGCCAGAGTGCTCCTAGGAGGCAAAGATGATAAATCTTTGTCTCACATACTTCAAGCATGTTGCTAGCAGAGGCTATTCCTTGGAGAGGGACATCAAGCTTGGAAAGATGGAGGCTCAGCAAGAACATGGAAGATCCTCAACTATGTCGATTGATACAGTGACTGGTGAAATGGGCTCTAGTGTTTTAGGAAGTGCAAGGATAGTACACAGACTCTGAGAAGAATGGGAATCCCAGAACAGTTGATCGTGCTAATGCAAAACCTATACTTGGACCAAGAAGAGGCAGTCGTCAGAATGGAGCAGGGAAACACTGCATGGTTCAAAATCGGAAAAGGTGTATGACAGAGATGTGTCCTATCTCCATACCTTTTCAACCTGTATTCAGAACAGATTATCTAGGGGAGCTCTGGTGGCCTAGTGGCAAGGACCTGCAACTACAATCCCAGAGGTGCACGGTTCGAATCCACCAGATGCTCTGCCGGGGAAGGAGGAACAATTTCCTCCTGTACCAGTCAGATCTGATTTGACGGTACACTCACACAAAAATAACAAAAATTTTAAAAAAAAGATTATCTAGGAGGCTGGGCTCTATGAGGAAAAGTGTGGCATCAGGATTGGTGGGAGATCTACTAACAATCTGTGTTATGCAGATGACACAACCCTGCTTGCTGAAACTGAGGAGGACCTGATGCACTCGCTGCAGAGGGTCAAGGACTGTAGCCTTCAGTATGGATTGAGGCTCAATGTCAAGAAGACAAAGATTCTCACCATTGGACCAATTGGCAACATCAGGATGGATGGTGAAGAGATTGAGATTGTTAACTTTAGTTTGTTTGGCTCCACAGTCAACACTCTTAGCACCAGCAGTCAGGAAATTAAAAAAATGTATTGCGATGGGAATGTCTGCTGTTAGGGACCTCTCCAGGGTACTAAAGAACAATGATGGTGTCACTCTGGAGACTAAGGTGAGTCTGATACAGGCTATGATCTTTGCAATCACTTGTTATGCATCAGAGAGTTGGACAATGACTAGGGAGGATAGAAGGAGAATTGATGTCTTTGAGCTGTGGTGCTGGAGAAGAGTATTGAATGTACCATGGACTTCCAAGAAAACAAACAGATTCATCCTAGAGAGGGTTAAACCAGGCTGCTCCCTGGAAGCAAGGATTCTGAGGCTTCATCTGATATACTTTGGACATGTTGTAAGGAGGGACAGGCCCTTGGAGAGGGACATCATGTTTGGGAGGGTGGAGGGATGGTGTATGAGGGGAAGACCCTCTATAAGGTGGATTGATTCAGTGACTGGGGTAATTGGGATGGGTGTATCAGAGGCAGTGTGATTAGCACAGGATAGAGCAGGGTTTAGGGCTGTTGTACATAGGGTCGCTATGAGTCACAAGTGACTCGACGGCACATAACAACAACAAGGATAGTACAGGATAGGATTCAGATCTATTGTTCATAGGGTTGCTATGGGTTGTACTCATTTTGACGGCACCTAATCAACCACAACCTTTGCATCGGTAGCACAATTCCTTACCAACTAAACCACCAGAGTTCTAGGAGAATTTGAAATTCTGTTCTGTATTTTCCCACTGTTAATCAAGATTCTTCAATAAATCTTCGATCAAGATGTTCAGTAATGGTATCCAGGCATGAGAGAGGAGGCAACAGTTGTTCTTTTAGTCACACATTCCATAGTCCTTCTCTTAGTCCCATCTCTTTCTTCATCTGCTGCTCCAGGTGAATCAAGACCTTGATGCATGTTTGCAAGCATTTACGAACCCAGGCACTACACAATGAATGAGGTACTAGAACAGAAATAGCAACCATGTTATTTTACCAGTTAACAGGGATAGCCCATGAAACCATGGCTCTTAACCTCAAGGAACCACATCCCTTTGTTGTGTAGGCAGTTTTACTATACTCATTATGGAAGAAGATCACCAGGTCTTTCTACCAGAGAACTGCTGGGTGAGTTCAAAATACTAGCCTTTTCAGCACTTTCACGTGCTTGTGGGGAAACAGGGGACTGAAACTTCCCTTGGGCAAGGTCCCCTCCTGTGGGAATTCTTGCCTCCACTGCTGGGGTTGCCAGCTCAGGGGCCAAACAGGATAAAGAGTTTCAGACACAGAGTTACAAGCAAGAGAAGACTTCTTCAGCTTCTTGTGAAAGGGAAGGCTGACTTGAGATCACCTTCAGCACACAAACTGCTTAATTTGGCACCTCTGATTTTGTGCCACTCCAGAGACAAAGGAAGAAATTAAGCTTAAAGAAGGAAGGCATATCAGGTGAGACATTGCTCCCCAGAACCAGCACTTGCAGATTCTTTGGGGAGACAGGGAACTGAAATTTCCCTGGGGTAAAACCCCTCCATCTGGGGATCCAAATGATTGTGGGACCATCTCAGGGTCCAAAGAGGACAAAAGATTTGGAATACAGAGCTACAAGCAGGGTAAAGACTTTCTCAGCTTCCTGAGACACTTCTGCACACAAGCTGCTTAAGTTGGCATCCATGATCTCCCACCACTCCAGAGACAAAGGAAGATAAGCTTTAGGAGAGAAGATGAATCAAGTAAGACAGGACTCAATCCTCAGAACCAGCACTTTTGTGTGCTTGTGGGGATAGAGGGGGCTGAAACTTCCATGGGGCAAGGTGTCTCCATTTGGGGACTGTAGGGCTATCTCAGGTGCCAAAGAAGACAAGAGTTTGGGACAAAGAGCTACAAGCAGGGGGAAGACTTTTTCAGCTTTCTCAACTGACATGTTGAGCTGCAAGAAAGAAACCTGACTTGAAAACTCCCTGGACAGAAACCGTTCGAGTGGAGCACCTCGTTTCTCACCACTTAGACACTCCATAGATAAAAGAGGGCAATAGAGTTTGAGCCAGGGTACTCCATCAAGGTGAGATTCCTGCAGGGCGCAGTGCAAAACAGAAACACCTCAAGGACTTTAGGATAGGTAAATTTTTCCAGAAAGAACATTCAGTAGAGTGAGTGGTTCACACAATAGATTCAACATTTTAACCTGACAAATAATCAATAACATCATCATAACAACTACTGACAACTTACACAGACACAATGGACACGGCCTAACACTTATCAAGAAAAACTTCACACAATGTTGAGAAAGAAGCAGGAAACTTCAAACACTGGGGGGGGGGAACCCAAATTAAGCCTTCTCTAAAAAAAAAGCAGAGAGTATTGCAGACCCAATGAACACCTCAGAGTCAAGAAAGCAGATGATATATGTTGATATGGAGACATTTGAACAGCTACAAAAGAAAAGTTCAAATGATGGGAAAACGATGGAAGCCACAAATAAAGGGAATACACTAGAGGTAGAAAACCAGGAAACACATCGATGAGTTACTTGAACAGCTATGGAAGAAGGTGCAAATGATGGAAATCGTTGTTGTTGTTGTTATGTGCCATCGAGTCACCTGTGACTCACAGAGACCCTATGTACAACAGCCCTAAACCCTGCTCTATCCCATGCCAATCTTATTGTCTCTGACAAACCTATTCCCATTACCCCATCACTGAATCAATCCACCTCATCAAGGGTCTTCCTCTCCTGCACTTTCCCTCCACCCTCTCAAGCATGATGTCCCTCTCCAAGGACCGATCCTGCCTTGCAATATGTCCAAGTTATGTCAGATGAAGTTTCGGAGTCCTTACCTCTAAGGAGCAGCCTGGCTTAACCCTCTACAGGATGAACTTGTTTGTTCTTTTAGCAGTCCATGGTATATTCAATACTCTTCTCCAGTATCACAGCTCAAAGGTATCAACTCTCCTTCTATCATCCCTAATCATTGTCAAGCTTTCTGATGATGCATAGGAAGTGATTGCAAAGACCGTGGCCTGGATCCGCATTCTCCAGACTGACAATGCTGCTCTTCAGTAGTTTGGAGAGGTCTCTGACAGCAGACTTTCCCAGTGCAACTCATCTTTTAATTTACTGGTTGCTGATACCAAGAGTGTTGATTGTAGAGCCAAGCAAACTGAAGCAGTTAACAATCTCAATCTCTTCACCATCAATCATTATATTGCCAGTCAGCCTAGTGGTGAGAATCTAATAATGGAAAAACAATAGAAACTATTAGGAAAGAAAACACTCTAGAGACACAAAGCCAGAAGAAATATACTGATGAGGAGAAACTTGCACAATGATGGAAGAAAATGCAAAAGATAGAAGAACAAATTGCAACCAGAGATAAAGCAATACAAGAAAAACTCACCACGGGATACAGAGGGTACAGCCAACACAGTACAGAAAATAACCAAAGTGCATTAAAATTCAATCCAAAATATTAAGACCAAAATGGCAGAAGTGTCCAAAATGCTGGAGGGACAAAAATGTACAACAGAAGAGATGGAGCTGAATTAGTGAACTGGAAGATAAAAACCTCAGTGGGAGTATACTAGAAGAAAAATCCGAGATGAGACATAAAGAAAAGGAAGAAATATTAAAATCATGTGGCATGACATCAAAAGGAGCAATATACATATGGTTGGGATTCTAGAGTATAAGAGGAAATCATGGAGAAAATTGTGGAAAAGAAAATTTCCCAAGTATTATCAAGAATGAGGAAATACACATTCAAGAAGCTCAGTGAACACCAAATAAAACAGACCCTCCCCCCCAAAAAAAACCAACAACATCAAGACATATCATAGTCAAATTCTCCAAAATAAATGGTAAAAAGCAGAATATTAAAGCAGCACAAGAAAAAGAATCACCTACAAAAGAAAATGAATTTGATTACGTTCTGATTTTTCAGTAGAAACCACACGAGCAAGAAAACAATGGAGTGGCATATGCAGAAAGTTGAAGGAAACAATTGCCAATGGAGGATCCTGTACTCAACAAAGCTCTCCATCAAATATGAAAGAGAAATCACACTCATTGCAGAAAAGAAAGAACTTAAGAAATTTGTAAAAACAAGACCAAATCTACAAGAATACTAAAGGAAGTCCTTCACACAGAAATACCAAAGGATAGTGGACAGACCATAGTAACTAGAAACAAGTAACTAGAAACAACAATTAAAAAAAAGAGAAAAACAGCAAAATGGCTGATAAAACCTGATCTGCCAATAATCACACTTAAAGTGAATGGACTAAATGCACCAATCAAGAGAAAAAGAGTAGCAGAATGGATAAAAAACCAAAGTTCATCAATATGTTCTCTACAAGACATAAAGGAAAAGATAGACTGAAAAATAAAAGGCTAGGGAAAAAAATGTACCAACCAAATGGCATCCACAAAAAAAGAAAGAGTGGCTATACTAATCTCTGATAAAATAGACTCCAGGGCAGTTTGGCATTTCCTCAAAAAGCTGGACATTAGAAATTCCATATGACCAAGCTATTCCTCTGTTTGGAATATACCCCAAGAAAACTAGAATTAAGCAAAAATGGAGATTTGTACACCAATGTTCACAGCAGTGTTAGCCACCATTGCAAGAACATGGAAATGTCCAACCACAATCTAATGGAAATTGTGGTTCGTTCACATGATGGAATACTACACAGCATACAGGAACAATGATTTTTAAAATCACCACCTAACTTGGGAAGAACTGGAGAGCATTACAATAAATAAATTAACTCAGTCCCCTAAGGACAAATACCGTGTAAGACCAATATTGTAGAAATAGAAAGGTAACCAGTAAAACGTGTATGAGAAACCAAGGGGGAGAGGGTAGGAGCATAGTGATGAGGATGGGTATAGAATTAATTGTGGGGTTGCACAATTTGATGGATAAAGGGAGGGATGGGTAAAAGAAATGGGAAAGATCTGATGTGAAAAAACAATGTGTATGAACTACGTAAGCAAACCAGTATAAAAATTATTTTTTAAAAAGGGATTTTTTAACTTTACAGTTTTGGGCTTTACACTGAGGTTTCTGATCCTCCTTGAGTTGACATTTGTGTATGGTGTGAGATGTGGATCCTGTTTCGGCTTTCTACATGTAGAAGTGCCATTTCGTCGGCACCATTTGTTGAAGAGATTATCATTTCCCCACTTGATAGGTTTTATTTCCTTGTCAAATATCAGTTGACTGTAGATAGATTTCTAGGTTTTCAATTCTTTTCCATTGATCTATGTGTCTGTCATTAACATAATACCATGCTGTTTCGGTTACTACTGCTGTGTAGTAGGTTTTGAGGTCAGGAAGTGCTATGCCTCCCACTTCATTTTAGTTTTTCAGAAGTACTTTGTTTATTCAGATTCTCATTCTTCTCCAAATAAACTTGACAATTTCCCTTTCTATCTCCTTGAAAAATGAATATGGCATCTCTATTGGTATTGTGTAGAAAAAGCAGATTGCTTTTGGTGGGATTCTCATTTTAACAATATTGGGTCTTCCTATCCATGAACAGAGCACATTTTCCCATTTTTTAGGTCTTTTATTGTGTCTTGCAGAAATAATCTGTAGTTTCATTTGAATAGATATTTTGTATCTTTAGTTAGATTCAACCACAAGTATCTCAATCCCCCAGCAGTGGTAAATTTTTGCATGGCATTAAGTAATACATGTTGGAGAGGATGTCACGAGATAGGAACTCTTAAATACTTTTGGTGGGATTTGAAGATGTTACTACCACTCTGGAAAGCAGTTTGGCATTTCCTCAAAAAGCTGAACATAGAAATTCCATATGACTCAGCTATTACACTACTTGGAATATATCCTAAGAAAATGAGAACTGAGGCACAAACAGGCACTTGTACTCCAATATTCATAGCAGCATTATTCACTACAGAAAGAACATGGAAACAGCCCAAATGACCAATCACAAGGGAATAGAATAAGAAATTATGGTACATTCACACAATGGAATACTATGCAGCGCACGAGAGCAATGATTTTGTAAATTACTACCTAACATGGGAGGGACTGTAGAGCATTATGCTAAGTGAACTAACTCCGTCTCATAAAGACAAATACTGTATAGGACCATTATTATAGAGCATGTACAAGGATCCAGGGTGAATAGTGGCACCTTACACATTGGCCACACAATTTGATGGTTGGAGGAAGGGATTGGTAAAGGAAAGGGGAAAGGTCCAGTGTGAAAAACAATGTATATGAACTTTGTATGTAAACCAGTATAAAATAAAATTTTTAAAAGGATATACTTCAGAATGAAACCACCATAAAAGACAAGAAATGCACTAAATAATGATTAAAGGCACAATAGATCAAGAAGACATAATATTGATCAACATCTATGCACCAAATGATAGACCTGCTAAATACATTATAAAGAAAATGTACAGAATTGAAGAAAGAAATAGCTAGCACCACAATAGTGGTAGCAGACCACTCTCAGGAAAAGAAAGGTCAACTCAAAAGAAACTTAACAAAGATGCAAAAGACCCAAACTACACATACAGTCAACTTGACCTTGTGGAAGTATTCCGAGCAATGCACCCAACTAAAACTTAATTCACTTTCTTCTCAAGTGCACATAAGGCATTTTTCAGAACTGATCAACTATTAGGGCACAAAGTAAGTGACACAAATTAAAAAACACTGAAATAATACAAGGTGTCCTCTAAAACCACAATGCCATAAACTAAAAATTAATCACAAGAGAATAAACCTTATAGAGCCACCAGCATGGAAACTAAATAACACCCTACTAGAACACAATTGGGTAATAGAAGAAATAATGAATAAAAAATTTCCTCTAAACAAATATTAATGAAAATACAACATATCAAAAGTTCTGGAATACAGCTAAGGCAGTCCTCACAGAGCAGTTCAAAGCAATAGGCAAACAGATAAAAAATGAAGAAAGAAGGGAAATTAATGATCTAACACAATACCTTCATCAAATAGAAAAAGAACAACAATCTAACCCCACAGCCTCTAGAAGAAAGAAAATTATGAGAACAAGAGCTGAAATCAAGGCAATAAAAACCAGAAAAACAATTGACACCATCAACAAAACCAGGACTTGGTTTTTAGAAAAGGTCGATAAAATTGACAAACTGCTTCTTCTCTGAGAAAACACCAAATGGTGGATGACACTGGCGGGGGGGTTGGGAGGGGGGTGGTCTCCAGCAGGAGGGCCGCAGCCATGGACGGGACTGTGGGAGGGGCCACGGAGCTCTAGGAGGCAAAACTGAGGACAAGGAGTGGCTCCCCATCACCAAACTGGGACGTCTGGTCAAAGATATGAAGATCAAATCCTTGGAAGAGATTTCTCTCTTCTCACAGCCCATCAGGGAGTCTGAGATCATTGACATTTTCCTGGGGATGTCCTTCAAGGATGAGGTCTTGAAAATCATGCCTGTGCAGAAGCAGACACGTTCTGGCCAGCGGACCAGGTTTCAGGCCTTTGTCACCATTGGAGACTATAAGGGCTTTGTTGGCTTGCACATCAAGTGCTGCAAGGAGGTGGCTATTGCCATCCGTGGGGCCACTATCCTAGCCAAGCTCTCCACAGTCCCTGTGTAGCATGTCTCCTGGGGGAACAAGATTGGCAAGCCTCACATCGTTCCCTGCAAGGTGACAGGGCACTGTGGCTCTGTGTTGGTGTGTCTAATCCCTGCACCCCTAGGCACTGGAATCATCTCCGCCCCTGTGCCCAAGAAGCTGCTGCTGCTGGCTAGAATTGATGACTGCTACACTTCAGCCAGGGCCTGCTACCCTGGGCAACTTCACCAAGGCCACCTTTGATGGCATCTCCAAGGCCTATATCTACTTGACCTCAGATCTGTGAAAGGAGACTGTGTTTACCAAGTCTCCCTACCAGGAATTCACTAACCACCTTCTAAAGACTCACACCAGAGTCTCTGGGCAGAGGATCCAGGTTCCAGCTGTGGCCACCACATAGTGGATTTTGTATAACAATAAAGTGAATTAAGTGAGAAAAAGATAAACCGCTGGCAAAATTAACAAAAGTAAAAAGAGAAGACACAAATAACTCAAGGAATGATAGAAGTGGCATCACAACAGAACAAGAGGAAATTAAACCTATAATATCAGAATATTAGAAAAAGTTATCCTCTGACAAATTTCAAAACTTACAGGAAATGGAAAAATTCCTTGAAATTAATATTCTATCCAGATTTACACCGGCAGCTGTAGAACACTTGAACAGACTCATCACAAAAGAAGAAAACTGAACAGGTCATAAAAAAATTCCCCAAAAAACAACTATGAGATAGCATCTCACCCCAGTAAGAATAGCAAAATTTAACAGAACAGCAAGCAACAAATGCTGGTGAGGTTGTGGAGAAACTGGAACCCTTATTCACTGTTGGAGGGAGTGTAAAATGGTGCAACCACTGTGGAAGGTGGTATGGCGCTTTCTCAAAAAGTTGCAAATAGAGATACCATTTGACCCAGCAATTCCACGACTGGGAATATACCCCAAGGAGACCACAACTGATATCCAAGCAGATATATGCACACCCATGTTTATTGCAGCTCTGTTCACAATAGAAGGGAGTTGGAAACAACCTAAGTGTCCATCAGCAAATGAATGGATAGAGAAGCTGTGGTATATTCACACAATGGAATACTACGCTACATTGAAAAACAAGGAACTCATGCAATATTATTCAAAATGGGTGACCCTGGAGGACCTTATGCTGAGTGAAGTATCTCAGTCAGAAAAGGACAAATACTACATGGTTCCACTGTTGTAAAACAGGATTGACCTCAGGGCTGGGGGGAGACTGAGAAAGATGGGTTCAATAATGTATACTGCATTGAAACAGATTAGGTAGAAAACTGTTTAAAAGGGATATGTGATTAGGTGTTTTTGTCATGACAGGAGTCCAGAGTGAAGGCTACATGGTGGACTGGACCTGGGGGAGATTGTAAAACAATGAAAGAATTTTTCTTTTACTTTTCCAAGAGGGTAGTGTATGAGGGGGGAGGGTTGGGAGGGGCGAAAAGTGCAACAATGAATGAATGGAAACCCAAAGTCTCTGTAAATTTTTATTGAAATTAATAATAATTTTTTTAAAAAAAAAAAGATTCCCCCACAAAAAAAGTTCTGGACCTGACGGCTTCACGGCTGAATCCTACCAAACATTCAGAGAAGATTTATCACCAATTCTGCACAAATTATTTTTAAAAAATTGAAAAATAAGGAACATGCTCAGAGGCATTTTATGAAGCAAGCATAACCATAATACTAAAACCAAGCAAAGATATTACAAAAAAGGAAAACTACAGAACAATACCTTTCATGAACATATGTGCAACAATCTTTAACAAAATTCTACCCAACAGGATCCAAAAGCACAATTAAAAAAAGTCATCATGACTGAGTGATATTCTTAACAGGTATGCAAGGATGGTTCAACATAAGAAAAACAATCAACTTAAATCACCACATTAACAAACAAATAGCAAGCACCATATGATGACAGCAATTGATGCAGAAAAGGCATTTGAAAAAAATCTAACATCACTTCCTAATTAAGACACTCAGCAAAATAGGAATAGAAATTTCCTCATAATATTGAAAAGTATATATGCAAAACCAAGAGCCAATTATCATTTTCAATGGAGAAAGACTAAAAGTATTTTCCTTGCAAACAAGGACCAGATGAGGATGCATATTATCAGCACTTTTTTTTCAATATTGTATTGGAAGTATTTTCTAGGGCAATATGACAAGAGAAGGAAATAAAAGGCATCCAGACGGGCAAACAGATGATTAAACTGTCACTATTTGAAGATGCTATGATAGTGTACACAGAAAACCCCAAGGACTCAACAAAAAAAGTGTTAGAGCTACTGGATCATTTTAGTAGGGTGGAAGGATGCAAGATTAATATCCTAAAATCAGTGGGATTCCTCTACAGTAACAAGGAGAACACAGAGAAGGAAATCAAGAAAACAATACCATTTAGAACAGCCAACCATAAATTGAGATAGTTGAGAGTGAACACTTAACTAGAGGCACACAAAACCTGTACAAAGAAAATTACAGAACATTTTTGCAAGACACAATAAAAGACCTAAAGAAATGGAAAATGTGCCCTGCTCTGTTCATGGCTAGGAAGATTCAATATTGTGGAAATGACAATCATACCAAAAGCAATCTACATGTTCAACACAATCCCATACAGATATCAAATTGATTTTTCAAGGAGATTGAAAGGGAAATTGTCAAGTTTATTTGGAGAAGAATGAGAATCTGAATAAGCAAAGTACTTCTGAAAAACAAAAATGAAGTTGAAGGCATAGCACTCCCTAACCTCAAAACCTACTACACATAAAACAGCATCATACTAATAAAATGACAGACACATAGACCAATGGAACAGAAATGATAACCTAGAAACAGACCCAGCTACCTATGGTCAACTGATACTTGACAAGGAAATAAAACTTATCAAACGGGGAAATCATAACCTCTTCAACAAATGGTGCTGACAAAACTGGACTTTTACCTGTAGAAAGATGAAACAGGATCCACATCTCACACCATACACAAAAATCAACTCAAAGTTGACCAGAGATCTGGAAGTAAAGCCCTAAAACCATAAAGTTTATTAGAGACAAACTAAGATCAAGGTTAGACGGCCTAGTCTATGGTATAAAGAGACTGCCAAATACAGCCAGAAATGCACAATCTGGAGAGGATAAAATTGATGAATGGAACCTTCTAAAAATTAACTATCTCTGCACATCAAAGCCTTTTTCCAACAGAGTGAAGTGAATAAACCTACTGATTGGAGAAAAAACATTTGGCAATACAATTTCAGACAAGGGTCTCATATCAAAAGTCTACAGAATCCAATAGGGCTTCCACAAGAAAAAAACTGATCACACAAATTGCACAATGGGTAAAAGACATGGCGAGAATTTTCACAGAGAAAGATATTTGGATGGCTAACAGGGAGATGAAGGCAAAAAGAGAGATGAAAATAAAAACCACAATGAGATATCATCTTGTTCCAGTAGCAGAGGCAAAGTGTAGCAGGACAGTAAGTAATAAATGTTGGAAAGAATGTGCATAGATAGGAACTCTCACACACTGCTAGTGGATTATGAAATGGTACAACCACTCTGGAAGGCAGTTTGACATTTCCTAAAAAAAGCTGAACATAGAAATTCCATATGACCCAGCTATTCCTCTGCTTAGAAAATATTCTGAGAAAATGAGAACTGATGCACAAATGGAAACTTGTACAACAATGTTCATAGCAGCATTATTCACCATCACAAGAACACGGAAACAGCCCAAATGTCCAACCACAATGGAATGGATTTCTAAATGATGGTACATTCACATGATGGAATACTATGCAGCATGCAGGAACAATGATTTTTGAAATCACTATCTAACTTGGGAGGGAGTGGAGAGCATTATGCTAAGTGAACCAACTCAGTCCCATAAGGACAAATACTGTATAAGATCATTATTGTAGAAGTTGTTGTTGTTAAGTGCCGTTGAGTCGCAGGCAACCCATAGCGACCCTATGAAGGAGAGTCCTCGACGTTTGGGTGCCTTTCATCCTCTCTCCAGGTTCATAGGGTTTCCGGAGGCAAGCTATTATGGAAGTGGATGCCACTCCTCCTTCCAAATTGTAGAAGCAGTAAACTAGTAAATTATGTATGAGGATCTAAGTGGGGGAGGAAGGATGCATGGGAGACATAATCATAGGTCTCCACAATTTGATTGGTGGTGGGAAGAGTGGGTTGAGGAAATGGAAAAGATCCAGTGTGTAAAACAATGTATACAGAATTTGTAAGTAAATCAATATTAAATTAAAAGTTTATCTTTTAAAAAAGAACAACATAATGCATAGGAATGATTGTATGAAACACAATGTGAATGAAGAATAGTGTGAAGCACAACACATAGTAATTTTGTAAACAAATCAATATTTTTTAAAAATTAAAAAGAAAAATATTAGTCTTTCACTTAGTTGTAACTGTTATTAAGTGCCTTCAGATCAACTCATGAACAATTCCATGAATTCTGCCATAGATTTATCTAATTTGTTCTTTTGACACTCCGTGGGATATTCAGTACACTTCCTTAACACCACATCTCAAAGATATCAATTCTTCTTCTGTCACCTTTATTCATTGTTCAACTTTCAGATGCATAAGTAATTGAATCAGATACACCTTAGTCTTTAACCCGATATAATTATTGCTCCTTAACATCTTAGAGAGGTCCTTGACAGCATTTTCTAAATTTCTGTCAGTCTGGAGACTAGGTGTGCCTGATTCAGTGCATGGTCTTCACAATTACTTGCAGCACATCAGAGAGCTGGACAATAAGATGACAGAGACTCCATATATTTGAGTTGTGGTGCTGGAGAAGAGTATTGAACATACCATGGACTGCCAAGAGAACAAACAGCTTGGTCCTGGAGAAGTGAAACCAGGCTGCTCATTGGAGGCAAGGATTTGAAGATCTGTCTGACACACTCTGGGAAGGTTGCCAGGACGGACCAATCCTTGGAGAAGGACATCATACTTGAAAGGGTAGAGGATAGCTGCTTTTCAGTACTTTGGAGAGGTCCTTGACAGCAGATTTTCCCCATACAATTTGTCTTTTGACTTCCTGACTGCTGGTGCCAAGATTGTTGATTATGAAACCAAGGAAGCTGAAATTATTCATAATCTCAGTCTCTTCTCTGCTTATCATGATGCTGCTAATTGGCTCAATGGTGAGAATCTCTTAGCGATTCTCTAGCAATCTCTAGATGTCAATCTAAGGTGTGCCTGACCCAAGTCAAAGTCTTAGCAATTACTTGCTATGCATCAGAGAGCTGGACAATGGCTGAGGACGATACAAGAAGAATTGATGCCTTTGAGTGGTGGTACTGTAGAAGAGTATTGAAGATATCACGGACTTCTAAGAGAATAAGCAGGTATGGAGAGTTCTGTCCTGGAGAGAGTGAAACCGAGCTGCTCCTTGGAGGCAAGGATTTTGAGGTTCCATCGGACATACATTGGGCAATGCTGCCAGTAGGAACTAATCCTTGGAGATGGATATCATAATTGGAAGTGGGACACCAAAGGAGAGGAAACCCTGGATGAGATGGATTGATTCCGTGTCTGGGGAAATGGGGGTAGATGTGTCACAGACAGTAAGGTTGGTTGAGGATAGAGTAGGATTCAGAGCTATTGTACATAGGGTCCATATGAGTAACAGGTGACTCAATGAGCACTGAACAACAACGAGTCTTTGGTAACTTGCTGCAGAAGATTAAGGACTGCAGCTATCAATGTAGATTGAAGCTCAACATAAAGAAAACAAAGATTCTTATGAATGGGTGTATTGGCAGCATCATGATAGATGGTGAGGAGATTAAGATTATTAATCTTAGTTTTAGTTTGCTTTGCTCCACAATCAACACTCTTGGTACCAGCAGCCAGGAAATCAAAAGATTAATTGCATTGGAAAGTCTGCTGTCAGGGACCTCTCCAGAGTACTGATGAGTACAGTCAGTCTGGAGACTAAGGTACTCCTGATACAGTCCATGGTCTTCGTAATTACATGCTATGTGTCAGAAATCTGGACAATGACTAGGGATGATAGAAGGAGAACTGATGCCTTTGAGCTGTGATGTTGGAGCAAAGTACTGAATATACCATGGACTGTGGGAAGAACAAACAGGTTTGCCCTGGAAAGGGTGGAACCAGGCTGCTCCTTGGAGGCAAGGGTTCTGACGCTTCTTCTGACATACTTTGGACATGTTGCAAAAAGAGACCAGTACTTGGAGACGGATGGCAGGCTTGGGAGAGTGGAGGGGCAATACAAGAGAGGAAGATCCTCGATGAGATGGATTGATTCAGTGACTGGCGAAGAAAGCATAGGTGTATCAGAGACAATATGGTTGGCTTGGGATAGGGCAGGGTTCAGAGCTGTTGCACATAGAATCGCTATGAGTCACAGGTGACTTGATGACACATAACAACAACAAAAAGGACTGCCATTCACATCTCAAATAACCAACCTTTGAAAACTCTATGAACAATAGATGAACACTGTGAAAAGCCTTTAGAATGGAAGACATAAAGAATGAGGAGAAACAGCTGCACACATTAATTAAAATTTGAAACATGAAATTTTCAAAGTATGAATCTAGAAAAACTGGAAGTTATCTAAAATAAGATGAAGATGGATTGTCATTCACCCCTTGGAATCAAGCAATCATATGAACTATTCAAGGAATGAAAAATTGAGGAGAAATGGTGTTGTAGTAATAGTGAAAAAGACCATTTCAAGATCTTTCCTAAAGTACAAGGCTGTGAGTTAGATTGGATACTGTCCATGTGGATACAAGGAAAACTTGCTAATACAGCTGTTATTGAAACATACATGCCAACAACTAAAGCTAAAGATGAAGAAATTTAGGAATTCTGCCAGATTCTGCAGGGAGCTCTGGAGGCCTGGTGGTAATAGGCTGTGCTACAATCCCAAAGGCACGTGGTTTGAATCCACCAGCTGCTCCACAGGAGAAGGATGCACAATCTCCTCCTGAGTAATTAGCTGCCTCTGAAAAGCCACCAGAGGTAAGCCATGGGTCAGTTGCATCTCAATGGTACACAAAAACAACCAAATTCAGCAGTCTGAAATTAAATCAAACATTCTATCAAGATTCATTCATAATAATTAGTGGCTGAATATAAAAATCAGAAACAAACTTCTTATAGTCAGAAATTACAAGCTTGGTGATAGAAATGAGGTGAGAGAGAAAATGACTTACTTCTGTACTTCTGTACAAAGGAATAAATGATTTATTCCTTACAAAAAATAAAAAAAAAAACCAACACCTTAAGTGGCAACTATACACATGAACCTCACCTGCAAAGGAATCAGATTGATTATGAAAAGAATGATTGGGGAAGATCAGTATTAGTAGTAAAAAACAGACTAGTTGCAGACTGTGAAAGAGACCATCAATTGCTTATGTGCAAGTTCAAATTGAAGCTGAATTAAATGAAAATAAATCCACAAAAATAAAAATGTGATCCTGAGTTATCCCACCTGAATTTGAAAATCATCTCAATAACAGGTTTTAAGGCATTGAGCACTCATGATTGGTGAAGAAAGCAAAAGGTCATTACAAATACAGGGACAAAAAGAAAAGACATAATTGGGTATCAGAAGACACTAAAAATTACACTAGAATGTAGAGCAACCAAAACAAAGAGAATTGCCTAAGGAAGAGAGATGAACAGAAAGTTTCTAAGGGTAGCTGGAGAAGACAAAGCAACTTATGTGCAAATATCTGGAGTTAGAAAACAAAAAAGGAAAGACCTCACATTTCTCAAACTAAAAAAAAAAATCAAGCTTCAAATAGCAATACAGAAGGATGCTAAGGACAAAATCTTGAATGATCTAGGAAACCTCAAAAGAATATAGAAAGAGTAAAAAGAGTCACAGTACCAAAAAGAATTGGCTAAGAGCCATTTCAGGAGGTAGCTTATGATCAGGAACCAAAGGTGATGAAGGAAGATGTTCAAGCTGCACTGAAGGAATTGGACAAAAATAAGGCCCATAAATTTATGGGATACCAATTGAAGAGTTTCAAAAAATAGATACAGCCCTGAATGTGTTCATCAGTCTATACCAAATTTGGAAGACAGTAGACTGGCAAACTTATTGGAAAAAAACCCATATTTGTTCCCATTCTTAAAAAATGATGATCCAATGTTGTTGTTGTTGTTGTTGTTGTTGTTGTTGTTGTTATGTGCCATCAAGTCGCTTGAGACTCATAGCGACTCTATGTACAAGAGCTCTAAACGCTGTTCTATCCTGTGCCAACCTAGCCATCCCAAATGCACTTATTCCCACCACTCCAAAGAATCAATCCATCTCATTGAAGGTCTTCCTCTCCTTCGCCACCCCTCCACTCTGCCAAACATGATGTCCTTCTCCAAGAACCAGTCCGTCCTTGCAACATGCCCAAAGTATGTCAGATGAAACTTCAGAATTCTTGCCTCCAAGGAGCATTCCGGCTTGACCTTCTTCAGGACAAACCTGTTTGTTCTCCTAGCAGTCCATGGTATATTCAACTCTCTTCTCCAGCACCAAAGCTCAAAGGCATCAGTTCTCTTTCTATCATCCCTGTTCAATGTCCAACTCTCTGATGCATAGCACATAATTGAGAAGACTATAGCCTGGATCAGGCGCACCTTAGTCTCCAGCCTGATGTCGTTGCTCTTCAGCACTCTTGAGAGGTCCCTCACAACCGACTTTCCCAATGCAATTTTTCTCTTGCTTTCCTGGCTGCTGTTACCAAGAGTGTTGATTGTGGAGCCAAGTAAACTAAAACTGTTAACTATTAACTATTAACTCTTCACCATCCATACTGATGCTGCCAATTGGCCCAGTGGTGAGAATCTTTGTTTTCTTGATGTTGAGCTTCAATCCATATAGGAGGCCCCAGTCCTTGACCTTCTTCAGCAAGCACTTCAGGTCCTTCTCAGTTTCAGCAAGTAAGGTGTGTCATCTGCATAACGCAGGTTGTTGAAGACTCTTCCATCAATCCTGATGCCACATTTCTCCTCAGACAGCCCAGCATCTTGGATGATCTGTTCTGCATACAAATTGAAAAGGTATAGAGACAGAATACATCTCCAATTATCAGACAATATCTCCAGACTGACATCATTGCTCTTAGTACTGTGAACAGGTCCCTGAAAGCAGCCTTTCCCAATTCGTCTTTTGATTTCCTGGCTGCCAGTATCAAGAGTGTAGAATCAGGGAAACTAAAGCTGTTAAGAATCTCAATTTCTTCACTTTCTGTTATGATGCTTCCCAGTGGTGAGAATCTTTATTTTCTTGATGTTAAGCTTCAATCTATATTGAAGACTACAGTCCTTGACCTTATGCAGCAAGCACTTCAGGTCCTACTCAATTTCAGCAAGCAGGGTTTTATCATGTGCATAATGCAGGCTAAGTCTTCCTCCAATTCTGATGCCACAATTCTCCTCAGGGAGTCTCACCTCCTGGATGTTCTGTTCTGAATATGGGTTCAAAAGGTATGGACATAGGACACATCCTTGATATACACCTGTCCTAATTCTTTACCATGTAGTGTTTTCTTGATCTCTTCTAACGACTGTCTCCTGGTTCAAGTATAGGATTTGCATAAGCACAATCAAATGTTCTGGGAATCCCATTTTTCTCAGAGTAACCTACAGTTTGTTGTGATCCACACCTTCAAATACCTTTGCATAGTCAGTGAAACACAAAAAAACATTTCTTTGGTACTCTTTCCTTTCTGTCAAGATCCATCTAATGTTAGTTATAATATCCCTAGTATCACAAATGCAAAAAAAATGTTTCTAAAAATTAAAAAATGGCTAAAGCAGTGCATTCTCAGAGAACTGCCAGAGACTCAAGCTGGATTTAGAAGAGGCTGTGGCACAAGGGATATCTTTGTTGATGCCAGATGGTTCTTGGCTGAAAGCAAAGCGTACCAAGACGTCTAGTTGTGATTCATTGACTAAGCAATGACATTTGACTATGTGGATCATAACAAATTATGGCTAATATTAGGAAGAATAAGAATCCCAGAACACTTAATTGTGCTTATGTGAAACTTGTAAATTGTGCATAAAAAAAGTGGCTGTTGTGTGAGCAGAGCAAAAGAACACTCCATGGTTTAAAATCAAGGTGTGTGTCAGGGTTGTGTCAATTCTCCATACATGTTCAGTCTTGATGTTGTGTAAATCATTTGAGAAGCTGGACTTTAAGAAGAAGAATATGGCATCAGGACCAGAAGAATACTCATCCATAACCTGTATTATGCAGATGACACCACCCTTCTCACCAGTGAACCAACAGGCAACATCATGATAGGAGGAGAAAAGACAGACATTGTCAATGAATTTATCTTACTAGAATGCACAATCAGTAACTTTGGCACCAGAAGTCAGGAAATCAAAAGAAGTATGAATTGGAAAGTCTGCAATTAGAGACCTCTCCAAAGTGCTGAAGTGCCAAGATGTTAGTTTGAAAACTAAGGTGTGGCTATTCCAATCCATGAACTTGCACTTGCTGTGCATCTAAGCATTGGACAGCGGATAAAGATGACAGAAATAGAATCAATGCCTTTGAGTGGACGTGCTGGGGAAAAGTACTAAATATCACCTGGACTGCCAAAAGAACACACACATACAATATGTCTTGGACAGCGTGCAGCCAAGGTGCTCCTTAGAGGGAAGGATGATGAAACTTCATCTCACATACTTTGAGCCTATTGTTAAGAGGGCAATCCTTAGAAAAAGACATCACACTGAAAAGGTGGATAGTGAAGGAGGGGAATGACCCTCAATGAGATGGACTGACACAATAACTCTAACAATGAGTCTAAGTGTGGCACAGTTGATGAGATTGGCACTGGGTAGGAAGGGATCCGATTCATCCATCCATAGGTCGCTATGATCCTACTTGACTCAATGGCATCTAACAACAGGAAACAACTGTTAAACTAGTCTCCTTATTATGATACAAAGGAAGTTCAAATTTGACTTAGAAGGAGGCTGGGGGCTCAGGTAATTTACCTGGACAAGTGCTTCTCTTCACCACATCCCAGCCAGACCTACCTGCTGCCTAACCCACTGAACAGAGGTGCAGTTTTAGGCTGTAAGTTGGAGGGAAGGCAGCAGAAGGATGCAGAAAGACACACATTGGTCATTTCACCATACAACCTCAGATACAATTTTGGATACTTGGGGCTATCAGGGTCAACGGATAGAGATCTGTGGTGTGTAGACATTTCTGTGGAAAATAAGACTCCATATAAGTCAGGTAGGGTGAGATTTGTCAGCAAATTTTAACCCAATCAATTCTGTGTGTGATTTGAAATGACAGATGATTTGCCTACCTGAAGCACAGCAGTTAAAGTGTGGAGACAAGTAAGCTGTTTACTGAGGCTGCAGGGGAAGGAGCAGCCCCACTAGCAAGCTCGGAATTAACTCGTAGAGCCTAGTAGGTTGCCAAAATTATTCACCACATCTATTCTGACATAATGACCTGGTCTTTGGATCTTAAACATGTTATTAAATCAAGAGTGGATGCTTATTATCAAGGCTTCCACATGAGGTCCTTCTGGGTGGACTTGAACTTTCAACCCTTCAGTCAACAGTTGAGCTCTTTAACCATTTATACTGCTAGAAATGGTTATGAGTGCTTGTTGGTTTGGGGTCAATTTTTAATATTTGCTCTGAGTTTTGTTCTACTGATAAATTGTCTACTACAATTTGAAATCAGAGGACTGAGAAACTGTGCTTCTATCACCAATACTAGGATAGAAAATGAGATAACACCTTGAATTTTAGTGTCTCAGGGCAGGCAAGTAGATAAGGTGGTGAGGAGCATCTGCAAGTGGAGGAAATGAATGGAAAGCTCTGCTACTCTGTTCTCCACCTGCCCCCCATCCTTAACTATTCTGTTTACTGGACATGGTAAAATACATAGGTACAGGAGGTGTCACATAAAAAAATAAGTTACTTTCGTGAATCTTTTAACATCATAGTATCCATCATTGTCTTTAAGAGTAGGCTTTTAAAAATCTTTCAGAACTCCTTTCACAGTTGTTGTTGTTATGTATGTGTCATCAAGTCGCTTGCGGCTCATAGTGACACTAAATACAACAGTTCTGAACACTGCTCTATCTTGAACCAACCTCCTAGTCTCTGACACACCTATCTCTATTACCCCAGTCACTGAGTAAACTTATCTGATTGAGCATCTTCCTCTCTTGAGCTGTCCCTCCACCCTTCCAAGTCTTATGTCCAACTTCAAGGACTGGTGCTTCCTTGCAATATGCCCTAAGTGTATCAAACAGAGCTTCAAAATCTTTGCCTCCAAGAAGCAGCTTGGTTTACTCTCACCAGACCTGTTTGTTCTCCTAGCAGTTCATCCAATACTCTTCTCCAGCACCACCACCCAAAGGCATTAATTATACTTCTATCATCTTTAGAGATGCATAGCAAGTACTTAAGAAGACTATGGCCTGGGCCAGGAGTGCCTTAGTCTCCAGACTGACGTTGTTGTTCTTCAGTACTCTGGAGAGGTCCCTGACAGCAGATTTTTCCAATGCCGTTTAGCTTTTGACTTCCTAACTGCTGGTACCAAGAGTGTTGCCTGTGGAGCTAAGCAAGCTGACACTGTAAACAATCTCAATCCCTTCACCATCCATCACAATGCTGCCAATTGGCCCAGTAGTGACAATCATTGTTTGAAGGCTGCAGTCCTTGACCTTCTGCAGCAAGTGTCTCAGGTCCTCCTCAGTTTCAGCTTCTTCCAATCGTGATGCTACCTTCCTTCTCATAGATCTCAGCCTCCCGGATGATCTGTCTGCATATAGAATGAAAAGGTATGGAGATAGGAAGCACCCCTGGTGTACACCTTTCCTGATTTTGAACCATGTAGTACTTCCTTGTTCTATTTTGACGATTACCCTGTGTTGTGGGATTCCCAGTCTTCTCAGTTAGCCAGTGTGTTGTGATCCACACAGTCAAATGCTTTTGAATAGTCAATGAAACACAGATAGACATTCTTCAAGCAGAAGCACAATGATTGTGTAGGCACTGACATAAAGCACAGTATCATTCATAAACACTCAAAAAAAACTTTAGTTGTCAATCTAACAAAGCGTGTACAAAATGTTTTTAAAACTGTAAAAATACCAGTTGAAGGAATCCAGAAGGTCTATGTGAATGGAGATATAGACCGTGTTGATATATTGAAGGATTCATAACAGTAAAGATGTCAATTTCCCCCAAATTGATATATAGATATAACATCATTGCTATCAAATTCCCCACAAGATCTTTAGACATAGACAAGATTGTTGTTGTTATTGTTGTTGTTGTGTGCTGTTGAGTCGTTTGCCACTCATAGCAACCCTATGCACAACAGCCCTAAACCCTGCTCTAGCCTGCGCCAACCGCACTGCCTCTGACACACCCATCCCGATTACCCCAGTCACAGAATCAATCCATCTCATAGAGGGTCTTCCCCTCCTGCGCTGTCCCTCCACCCTCCCAAGCATGATGTCCTTCTCCAAGGACCCGTCCCTCCTGGCAACATGTTCAAAGTATGTCAGACAAAGCCCCAGAATCCTTGCCTCCAATGGGAAGACATTTCTACCTAGTCATTTCTTCCCACCCCATGGTCTTTAGTGTAATTATGCCATCAACTCTTAGTGCTGTAACTCCAGCTTACACCTCTTCCATCAGCTTGAGGGTAACATCTCTTCATCTCTAATAGATTTCTTTGTAAAAAAATAATTATAATGAACATTTACAGAAATTTTGGATTTCCGTTCATTCATTGCTGCACTTCTCTCCCTGCCCAGCGCTCCCCACCCCGCCAGTTCGCTCCTCTCTTTCAAAGGTAAAAGAAACACTCCCTCCCTGGTACACAATCCCCCCACACCCCTCCCATTGCCCCAAGTACATTCCACTATGCAACCTTAATTGTGGACTCTTGTGATAACCATAATACCCTATCATATATCACTTTTAAATTATTCACTCCCTCATCTGTTTCAGTGCAGTATACACAATCTATCCAGTTTTTCTCACTCTTACCCCAATACAGCCAGCAGAAGACAACAATGAGAAGGTGCAAACAGACACCTGAGAGCCTAATGGTGGTATTCCACATGATAATCTTGTTCTGATTAGAATGAAACCTGATGAAAATGGAAGATTTAGATTCAATGTGAAGGGAGGATGTGACCAGAAGATGCCTGTGATCATGTCCCGAGTGGCACCAGGAACACCTGCTAACCTTTGTGTCCCTGGGCTGAATGAAGGGGACCAAGTTGTACTGATCAATGGTCGCGATATTGCAGAGCATACCCATGATCAGGTTGCTATGTTTATTAAAGCAAGCTGTGAAAGACATTCTGGGGAACTTGTGCTCCTAGTTTGGCCTAAAGCTGTATATGATATAGTGGAAGAAAAGATAGAAAATGAGCCAGGCTTCCAGTACATTCCTGAGAAAGCTCCACTAGACAGTGTCCATCCTGATGACCATTCACTGCGGGAGTCAATGACCCAGCTCGCTGAAGGGCTTGTCACTGGAACAGTCCTGGCACAGTTTGACCAACTATATCGGAAAAAACCTGGAATGACAATGACTTGTGCAAAATTACCTCAGAACATTTCCAAAAATAGATACAGAGATATTTCGCCTTATGATGCTACACGGGTTATTTTAAAGGGTAATGAAGACTATATCAATGCAAATTATATAAATGTGAGTTAATTTTTATTATGCCTTTTTAATTTAGATGAAAGAGAGTCTTCTTGAGATTTTTTTAATTAAAAATCTGACTCTGGAAGTATTAAAAAAAATTTTATGGGAAGACAAAGGAATTGAAACATCTGAAGCAATTTGGAAAAAGCAAAATAAAATGAGAGGAATCAAACTATTCAATTTCAAGATTTGTCTAACTATAGCAATCTGGTGAGTGACACAAGTGGAAATAGAGACACATAGATTTATGGAACGTAACAACCACAAATCCCAAACTCACTATATTGTCTAGGTTTCAAATCATAGCCAGCCTACACAGAATTTCTGAGACTAAATCTTTACAGAAAGGAGGAGTCAATGGGGGATTTGAAACTCAAAATTGTGGCCTTGTGGTTAGCAGCACAATAGACTATGGCCTACACTACCGGAACTCATTAATAGAATATAATAAAGAACTCAGAAACAGACCTACATAGCTGTGCCCCACAGGGAGCTCTGGAGGCCTAGCGCTGCAGTCACAAAGGCACGCAGTTCAAACACACCTATTGCTCTGCAGAGTAAAGATGGACATTCTCCTCCCCTGTGATTAAACCGCCTCTGAAAACCTGCTGAAGGGTCAACTATGGGTCAGTTCTAACTCAATGGTACACGAAAACAAGAAGACATATCCCAAAGATTTTTAACAAGGGTACAATGGCAATGAAGTAAACAAAGACACAATTTCAAAAACTGTTCCTGAACATACATTGACAGGAAGAGAAAAAAAAAAGAGCAAATGAACATCAACTAAAGTCTCACATCTTATACAAATATTAACAAATTGATTTGGGAATTTAAATATAAAACACAAGTTGACATTTTTAGGGAAAATAAACTATAGAAAATCTTTGGGATTTGAATCATTTTTTCAATATTGCATAAGGATTAATACTTGAATATCAAGTATATTCATGAATGTCAAGTATTTTTCTATTGTTGTGTACCATGGAGAAGTAATTGTCCAATTTTGCTCAGTCTTGCCCAACTTTCTCCTGTGTAGCAGCTGGTAGATTTGAACCTTGGGCTTTGAGATTGCAGTACAGCTTCTTACCACAGGCTACAAGAACTTCTTAAACAGTTATAGATAATAACGCCATATGGCTTCTTTTGGAAGCATTCCTGGCCCAATTCCCACCCAGTCCCATCTCCTCCAAGCTCAACTCAATATCCTCAAAAGGGGGGAGGCTAGATGCATTCCTCAGGTGTTGTTTTCTTTCATGTAGTCCCAACACTCACTCCTCCCTATTTTTGCATCCCTCAATCTGTGAAATTGCTGCCTAGAACAGGTCAACAGTAACACTCTGATCAGAAAAACAAAAAGATGCAAAGCCCCCCCCGAAAAAAATCCTAACCATACTTGTGCTCTTAAGCCTAGAAGATACATTAATAATCCTTCATGACCTCCCTACTCCCTAAATAGTGCTTTAAAACCCCATTACAAGGATAAAAAGATACACTAAAGCTGAAAGAAAAATATTGTAATGTATATATCCAACATATAATATATCCAACAAAGATTTGTTATCTCACATGTATACAAAACTATCAAAAATCAACAGCAGAACAACATTTAACCAATTAGAAAACTGGCAAAAGACCTGAAAAGACATTTCACCAGAGAAACTATACAGATGGTAAAGAAGACCATGAAAAGATGTTCAACATAATGAGACATAAGCAAAATGGAAATTAAGATCATAATGAAGTATCAGTACACACCAATGTAATGCTAAAATAAAAAGTGACAACACTCATACATTGCTTATGGGAGCATAAAATGTGTACAAGTCCAGAAAACATCTTGGTAGTTTCTTATGCAACTGCCATACAACACAAAGTTTGAAGTCTTGAGCATTTATCTCATAGAAATGAAAACTTAAATTCAACCAAATCTCCATACACAAATCTTTATAATAGCTTTATTCCCAATAGCCAAAAGCTGGAAACAACCCAGAAGTCCTTCATTGGTTAAATGGTGAAATTAACTGTACTACATCTATACCATGGAATATTATTTAGCAGTAAAAAGAACTAACTATTTACATACGTATTTGGATGAATCCCTAGAGAATTGTGCTGAGTGATAAAGATACTGCCAAAAATTTCTGTTCTGTGTGACTCCATTAAAAAAAATTATGTGTCAAAACTACAGAAATGGGGAACAGGTGCACAGAAAGGTAGAAATGGTAGGGAAGAGAGTATACCCATAAAAGTATAGTAAGAAAGTTGCTATATGTTGGAAACATTTTGTATTTTCTATTAATATCCTAGCTGTGATGTTGTACACTACAGTTAATCCAAGGTGTTACTCTTGAGAGAAATGGGACAAGATCTTTCTGTATTATTTCTTACAAATTCATGTGAATCTACAAGTCTTTTTGTGCATTGTTGGTGTTGTGTACCAAAGAGTCAGAACCAAGCCATAGCTAAGCCTCGTATGGATTTTCAGATGTGGTTGATTGCATGGGAGGAGACTGCTCATCTTTCTCCCACAGAGCAGCTGGTGGATTCAAACTGCATGCCTTCAGGATTGCAGCACAGCTTCTTACCATTAGGTCATCAGAGCTCGAAACCCACAATCTTTCAAAATTAAACTTCTTTTCTAAAAAGTAGTGTATATTCTGTACTTTGAAACATGTTTTCAAAAAAATATATATGTCCCACAATATTAGTCAATGCAACATTATTCAGGAGGGCAATTTAGTAATATTTATGTTAACCATGTTATGCAATTATTTACTCATAATCATTGCCAAATTTCTCATCACCATAAACAGAAATTCACTGCTTCCCAACCAATGACTTCTCATATTCTCCTCTCTCTTGCCTACAATAAACACTAACATATTTTGGGAAAACATTTTTTAACAGCATATTACTACATATACTATGTCCCACATGGAGAAAATGGACTCAAATAAGCTAGCCTACTGCTCAAGAGCAGGAGGGGAAAATGAAACTCTGTTTCCTTACTCTCCTGTAATGTCCAGACTTTCTTATTCACGTCCTAAGTCCGTTTTCTAACTAGAAATGGTTTAACTATGTTCAATTTTTAAACTGCTTGCTTCCTATTTATTAATTAAAAACCTTATAAGCAATTTAATGATTTAAGAAGTTTTTTTCCATTAAAAAAGAAATCTTTATTCATTCATCAATCAAAAAAAGATGTCAGATGCCATCGCTTTACTTTTCCTGGGCCACAGGGTAGTTAAATCTCACTTTTTCAAAGAAAATAAAGTCACCTTCTCCTTCCTCCTCAGTACAGTGGAAACTGTGGGAGCCAGAACTCTTGACTTGTTTTCTGGGGTTTCACAAGTTTTTTGCCTTTGACAGGGTGCAGTGTTAATACTATTACTTGCTTTAGTGAAAAGTGTTTTGAGTTTTCCTTCTCTGACACTATAAGGTTTCTGCCTCATACAGGTTCCAGTGTTCACAGATTTTACTGTATTTACTATGTATTATCATTCACCATAGTGGAGATTTGATAAGGTATTTAGAATATATGACTCACTCTGCTAGCCAGGAACAGTAGATTTTTGCTCTTCCTACTTCTCAAACAGTGTCATATAGTTTTCCATGCTTTAGAAAATCAAAACAGAATATTTGTTTGTTGGCAAAACTTGACAAGACCTACTGCTTTAAGCAACACTGCTACTTCAAATACTAGTAAGGTCACCCATAGTGGAAAAATTTCAGCAGAGTTTCCAGACTAATACAAAAAAGTAAGACTTAACTATCCACTTCCACAATAATAGGCCTTTGAAAACCCTGTGAATAACAAGAATGTTGTTGGGTATAGTGTTAGAAGACTGGCCCCTAAAGCCAGAAGGTACTGAAAAAAATGAAGAGAGACAGCTGCAAGAATCTGTTAATGACTGGAACATGGAATGCACAATGTATGAATCTAGGAAATCAGGAAGTTGTTAAATGAAATGGAAAGCATAAAGATTTACATCATAGGCATAAAGATTTACATCATAGGCATTGGCCATTTTGAACAATAAAATCATATAGGGATTGAAAATTTGAAGAGGAATGCTGCCAAATTCAAAGAGCTTTAAAGATTTAACCTGAAGTACAATGCTATGAGTGTATGCTCTCCATACACATACAAGGAAGACCTATTACTACAACTATTATTCAATTATACACACCAATCACTAAAGCAAAAAAATCATGAAATTGTGGATTTCTACTAACTTTCGCAGTTTGAAATTAACCAAATACATAATCAAAATGCATTAATAGTAATTGGTGACTAGAATGCAAAATAGCAACACAGAGCAAGATACCACTGCACAGTTTAAAATCAGAAAAAAATGTGTGTCAGGGTTGCATCCTTTCTTGATACCTATTCAGTCTGTATGAAGAACAAATAATTTGAGAAACTGGACTATATGAAGAAGACTGTGGCATCAGGATTAAAGGAGACTTATGAACAACCTATGTTATGCAGAAGACATAGCCTTGCTTGCCAAAAGTGAAGAAGATCTGAAGCACTTACTGAAGAAGATCAAATACTACAGCCTTCAATATGGGTTACATCTCAATATCAAGAAAACAGAAATCTTTACCACTGGACCAATACGGCAACACTGAAACTGAAATTCTCAAGGGTTTCGTTTTACTTGTATCCACAATCAACACATATGGTAGTTGTTATGTGCCATCAAATCACTTGTGATTCAAAGCATCCCTATGCATGATAGCTTTAAACTTTGCCCTATCCTGGGCCAATCTCACTGTCTCTGATGCACCTGTCCCCATTTATCTAGTCACTGTGTCAATCCATCTCATATAGGGTCTTTCCTGTGTCATCTGTCAACTCTTCCAAGCATGATACCCTTCTCCAAGGACCAGCCCCTCCAGACAATATGCCCAAAGTATGTGAGACAGAGTTTCAAAATCCTTGCCTCCAAGGAGAAACACTTCATTTTAACCTCTCTAGGACAAACCTGTTTGTTCTCTTGGCAGTCCATGGTATATTCAATATTCTTCTTCAACACAACTCAAAGGCATAGATTCTTCTTCTGTCATTTTTATCCACTGTCTGGTTTTTTTTTGTGCATAGCATGTCACTGTGATGATCATTACACTGGATCGGAACCAATTGCTTTAATCAGGTGCACCTTAGTCTCCAGACTGACTTCCTTGCTCTTCAGTACTCTGGAGAGGTCCCTGACAGTAGATTTTTCCAGTGCAATTAATATTTTTATTTCCTGATCGAGAAGACAAAGATTCTCACCATTGGGCCAGTTGGCAGCACCATGATAGATGGAGAAAAGATTCAGGTTGTTAATAACTACAGCTTGCTCGGCTCCACAATCAATATTCTTGGCACCAGCAGTCTGTAAATCAAAAGATGAATTGCACTGGGAAAATCTGCTGTCAAAGACCTCTCCAGAATACTGAGAAGCAACGATATTAGTTTAGAGACTAAGGTGCACCTGGTCCAAGCCACAGTCTTCTCAATTACTTGCTTTGTGTCAGAGAGCTGGACGATGATTAAGGATGACAGAAGAAGAATTGATGCCTTTGAGTTGTGGTGCTGGAGAAGAGTCTTGAACATATCATAGACTGCAAAGAAAACAAATAAATCTGTCTTGGAGCAGGTTAAATCAAGATTCTCCTTGGAGGCTAGGATTTTGAAACTCCATCTCACATACTTTGGGCACATGATCAGGAATGACAAGTTCTTGGGGAAGCATATCATGATCAGAAGGGTGGAGAAAGAGAGAAGGAGAGAAAAATCCCAGATAAGAAGGATTGATACAGTGACTAGGGCAATGGGGATAGAGGTGTTAGAGTCAGTGAGACTGGCTCAGGACAGGGCAGTTTTCAGACCTGCTGTACATAGGTTCCCCATGGGTAACAGGCAGCTCTATGGCACATAACAACAATAAACCAAGAGTGTTGATTTTAGAACCAAGCAAACTGAAATTGTTAACTCAAATGTTATTCATCTATTGTTACCTCAATGTCTTCTCCATTTATCATAATGCTGCCAATTGGCCCAGTGGGGAGAATCTTTGTTTTCTAGATGTTGTAGCAGTCAAGAAATTGAAAGATGTGTTGCACTGGGGAAATCTGTTGTCAAGGACCTCTCCAAAGTTCTAAAAAGCAGGGATGTCAGCTTAAAGATAGGTGCATCTGAACAAATTTATGGTATTTCCAATGCATCTGAAAGTTGGATAATGAGTAAGAATCATATAAGAATTCATGCCTTTTAATTATGGTATTAGTGAACAGTTTTGAACATCTCACGGACTGCCAAAAGAACAAAGAAATCTGTCTTGAAAGAAGTGCAACCAATGTGTTCCTCAGATACAAGGATGGTGAAACTTCTCAATTACTTGAGACATCTTTTCAGGAGAAACTAGTTCTTGGAGAGAGACATCATGAGGGGAAATGTAGAGAGTCAGAGGAAGACAGGAAGATTCTCAATGAGATGGACTACCACAATAGGCTTGAGCGGGGCAGAAAGGAGGATGGTATACGATAGGTTCAGACTTATGGTTCAAAACATTATATGAGTTGTAGTTGACTTGATAATACCTACGCATAATAAACAGAATACAAAAGTTGGAAACAAAAAAGAACTAGTAGAGGGAAATTATAGCCTTGGCCACAGAAATGAGGCTGTGAGTGATAGGATATTATCCATATACGATATTATCCATGTACTTACAATGCCACGACTTAGTGAGTCTGCAAGTATTTATTGATTTTCTGCCATGTGCTAGAACTGGGGAGAAACCCAGACATGAGTAAATATTTTACTTTTGAAACCATGATGCAGGGCCATAGAGTGCACAATCAAGGCATCCTTGGAAAATCTGTCTTATTACTCTAGTGGCATCAACTTGACATACATTTGCTTATTATAGTAGTTTGGCTTAGTGGTAAGGAATTGTGATGCCAACCCCAAGATACATGGTTCAAATCCACCAGCAGCTCAGCAGGAGAGAGATGGGCTGTATCCTTCCATGTGACTTACTGACTGTTAAAATCCGCTGAGAGGTGATCTGTGAGTCAGTTTCCAACCATATACAAGGATGCACCTCTCAAAGTGCCTTAATATCCTTTGCCAATAAATCTGGAATACAGCTAACTGGCCAATTGACTAAAATATGAACCACAAATATGAAGAGATTCCTATTTGCCCTCATTCTAAAAGAAAAGGTGATCCAACAAAATGTGGAAACTATTGAACAATATCCCATGTAGGTAAAATTTTCTGAAGATTATTTTTAAATCACTGAAACATTCATTGTTATGTTGATAACAAGGAACTGAAATCCAGAAATTCAAGCTGGATTCAGAATAGGATGTAACATGAGGGAGGTCCTTGCTGATGTCAGATGTATCTTGACTTAAAGCAGAGTATACCAAAAAGGTGTTTATCTATATTTTATGTAGTCAAAAAAGTAAAAGCGTTTGATTATGTGAATCATAACAAAGTGTGGCTAACATCGAGAAAAATGAAAATTGCAGAACACTTAATTGTCCTCCAGTGAAACCTATACATAGATTGAGTAAATGAGCTTCTCTTTTCTCTCTTTCTATTTAGGGTAATTATAAATAATATGAGAATTAAGATAAAAAACTCTGTGGGATTGGTTCACAGCTAACAAGACTGCTCATCTGACTCTCAAGGAGTCTCTGGTAGAGTCCAACCACCAGAGACATCTGGCCTTTGGGTTAGAAGAACAACTCATTACAGGTTTTGCCACTGGAGTCTCTTTTATGACCATTAATGAATCATAGAAGGTATAATGTTGCAACTGTTATGTTGTTGTTGTTGTTGTGTGCTGTCGAGTCGTTTGCCACTCATAGCCACCCTATGCACAACAGCCCTAAACCCTGCTCTATCCTGCGCCAACCGCACCGCCTCTGACACACCCATC
>NW_006399810.1:16651839-16654471 GCF_000299155.1 Elephantulus edwardii | reverse complement strand
CTTCGTCTGACATACTTTGGGCATGTTGCAAGGAGGGACTGGTCCTTGGAGAGGGACATCATGTTTGGCAGAGTGGAGGGGTGGCGAAGGAGAGGAAGACCTTCAATGAGACGGATCGATTCTGTGACTGGAGCAGTGTGAATAAGTGAGTTTGGGATGGCTAGGTTGGCACAGGATAGAACAGCATTTAGAGCTCTTGTACACAGGGTCTCTATGAGTCGCAGACAACTCCATGGCACATAATAACAACAAGCTAAGAGAAAAATCCAAGGAAGGATAGCATGGGTGTTAGGGGACCAAGACTTATTTTATAAACTTTGCTAATGGAAATTCTTGAATACACACAACCAGAACTACATTTTGACTAGGAGCCACCTTGAGACCACTAAACATTTAAATCCAAGTTTTCAGCAATTTTCTTTTTAAATAAAAATCCAGATAAAAATATTTGATAGGTTTTCTTTATTGTGTAAATTGCAACACTTGAGATTCTATCCCTCCCTGCCTACCTGCCATGGGCTAGAATGTTGTATTTTCTTCTCTCCTTACATAAAACTATTATCAAAACTACCTGGGCATGCTAAAGTGGAGAATTATTTTTATTTGATGCTTCAAAGACTATATTTTAAGTAATGGTAAAGACATACATCTATATTTAAGTATGTAAATAAAGAATCTAGAAATGCATTAAAATAAATCCAGAACTTTTGTAATATAGAGTGGAAATAGTGATTTCATTGTTGTTGTTGTTGTTGTTGTTTGATGCCGTTGAGTCGTAGATGACTCATAGCAACCCTATGAAGGAACAGCCAGAGCACTGTTCGTACATAGAGTTTTCGGAGGCAAGCCATTTCGGAAGTGGATGCCACTCCTGCTTCCAGGCTTGATTTAGTCGGGAAGCTCCAGCCAACGCTGTCCACCATGGGTACCTATTACCATGATTGGCACATCACTGTCATAGTCTTCAGCATCACAGCAACCATGAGTTGCCTCTGTACAGCAACGCACAGACCAGTGCTATACCACCTAGAAGAATGTTTGACAGGAAGACCATTTGAACCCGGCCTGAGGGCCCTTCGGGTTTAAGGCCACCTCCTGGTTCAAACTCTAGGCCCAGGTTGGTTAGCCTCACTCCAGGGACAGAGCAAACCTGCACGTCAGACACATTCCCGGAAAAGCAGTCGACTCCAAAAGCTTGCCATGATTCCTGCGACTGCTTTTCCGGGAATGTGTCTGACGTGCAAGTTTGCTCTGTCCCTGGAGTGAGGCTAACCAGCCTGGGCCTAGGCTTTGAACCAGGAGGCGGCCTTAAGCCCCAAGGTAGCTGGGAAAGAAGTGGCCATGTTGTTCCTGGTTTGGCTGGCTCCTCCCAGGCTCTTGGGAAGTTCTCCTTGTCAGAAGGAAGGAGTGATTTGATTACACAAAATTAATGACTATTTCGTATTTATGTAAGCTGTTTACAGGTCATAATAAGAACAGAAAATCACATTCACCTTTGAGATTGCTCATTAGTATTCTATTCTACTATGTCACTATACTTCTTTTCCTACTATATTCTAAAATTTTAGAAGTTACTGAACATTTTAAGTCATTCACCAATATGCTTGCTACTTTATATGCAAAATGAGATACCATATTCTCGATTACTCACAGAGAACACAAAACTTGTAAAAACAATGTATCCACTCAGTAGCAGGTGCAATGATATTTCAGCAGGAGGTAAAGAATAAAATCAAATTTGTTAGAATTGTGCTTTTGAAGAGTGGTGTTAAAAATATAAACAGTGTGTTAACAACTTATCCTGTTGACTGGTGGATAAGCTAGAAGTGTTGGAATGAATTCAGTTCAGCAAACATGTACTGAGAGTCAGTGACTGTGAAAAATAATGAGGATACAAATGATAAGATAAAGTTTCTGTATTTAAAAATGTGTCATAAAAGATATTAAAATACACACATACTTACATACACACTTGGGCTTCTAGACAATGCAGAAAGTGCTGAGAGAAAGGTATCAACTCGACCCACTGTTCAATAGACTGGTGACTCGATCATCTTAAAATGAGGTTAGAGCACGTATTCAGGGAAGGCTCCTCCTAAGAAGTAATTGTATCTGAGTTAAGGAGTCAAGGTGTTTAATAGAACAGAAGGCAATTTTGGGGAGAGGGGGGGGAAAAAGATGCACAGTCCAATAAAGGAAACAGATGGGGGGGGAGGTACAGAGGCATGAATGGCATGAGATTGGTGGAAATGACATGAATGGTAGGAAACTTCAATTCATTCTATAATTGTAGAAGGATTTTGAAGACCCAACTTTTGAAGGCAGTTGTAGTTAGTTATTCAGGGTTTCTTTCATAGACCTGATACACTCCTCACTGTTAGCAAGAGATGAGTCATCCATATTTTATTAATGGATACTGAGTAAGAGTGTCTATGTCTTAGTCCATGGGTGACAAAAATTGTTAAATACTAGGTAGGCTTCTAACCAAAGGCTAGCAGTTTTAATCCACCTAGTATTTACCTAGAAATAAGTAAGGCTTGTGGTCTACTTTTAAAAAACTATGTTGTTTTTGTTGTTAAGTACCATCAAGTCGCAGGTGACTCATAGTGACCCTATGAAGGAGAGTCCTCGA
>NW_006399810.1:16647306-16651294 GCF_000299155.1 Elephantulus edwardii | reverse complement strand
CCCCCTGCTGCCTTAAACCCTAGGCCAAGCCTGGCATGCCTTGCTCCTGGAGGCAGAGGAGTCCTTCACATGCCAAAACTGCCACAACTAAAAAACTATAGTTGTTGAAAATTCTATGCAGCACAGTTCTACTCTGAGGTGCATGTTTCTTTTGAGTCACAATTAATTCTAAAGAAACTGATTTGAGGTTTTGGTTTGTTTGCTTTGTTGGGTTTTGGTCCATTTCTTAGAGCAATGAGGTTGTTATTGTTAGGGACCGTTGAGTTGCCTATGACTTATAAAGAACCTAAGAACAACAGATCAGAAGCTTACCAATCCTTATTATCTCCACCAAACGTTAATCCATTATTACAGTCACTGTGTCAATCCAAAGTCACTGAAGTAGAGAATTTTGTTCACTAGGAAAGCATTCTTAGAAGGAGGAGTGGCATCCATTTCTGTAATAGCTTGCCTCCGGAAACCCTATGAACCTGGAGAGAGGATGAGAGACACCCAGCATTGAGGACTCTCCTTCATAGGGTCACTATGAGTCACCTGCAACTTGATGGCACTTTACAACAACAACAGGAAAGCATTCAGAGGGAGAGAATCGTACTTTCTCAGGAGGTTTCTGTTTCCCATCACAAAGTGAGAGATGAGAAGACACTTGTATCACCTTCCCTTCCAGTGATTGCAGTGCCCTATAGAGCTATGCCCAAAGAAGGCTCTGGAGTCAAGTTCCAGCTAGCAGAGCTGGAGGTGTACAGAGAGATGAGGGAGAAGACTGGACAAAGTAGGAAGTGAGCTACATGAGGGAACTTCTAGGTGAAAAGTAGAAGTATCCCTTTAATGGTTGTCATGCATAGTCAAGAGATCTGGTGGCCCAGTGGTAAAGAGTTACATCATCAACACAAAGGTAGGTGATAAGGAGTTACATCATCAACACAAAGATAGGTGATTCAAATCCACCAGCTATTCTACAGTTGAAAGATGGACAAGCTCCTTCTGTGTGATTTATAACTTCTGAAAATCTGCAAGAGGGCCAATACTAAGTCTGTTCTTACTCAGTGGCACATAACAACAACACACATAGTCTAGATGTGAACAAGGAATGGTATCTAGGCATTGGCTTTCTTTCGTTAGAGGAAATGTTCTACTTTCATAAGAACGTGAGAATCTATGGATGTGAGATGGAAAATAAAGTTGGCTTTTCCAGGTCAGAGGTTAAAAACATAAATAAAAGCCACTAAAAGATTTTTGCCCTACTTAAGTGTAATTATCTGCCTAGAATGGCCTATCTCAAATTGTGAATTATCTTCTCTTGCTTATTCACATCTGTTGAGTCAGTTCTGACCCCTAGTGACCTCAGGTTCCTGAGGCTATAAATCTCAATGACAGGAAACTGCCTATCTTTCTCCCTTGGAGCTGCTGGTGCATTCAGATCACAGGAAATGTTGAGCCTTTGGATTGGCAGCACAACTTATTACAGGCCATCCTACTAGAGCTCCCTGTGAAGAATCTGAAAAGTCTCAAAATTCAAACTCAATGAGTCAGAATAGATTCATCTTTGATCCTCTGCTGGACTTCAAAGGTGGTAAATCTCATGGGAGGAGATTGCTCATTGTTGTCCTGAGACAGGAAAATTATCTAAAGACAATGTCATCAGAGCTCTCTTTCTCATATTTTAGGAAGCTGAAAAAATAAAATTCAGGGCACCAGCTCTAGTGGAAGGCTTTCGCTCGCTGTATCGGCTTTGCAGGAAGGTCTTTATCTCTTTCTAAGTTCTATTTCTTGGTTCCTTGTTGTTGTGTACCATCAAGTCAGAAGTGACTCATAGCTGACCTTCAAGTGGATTTTCAGAGACAGTAAATCACACAAGAGGAGACTGACCATGTTTCTTCCACAGAACAGCTGGTGGCTTTGGATGACAGTGGACCTCTTTACCACCAAGCTATGAAAGCTCCCTTGGTCCCTTAGAGATCTCATGTCTGTCCCCACCTGTCCTTCTTCATTTGTTTAATCTGTTCTTTTATTTCTCAAAAGAGATTAAAACACATTCTACAATTCTCCGTTGCAACTTACAACCTCCAAAAACTCTCTGGAGGGTTAGATACAAATTAGTTCAGATTCAATGGCAAAGAATTTGAGTTCTGAACTGAGTTGTTATAAAGTTGATTTTGAGTTATTGGGACCCCACAGGACAAAGTAACACTGTCCATAGTTTTATATTTGTCACTCATGATTTGATATTTATGTAGACATCACTAATTGGACAGTTTTTGTTGGCTATGGGATAGTTATCACTACAGACACATGTATTGTAGAATGTCACTTAATATAAGTTTGTCTTATTATTATTTATGATTACATTTAGGTTGTGTATTTTTGTCAGGAATGTGATATAAGTGATACTCCATTCTAAGTGCATCATATTAGAGAACAGCAGGTATAATTTGTCCCATTATTGGTGATAACAAGTTTACTCAGTTGATTAATATGGGGTCCAACATACTTACCTATTATAAATAAAATGTCTTTCTTCCCTATGAAATTAATAAGTAATCAAAATTGTACACATAACTTGTTCCTTGACAATTTTTGCCCAATGAATCCAGCATTTATTAATGATTCTTTCAAGAATGAAGTATTTCCATGAAATAATGATTTTTTACATTTTTCTCATGTGCTGAAATTCTACTAAAAATAAGAAGCTTCCTTGTCTATATTGCCTTTAGAATTTATTTTCATATCTACTTACTTTCCATCTTCTTTTAATACTTCCTGGATCATTTAATATTCTGCCTAAAGCATCCTTGATTATAGCAACTCAAGGTTTGACTTTGTTCTTCAGTTCCTTGAGCTTAAGAAATGCTGAATGAGTTCAGCCCTTTTGATTTTCTGGCTCCAGCTCCTTACACATTTCATTGTAATATTTTGCTTTGTCATCCGTGCTGCCTTTTGGAACCTTCTGTTCAGCTCTTTAGTATCTTGAATTCTTCCTTGTGCTTTGGCTTCTCTGCACTCCAGTGCAATCTTCAGAGGTTCTTCTGAGATCCATTTTAGATTTTTTTTTCCTCTTCCGTCTTTATAATGACAGTTTGCACTCTTCCTGGATGATACCCTTGATATCCTTCCACAAATCGTCTGGTCTTCGCTCATAAGTATTAAAGGCCTCAAACCTGTTCCTGAGATGGTTCTAAAATTCAGGTGGGATAGACTCAAAATCATAATTTGGTTGCTGTGGATTCGGTTTAATTTTCCTCAGCTTCGGCTTGAACTTGCATATGAGTAGTTGGTGGTCTGTTCCACAATCAGCTCCTGGCCTAGTTTTTACAGCTGATATCAAGCTTCTCCAGCGGTTCTTTCCACAGATGTAATCGATCTGATTCCTATGCACACCATCAGGTGAAATCCATGTGTATAACCTGCATTTATGTTTCTTATAAAACATATTTACAATGAATAAGTCATTGTGCAAAATTCATTCTATCTCCAGCGTCATTTCTGCCACCAAATCAATGTTTTCTAACTAGTGATTCTTCTTCTCTGTTGCCAACTTTTGCATTCCAGTCACCCATTATTATCAATGCATCTTGATTGCATGTTCGATCTATCTCCGACTGTAAAAGTCGATAGAAATCTTCTATTTCTTTTTCTTTGGCTCTGGTTGTTAGTGCATATATCTGAATGATAGTGGTATTCACTGGACGTCCTTGTAAGCATATGGATATTATCCTGTCACTCAGAATGTTGTACTTCAGGACGGATCTAGAAATTACTTTTTGAACTATGAAAGAACCTCCATTTTTTCTGCCTTTTCATCTCCGGAGTAATATATCATACAATCATCTGACTCAAAATGAGCAAGAGCCTAGGGTGATGACGGAAGAAGTTCAGGCTGCTTTGAAGGAAATAGCAAAAAAATAAGGCCCCAGGAATAGATGGTATACCAATTGACGTATTTCAGATAACAGATGTTGCCCTGGATGTGCTCACCAAGTTGTGCCAA
>NW_006399810.1:16645204-16646718 GCF_000299155.1 Elephantulus edwardii | reverse complement strand
GGTCATTGTCCAACTCTCTGATGCATGACAAGTGATTGCAAAGACCATGGCCTATATCAGACGTACCTTAGTCTCCAGAGTGACACCATTGCTCTTCAGTACTTTGGAGAGGTCCCTAACAGCAGACTTTCCCAAGGACAATGCGCCTTTTAATTTCCTGGCTACTGGTGGAGCCAAGCAAACTAAAGCTGTGAACAATCTCAATCTATTCACCATCCATCCTGATGCTGCCAATTGGCCCAATGGTGAGAATCTTTGTCTTCTTGACATTGACCCTCAATCCATATTGGAGGCTGCAGTCCTTGACTTTCTGCAGCAAGCACTTCAGGTCCTCCTGAGTTTCAGCAAGCAGGGTGGTGTCATCTGCATAACGCTGATTATTGATCGATCTTCCACTAATCTTGACCCCACATTTCTCTTCATAGAGCCCTGCCTCCCGGATAATCTGTTCTGCATATAGGTTGAAAAGGCATGGAGATAGGATGAATCCATGGCGTATGCCCTTCCCAATTTTGAACCATGCAGTGTTTCCCTTCTCTGTTCTGACGACTGCCTCCTGGTCCAAGTATAGGTTTCTCATTAGCATGATCAAGTGTTCTGTGATTCCCATTCTTCTCAGAGTCAGCCAGTTTGTTATGATCCACACAGTCAAACGCATTTGCATAGTCAATGAAACACAGATACACATTCCTCTGGTATTCCCTGCTTTCAGCTAAGAGTCATCTAACATCAGCTACAATATCCCTAGTACCACGACCCCTTCTAAACCCAGCTGGACTTCTGGCAGTTCTCTGCTGATGTGCTGTTCCAGTCGTTTTTGGATAATCTTCAGTAGAATCTTGTTTGTATGTGAAATCAATGAGATTGTTCTATAGTTTCCACATGATGTTGGAACTTCTTTGAAACTGCAACAAATATAGATCTCTTCCAGTCAGTTGGCCAAGTGGTTGTTCTCCAGATTTCTTGACACAACTTGGTGAGCGCGTCCAGGGCAGCATCTCTTAGCTAAAATATGTCAATTAGTATACCATCTATTCCCAGGGCCTTATTTTTTGCCATTTCCTTCAAAGCAGCCTGAACTTCTTCCTTCATCACCATAGGCTCTTGCTCATACGTTGTTTAATGAAATTCTTCTGTGTCTGCCAATTCCATTTGATACAGTGACTCAGTATATTCTTTCCATCTCCTTTTAACACTTCCTGGATCATTTAACATTCTGCCGAAAGCATCCATGATTATAGCAACTCAAGGTTTGAATTTGCTCTTCAGTTCCTTGAGCTTAAGAAATGCTGAGCGAGTTCAGCCCTTTTGATTTTCTGACTCCAACTCCTTGCACATTTTATTGTAATGTTTTACTTTGTCATCCTGCACTGCCTTTTGCAATCTTCTGTTCAGCTGTTTAGTATCTCAAATTCTTCCTTGTGCTTTGGCTTCTCAGCTCTCCAGTGCAATTTTCAGAGTCTCTTCTGACATCCATTTTGGTATTTTTTTTCCTATTCTGTCTTTGCAATGAC
>NW_006399810.1:16499285-16643424 GCF_000299155.1 Elephantulus edwardii | reverse complement strand
CAGAGGCAGTGTGATTGGCACAGGATAGAGCAGGGTTTAGGGCTGTTGTACATAGGGTCGCTATGAGTCACAAGTGACTCGACGGCACATAACAACAACAAAACAACTTACTTTTCTTGGGAATGGGAATAAATATGAACCTCTGTCAATCCATTGCCCAGACAGCTGTCCTCTAAATTTCCTATCACTGCCTGGTGAGCGCATCCAAGGCTGCATCTGTTAAACAAGTTAATTGGTATCCATTCGATTCCTGAGGCTGTCTTGCTTTATGTATATATGCATGTATGTATGTATTTGCTAATGCCTTCAATACAGCTGCCACTTCTCTTTCATTACTACTGGCTCCTGTTCATATGGAACTTTGGGAAATTTTTCACTGTCAATCAGTTCTTTTTGGTATAGTGATTCTGTGTGTTCCCTCCATCTTCTTTTGACGCTTTCTGAGTCATTCAACATATCGGCCACAGCATCTTTCAATATTTTGACTCAGGTTTAAATTTGTTTTTCAGTTCTTGCAGCTTGAGAAATGCAGAGTGAATTCTTCCCATTTTATTCTCCAATTCCATCTCTCTGAACTTCCCATTACTTTGTCCTCTTGAGCTGCCCTTTGAACTCTTCTGTTAGCTCTTTTACTTTCAAGTTCCAACAGAAAGTGTAAGCTATTGAACAGTATCACTAATATTACATGCAAGGAAAATACTGGTGAATATCATCAAAAAATGGTTAGAACATTGATCGTACATAGATAGGGAACTGACGTTCAAGCAAGATTTAGAAGAGTGACACTAGTAGCCTTGCTCATGTTAGATGGAGCCTGGATTAAAGAATACTAGAAGAATGTCTATATGTGTGTTTTTTTTACTATGCAAAGGCATTTGACTGTGTAGATTATCACAAATTGTGGCTGAAACTGAGAAGAATGGGAATCCCAGAGCACTTAATTCTGCTCATGTGAGACCTCTACCTGGACCAAGAGGCTGTTGTGTAAACAGAGAAGGGGGACACTGCATGGTTTAAATTAAGAAGGGAGTGTGTCAGGGTTTTATTCTCTCTCTGTATCTACTTAATCTGAATGCTGAGCAAATTATGAGAGCTGCTGGACTCTATGAAGAGGAATGTGGCATCAAGATTGGAGAGAGACTTATCAATAAACCTGTGTTATGGAGATGACACACCTTGCTTGCTGAAAGTGAGGAGGACTTGAAGTACTTGTTGCACAAGATCAAAGAATGCAGCCTTCAGTATGGATTACCTCTCAGTGTCAAGAAAACAAAGATTCTTACCACTGGACCAATAGGCAATAACCTGATGCATGGAGAAGTGACTGAAACTGGCAACAACATCATCTTACTTGGATCCACAATTAACACCGTTGGTACCAGCAGTCAAAAAATAAGGAGACATATTGCCCTGGGAAAGTCTGCAGTTAGGGACCTTTCCAAATTATTGAGGAGTAATGATGTCTGTTTGAGGACTAAGGTGCATCTGATTTAGACTATGGTCTTTTTGATCACTTGCTATGCATCTGAGAGCTGAACAATGATAAAGGATGACAGATGCCATTGAGCTGTGGTGATGGAGAAGAGTACCAAACATCCCATGGATGGCCAAAAGAACAAATACGTCCTGAAGAGGGTGCAGCCAGAGAACTCTTTTGAGGAAAGGATGATGAGGCTTTGCCTCACATACTTCAGACATGTTCCAGAAGGGGCTATTCATTGGAGAGGGACTTAATGCTTAGAAGGGTAGAGGGTCAGTGAAGGAGATGAAGACTCTCCTAAGGTGGATTGACATAGTGACTGTCTCAATGGGCTCTTGTGTGATCAAGAAGTGTGAAAATGGCATTGGATAGGACAGGGTTCAGATCTGTTGTTCACAGGGTCGCTATGGGTCATATTCAACTAGATGGTACCTAACAATAACAATAGTATAATGGGGTCCAGCACCATTATATCAAAACAGTTCCACCGAGAGAAGGGACGAGGATGAAATGAAGATGCAGAGAGACTATTCGCTGATGATGAATAGTAATTTTATTATTATGGAAAAGGTTTATATAGGTTTTAGAAGCATGCCTGCAGGGGTAATCGCATTATCTCTTATCTGTCCAAGATGTTGACTGTCAGGTCAAGCACTCCCAGACCTCAACACAAAACAAAGATATCTTCCACAATGCCTTATTGTGTGCTTAGAAGAATAAAGAGTCTCAGAGGATTAAGAGCATCACATTCCTCTAATTCTGAGATCTTTGGTCACTCCCTATTCATTAGCATCCTGCTTCCTCGAGTTTTTTACTGCCAAGCAGATGTTCAGGTCAAGATGAAATCAGTTCTGCTGGTTTTATAATGCAGTGCTAATCTTGCTTTACAAGGTAGCCAGGCCCCTGACAGTTCCCCCTTCTGAAATATTAAAATATGGGATGTTACCTGTCTTAGGTGGATAAGAGAACTCAAAATCAAGTTGCCCGTCATGGGGATAATAGCAATTTATGCTACTCCCTGTCTTAGGATCATGAGCAAGTCTCTTTCCTTACCCGTCATTGGCTACACATTTGTCTGGGGTGGGCCTTAAGTTGAATTCCATGTACTTTACACAGCAATTCTCTATAACGCTTGGCTAATACATGACCAACACAAGGGAGGATCCATAGTATACCTATGATAACAATACAAAGAGCAACAATTGTAAAAAGATTTCTAAATGAAGCTACTGAAGGAAACCAGTTTTTCAAATATTAGACTAGCTTGTTCCACTGGAGAAATATTTATATCTGGGGTATTCTGCATTTCTCTACTTCTTTGGTGCAAATCATACAAGTCAAGAGAATCATTATTAGACATCCAGATTCCTTTTAAATGAGATACTATTTTTGTCCAATCATTATCTGAGCTATCGTATTTTAATTTTGTAACACAAATAGAGTTATAGGCCGCATGACATCTTAACTTTCCATTCATTCTAATTTGTTGTACCATGTTTCCTAATACATTTACCGTATCATATAAAGCATTTAATTTTTGTTCCATAACTTCATCCACATTTTCTTGCTCTACCCAATTTTTTGTTACATTATGCACTAACCCATTTACAAGCTTAGCTGTTTGGACTTCTTGTGTCAAAGCTACAGCAGAAGTAGAGACAGCAGCAAGCATAGAGATAAGAGAAACAATTCCTACAATAACAAGGCCTATAGCTCTTCTGGTTCTTAATGATAACTTATATAACTCTTTTAAAATTTTCAAACTTTTATCATCATACCAAATATCATTTAACTTTACTGGTGTCATAACAAAAGGAGAATTCTTTAGAATAACAACTGAGTCATCTTTGGTAATAGAGCTGATACAGTTAGAGATTTTACAATGAGAACAACTTACATTATATTTTGGATAATCACCAGTGATCACATTATTACAAATTAATAAAACATATGGTTCTGGTACACAAGACATGACTTTGGCTTTGGTGACATTATCTCCTTTACATTTATCCTTTGGGATACAGGAAATATCTATTGAATCACATACTTGCAACTAATTTTCATAATTCAGTTTGATAATTATGGTGATTAACAGTCCAAATTTCTTCTACTGATCCTTTAGCTTCAACTTTATTTGATGAAGCCCAGTCATACAAGTTCAAATCTGCAGTAACATTTTCCTCCAGCTGAGAGGATGAAGTAAGGGTGGATCTGGAACATATGTCCTTTAAGATTCAGCTTGAATCCTCATTGTCAGAGTCAGCAATATCACCATCTTTATTTCTGTCAGGTGAGACATCTTCTGCAAAGCGTACCAGCTTTTCATGAAGCCACCTTGTACTTTTAGCATTCTGTGGAAAAACACAAATATAGCCTCGACAAATATTAACACAGGGTCGGGTCTTTTTCATTGTTTTGTTAATGCATCCTTCCATTTTATTTCAGCATACTTTCAATGTATGTTTCTCCATTGTCTGTCTGCGGCAGACCTTTTATTGTCATCCAAGATTAAAAGATTTAACATAAATTGTAAATGAGAAATATAATTATTTGGACTTAGGGGATATAGTTCCCCCCTTCTATATTTAAATAATTTTTGATAGTAGAATGAGGACATTCTACAATACCTTGTTTTGGGGGGATTGTAAGGAATTCCAGTTTTATGACAAATATTTACAAAAATTTTGAAAATTTGTAACATGAACAAATTGCAATTTTCCAAATTTAGGAATATGAGCTACATTTATTTGTCAAATATGATCTGGCTATAATTTTCTAAGGTTTACTTTAAAATGTGGAACATGTAGTAAAGATAAACATTTTTCACATGATTTTACAATATTTTTAGCAGTTTCTATGTAAATATTTACTATTAGCATAACAGCTATGATAAAATTGCTTTGCTTTTTTTAAATTAAAATTTATTAAACATTTATTAGCCAATTTATTGATTTTTTTCAAGGTCCTGATAAAGAAGAATGAGGCCTAATATGACTTATAAAAATATGATTATTACTTTGTCTTATTAATAATTGAATATGTTGAAATAATTGTAAAACTATGGAATTTTGTTTTGATAACATTTACTGTAACAACAATTGGAAGTGCATTAGCTATATAAACACTAAGGGTAAATTATTAATACTTGCTTATTAGCTTTTAATTTGGTTTGTTGTGCTGAAAATGATGAACATTCAACTATTTAAAAATCTCTAATTCGTTCAAAAACGGCCTTTTTTCTGGAAGATCCATCAGTAAATATTACAAGAGCATCAGAAATTGGTAGATTAACAAAAACTCTAGGAAATATAAATGAATTTTTATTTGCAAAATGTAATAATTTATCTTTTGGATAATGATGAATAATTTGATCAGGATAATTGGCTAATGCAATTATCCATTCTGAACAATAGTGATATAGTCAATTAACTTGTAAATACTATAAGGGACAATGATTTCATAAGGTCTTATATTAAAAGATTGCACTGACTACCTTGACTCACCAATTGAGACACAGCCTGTGGACAAATCCACAAAACCTTTTTTTTGAGAGCTTAACAAATGTATCCAATGTAATGGCACATCTTGCCATAAGACAGCAGTAGGTACATCTTCAGTATTAAGTATACACAGTGATAGCTTTTTGTCATAATTAATGCAAGATAAAGAACAATTTTTTATAGCCTCTTGAACTTTCTGCAATGCTAAGGACACAGTTTCTGTGAGTGTCCTTGGTGAATCAGGATTACTATCTCCTTTTAAAATATCGAAGAGAGGTTTTAACTCATGTGTAGTTAATTTAAGATACAGGCAAATCCAATTTATATCTCTGAGCAATTTTTGAAAATCATTTAATGTAGTTAATTTATCTACACTAATTTGCAATTTTTGTGGAAATAAACAATTTTTTTATAATTTTGGTACCCAAAGTACATAAATGGTTCATTAAATCGAATTTTATCTTGAGCAAGAATTAAACCATACCGTTTAAGAGATAATTGAAGCTGAGAGAAACACTGTAAAAGAACATCTTTGTCTGTAAGAGCTAAGAGTAAGGTGGCACTGTTGGTCATTCCTTGGGGGAGTACGCGGAAATGGCATCTTTGCATGGGTTCTTGAAAATTAACAGATGGAACGCTAAAGGCAAACCGCTTACAGTCTTGGGGAGCTAAGGGAATTGTGTAGAAACAATCTTATAATAATAAGTATATAATAATTTTAAAAGTATCTTCGGGAATGGCAGTTGGAGAAGGGAGGCCTGGTTGCAGGGCTCCCATAGCCTCTATAGATAAATTTACTTTTCTGAAGTCTAACAGTAATCTCCATTTTCCTGATTTCTTTTAAATTACAAAAATCGGAGAGTTCCAGGGAGAGGTAGAAGTTTCAACATGGCCATTGCTCAGTTGTTCCTGTACTAAAAATTGTGCAGCCTGAACCTTTTCAGCACACAGAGGCCATTGATCAACCCACACAGGATTATCAGACTTCCACAAACCATGAGATCAGTATGGGGTACAGGATGATAAAGGATTAAAACCTTGATTACACATCATGGCAGTAAAGGTAGAATTAAGACCGTAAAGAAAAACTCCCATTTGAGACAAAACATCTCTTTCCCATTAATTTAACGGAATCTATGCAAGACAGAGAACAGGAAGAGATAGAATCCTGAACTTCCTCCAAAGCTTTATGAGCGTTTATAGTTAATTTTCTTTTAGAATTAAGAGTATTATTTCCAATTAAAATAGCAAACAAAGGTTAAAGGTCCTGCGCAGTCAGTTCCAAACATGGCATAATTTAATTAACATTTTTTAGGGATTTTTGGAAATCGTTCAGTGTTCCTAGATTACTAACACAAATTTGAAATTTTTGAGGTCCAACACAATTCTCCTCTATCCTTGTTGTTAAATATATACACTAAAATTTACCTTTTTCTAAGCCTCCTACAACTTACAACATATCTTCAATTTAGCTTTTACTAACTCTCATATTCTGGCACCACCAGACATCCTATTTTTAAAGCAAAACTACTTTCATTTTTCCTTTTAAATATAAAGATACACAAAGCTTATTGCCAATTATTTTGCTTTCTCTTTTGAATTTCATACCATGCTAAAACTTTCAACTTAATTCTTAAGGTGATATGTTGTTCAGTAGTCTAGATATAGGATGACTAGGGAGGACAGAAGGAGAGTAGATGCTTTTGAGCTGTGGTGCTGGAGAAGGGTACTGAATGTACCCTGGACTGCCAGGAAAACAAACGGATTTGTCTTGGAGAGGATTAAACCAAGCTACTCCTTGGAGGCAAGGATTCTGGGGCTTCGTCTGACATACTTTGGACATGTTGCCAGGAGGGACAGGTCCTTGGAGAGGGACATCATGCTTGGGAGGGTTGAGGGACAACGCAGGAGGGGAAGACCCTCTATGAGATGGATTGATTTGGTGACTGGGGTAATAGGGATGGGTGTGTCAGAGGCGGTGCGGTTGGCACAGGATAGAGCAGGGTTTAGGGCTGTTGTGCATAGGGTCGCTATGAGTTGGAAACGACTCGACGGCACATAACAACAACAACAACAGTCTAGATATATTGAGTTATTTCATGTGTGTTCAGCACCATAAGACGCTACAGCTTAATAACTGCAATTTTTTAACTAGTGCATAGGAAGAATTACTAATAACATCAACATTTTTGTTAGACCATTTTTTAAAGCTAAAGAAAATAGTATATAATTCACTTTTTGTACTGATTTATAAGGAGATGGTTCAACATAGAGTGTTAATATTCCAATATTCCATTTTTTCATAATTAGAGATATCTGTGAAAACGTTAGGACCTTTCAGAGGAACAGAGGACATGATACATATGGGTAGAAATCCTGAAGAAATTAAAAGAGTCTATTAGAAGGAAAGTGATACCAGATAAAATGCATGGCTTTATGAAGGTGATAGAGGATGCCAAGAGCTAATTTCTCAAAGATCTTTGAGACAAAAGGTCTCAATTTGGGTGGCGCCATGAGACATTTGAGACACCTGCTCTTGGGGTTTCCCCACCGATGAGATTTAGAATTTATATAGATAATAACTTTATATTTGTCTCTATTAATTCTTATTCTTCACTGAAACTTTTAAATTGTGTGAGCGCTCAAGTATTGCTACATTAAACATAAGACAAAAAGACAATGAACACGGAGACAGTAAATGAATTTAGACAAAAAACAGGACAAAACAATTAACATAAACATTTTGAGGCCTCTGTTGTAAGTTATAACACTTTTCTTTTTTTATTTTCAACTTTTCTTCATGTTTCTGTGTTAACACCTTTTTTTCTTATTCTTAATGAGGTTCTATACTTCTGAGTTTTAATACTTTTCTTATTAATAACAAAGACAGGAGAATTCCTAAGGGAGTTGCAGGTTATACATGAGCTTTACATGACTGTTCTTCTACTAATAAGTGCAAGGCTTTAGAATTAAGGGGCTGTAGAACAGTGGCTCTTAGTTTAAAGGATTGTGATTCATATGTAACATGTATTTTTTACAGCATCTGGCAAAGCCAGGATAGATAAAAAAGCTCCAAATTGTTTTAATAAATTTCTTTCCCATAAATTAGCACTAATGTATAGCACATAAAATTGCATTTGAGCCTTTTGTCCATCAGGTTTTGTACAATCATAAATATTGTTAGACTGCCAAACATTGGGAGAGGTTCCTAGTTCAGAAAGAGTTAATGTTAATTTTTTGCAAAGGCCAATTAAGAGGCTAATTATTTTTTACTAATAATAGACACATTATCTCCTATATCCACAAGACCTGTAAAAGAAATTTGATTAACAGAAAAAGTAAGAGAGGGCTTTTTATCATTAATGATGGTTTTTCAAAACAAATATTTTTCAGTACTTCCAAATCCTCTTACTTTTGATCTATTAATAGTAGGAAATGCATGATAAGGAAGAAGCAAAAGGGGAACAATTATTTAACCAGTTTGTAGGAAAAGGAACAATAATTTCATTAATAAACTCTTGATTTATACTTCTAATATGAACCTGGAAACTTTGACTAATAAGACTATTACATTCAAAAATTATTCCCATAGTTCCTTAACAAAAAGACACCAGTTCCCAATTTATACACTTTTCCTGAGAAGGATAAAGTATAAGGTTGAGTAACAATTAGGTGCAGCACTGCCTTTGAATCTGACACTTTTAGTTTTGCTCAGGACTCTCCTGTTGATGATGGAAGAGATTTAGTTAGTAGCTGCACACACAGAGTGAAAGGGAGAGGGGAGGGAAAGAAGAGGCTGCACCAGCAATACAGTTCTGTTCTTAGGAAACCAGACACACACCTTCTTAACAAAATCTAAAAATTTAGATGACTGCTGATATTCTAACTTTTTGTAATTTGGATTAAAAGGATGAGGTGGAGGCACAGTCACAGCAGTCTTTTGCTGCATTTTGAGCTTATTCAATCATTCTAGGACTTTCCCTAACATATCCTCAGTTTTTGCGCTAAAAAACCACTTAAGGGTTTGGAGGTACAGGCCAACTTTGATGATATTTAGCAGCCCCCTCCTCAAGATCTGTTTGATCTTGTTCATTTAACTCCTCATCTCCCATGCCCTTCTCCAGGGAAGGGTATATCAGGGGTATCTCATTCTTCCTCTCTGTCCCCGATTCAATTTCCTGTACATGATTACTTTCAACTTCTTTAACTCATTCCTAGAGTCTATGGTATCTCAGACTAATTTCTACAAGCTGAAAGTATAAAGTTGTTGGGGATTTAGTTTTACACCTCGGATTTTTAACATAACGTTTTACCTGATTAATCCCCATCTCTGCTACTTCTTCTCCGATCTTACCTTCACTGAAGGTAATTCAGTAGGTTCCCACCTAACACGTTCATGGAGCCCTTTGTGCCTTTTCCTTCGTGCTCAAGTCCCTGGTTTCGGGCACCAAATAACGGGGTCCAGCCCCATTATATCAAAACAGTTCCGCCGAGAGAAGGGTCGAGGATGAAATGAAGATGCGGAGAGACTATTCGCTGATGATGAATAGTAATTTTATTATTCTGGAAAAGTTTTATATAGGTTTTAGAAGCATGCCTGCAGGGGTAATCGCATTATCTCTTATCTGTCCAAGATGTTGACTGTCAGGTCAAGCACTCCCAGACCTCAACACAAAACAAAGATATCTTCCACAATGCCTTATTGTGTGCTTAGAAGAATAAAGAGTCTCAGAGGATTAAGAGCATCACATTCCTCTAATTCTGAGATCTTTGGTCACTGCCTATTCATTAGCATCCTGCTTCCTCGAGTTTTTTACTGCCAAGCAGATGTTCAGGTCAAGATGGAATCAGTTCTGCTGGTTTTATAATGCAGTGCTAATCTTGCTTTACAAGTTAGCCAGGCCCCTGACAATAGTATTTACATAAAGGAGCTCTGTAAAGATTTGTGCTGCCAACCCAAAGGCATACCATTTTAATCAACCAGCCAGTTTTAATCCCCTATCTGCTTCACAGAAGAAAGATGGGCAATTTCTTCCTATGAGATTTAAAGCCTCTGAAGACCCACTGATGGGTCAGCTATGAGTCATTTCTGACTTAACGGCATGTTTATTTATACTTCATCATATCTGTATGAACTCATGAGTTCTTTCTTCTCTATTTTATTACTGCCATTTTTTTACTGTAATTTTTATTGATACTTCCACATAATTGCAGTTGGCTAGTTTCTTACTATTTCTTTTCAGTTAGATTTTTGGGGCTGGAGATCCTATACACCTTTTAAGGGTACCCTCTTGCCGCATACTAAAACCATGACTCACCACCAAACCCAAGCATCTTAAATTCCTTACAAGGTCCCTTCAGATTCTTGCCTTGCTTACTTTTCCTGTGCCTTCCACCCTGTCTCACCAACTTCAAAGAGTTGTTAAAATAATTTCTGTTTTCTGCATAGTGCCTGGCCTTTCATGGACCTTTCCAGCTGGTGCACCATTAATGTGGACATTTTGTCAGCAGCCTTTCCACTCTGTCTCTTTGGCCCAATCACACTGATTCCTGCTTAAATTGGGTTAGGTGACTATCTTGGTCCAAGTTCTCTAAAGGAGTGAAACCAGTGAAGAATATACAGATATTAGAAACTAAGGAAATGGTTCATGCATTTGTGCAACTGACATGTCCCAAATCCATGAGTGAGGCAACAGTTTGAAGACCTTTTCTGTCTTACATAGTTTGCAGGGGCTGATGAACCCAAAATCTTTGTTTGTTGTTGTTGTTATGTGCCGAGTTGTTTGTGACTCATAGCAACCCTATGTACAACAGCCCTGAACTCTGCTCTGTTCTGTGCCAATCACACTGTCTCTAGTACTCCCTCCCAATTAGGTATGGCATAACAGAGGCATCTCTGGCTCTAGAGTAGAAAACCCCAAATATGCAGGCCAGATGGACAGCTGAAGACTTCTATAGGTTTATATCACAAGAATCAAAGGCCAGGAAATGAGAGTGCAAAGGTAGAGAAAGACTATCTAAAAGCAAAATATTTTCATTGAGGTTGATAGTGGAGTTACAACTTGAAAATTAAACAAGATTTTGAAACAAGCAGTAGACAAGTTTGGACAATCTAGGCAAAGTGTGCAGCATATGTGAAGGACCTTCAAAAAGAGGTTTCATTCCAATGAAGTTCCACACATAACTTCTCAAGCAGAAATACTTCTGGGAAACTAGTGTTCCACTTCTAATTACTTGGAATAGGATAATATACACAATAAAATGGGAGGAGGATGCATTCATTTTTCACAAAAGAATCCTGGAAGTTTGGGGGGAGAAAGAGTGGTAGAAACTGTTTTCTGTTGTCGACTGACTTAAAGGTTAGTGATTTAAATAGTGGCACCAGGAAGAAAGGCTTAGTAATGTTCCTGCAAAGATTACAGTAAAGAAAATCCTAGGAAACAGTTCTTCTTGAAATACATGGGGTTGCTATGCTTCAGAAAGGACTAAACAGCATGATTTTATTGATATATAAAGTAGTAGCATACTTTACCTTTGCATTTTGCTTTTCCCCCTAGAAAACTGATTTGAGGGTTGCTAAAATACTGTATCTAATGACTGTTCTGAAGCCTCAAGTCTTCAACCATTTTACTTATATAACAAAGATTGCAATTGATTCTGCTTAAGAGTTCTTGGTTGTCCTTGATTTATAAGTTAGGTCTCTGCGTATCTGGAACATTGCATCTTCCTGGGAAAAAATTACAGGGGAATGCAACAGAAAATACATAAAAATAATTCAGAGTTGTGTGAACATGCTTCAAATATTTGAGCAGGATAATACGATGGAAGAGTTTGGTGGAGAAATTATCCATATGGAAAAATGCTGACTTTAGAACTTAATTTCACTAATGTGGAACAGCTTATTGGTAACAGAAATGATCCATATGTCTTCCCATTTAAAAAAAGGTGATCAGAGTGCAGAAATTATTGAACAGTATTATTAACATCATCATCATAATTAATATCATGTTGTTGTTGTTAAGTGCCATCGAGGTGTAGGTGACTCATAGTGACTGTGTTTGGTGGAATTCCCTGATTAAAGCAAGCTTGGAGAGCTGACAGAATGGTGGGGCAGGTACTTGGTGCCATGGGAGCTTTACCTGAGATCTTCACAGAATTGGAAATTTCCTATTTCCTACTTAGATGACTTCTAGGTGTACGCACTGAAGGAGATAAGAAAGCAGCAAAGGTGCAAAAGTTGTCTAAGAATGAAGTACTCATGGTGAACATAGGATCCCTGTCAACAGGAGGAAGAGTTAGTGCAGTTAAAGCTGATTTGGGCAAAATCGTTTTGACTAATCCTGTGTGCACAGAAGTGGGAGAAAAAATTGCCCTTAGCCGAAGAGTTGAGAAACACTGGCGTTTAATTGGTTGGGGTCAGATACGAAGAGGAGTGACAATCAAGCCAACAGTGGATGATGACTGAAGAATCCCAGTTAAATAGCGAAGTAGACTTCCAGATGAAGTCAGAATTTCCCTTAATAGGCCAGGGGTTTATTTTCAAAGCAATCCTGGGGAATTACTTTCATAGCTCATTAAGTATAGGGGCTGTAAAATTATTTTCAGCTTTTGATGTTGAAAATTTAGCCTCTGGTACTAGGTTCAGGTCTCCATTTAAATGTAAAAATTAATTGACCATGTTGAATCTACTCTACATTTTGGAAGAAATTAATTATTCCCAAATAATACCTACTTAATATCTGATTAAATGCAGTTATGAAATCAAATTGTTACAGTCAGTCTTTGCTGTAGCACAGGTGCCCCACTGAACCTGTTTGAAATAAAGCTTCCTTAGTTGTTTAAAAAAAAAAAAAGCAAGCTTGGAAGCAGGAGTGGCATCCACTTGCAAAATAGCTTGCCTCTGGAAACCCTATGAATCTGGAGAAAGGACGAAAGTTATACAAGTGTCCAGGTCTTTCGTTCATAGGGTCGCTATGAGTCACCCACGACTCAACTGCACTTAACAACTAAAATCATTGTTGTTGTTTGATGCCGTCGAGTCATAGCCAACTCATAGCGACCCTATGAACGAAAGGCCTGAGCACTGTTCAAACATAGAGTTTCTGGAGGCAAGCCATTTTGGAAGTGGATGCCGCTCCTGCTTCCAGGCTTGATTTAGTCGGGAAGCTCCAGCCAATGCTGTCCACCATGGGTACCCATTACCACGACTGGCACATCTTCAGCATCACAGTAACCATGAGTTACCTCTGTACAGCAACGCACAGACCAGTGCTATACCACCTAGAAGAATGTTTGACAGGAAAACAATTTGAACCTGGCCAAGTGCCACAGATGAAAATCACCCACCTTCGGCTTGGTAGCATAACGTCCTTTCCACTAGGCCAACGTAGCTCCCTCTTGGTCGTCATCATTGTTATTGTTGTTTGATGCCTTCGAGTCGTAGACAACTCATAGCGACCCTATGAACAAACGGCCTGAGCATTGTTCATACATAGAGTTTCTGGAGGCAAGCCATTTTGGAAGTGGATGCCGCTCCTGCTTCCAGGCTTAATTTAGTCGGGAAGCTCCAGCCAACACTGTCCACCATGGGTACCCATTACCACGATTGGCACATCACTGTCACAGTCTTCAGCATTAAAATCATACATAAGTATAATGTTGAAGATTACTCAAAGATGGCTGGAGCAATACATAGCAGAGAACTTCTAGAAACTCAAAACTGCTGATATCAGATGAATCATGGCTGAAAACAAATAGAATACTAGTGAATATTTGTGTTTTACTCACTTAAGCAAAAGGCATTTGACTATGTGGATTATAAAAAATAATGGATAATATTTAGCATGGGAATTCTAGGACGCTTAATTGTGCTCATGTGAAACCTGTATAGAGACCAAAAGCAGTCATACAAACAGAACTGCATGCATTAAAATTAGGAAATGTGTGCCTCAGGTTTGTATCCTTTCTCTACACCTATTCAATCTGTGTGCTGGGCAAATATTTTCAGAAGCTGTACTCCAAGAGCAAGAATTAGAGAAGTCTCATGAAACAACCTACATTATGCAGATGATACAAACTTGCTAGCTGAAAGTGAACTTGAAGCACTTATTGAAGATCAAAAATCATGATCTTCAATATGAATTACATCTAAACATGGAGAAAACAAAAATTCTAACAACTGGACCAATAGAATTTATTGTGATAAATTGAGAAAAATGATTTATTTGGCTCCACAATCAACAACTACGGTAGCAGCAGACAAAAACAAACAAACAAACAAAAAAAAACCCACAACAAAAAACAAAACCAAAATGGAAAGAATTGCTTCATTGGGCAAATCTGCTGGCAAGGTCTTTTTTAAAATGCCAAAGAGAAAGGATATCCGTTTAAAGACAAAGGTGGGCCTAACCTAAGGCATGGCATTTTTAATTTATTCATATGCATGTGAAACTTGCAGTGACTAGGAAAGCCCACGAAGATGCCTTAGAATTGTGTTTATAGAGATTATTTACTACCTTATGGCCTGCCAAAATAACAAACACATCTGTCCTGGATGAAGTGTAACTAGGGTGCTTCTCAGATGCAAGGATGATGAAATTTTGTCTAACACACTTTGGGCATGCTGGGAAAGGAAAAAGATCAGTGAAAGAAAGGAAGACCATCAACTAGTTAGAGATACAGTAATTGCAATAAAGTGAGCATGACAAAGATTATGTGGTTGGAGCAGGATGGGGCAAGAATTCTATTTGTTGTTCATAGAATCTCTGGGTCACAGCACCTAATAACCTTAAACTCAGTTGCATAAAGGGACTAACTACTGGGATGAAAAGGTGCTGCTGGTACAGACTTGACTGAGTAAATAAAGCCTCATGATGAGCTATCATTTTTGAGCTCCTGTTACTATGCTTGGTAAGTGCTACCGTACAACACTGGTTTTCTTTCTTGTCTCATTAAAGAATCAACTGTCTCTGAGGCATATTAGATTTTGGAAATCAAAAGGGCACGAAGGCAGTTAGGATGTACCTTAAACCACCTCGTGTTAAGAGACAAACGAAATCCAATAATTTCCAAGTCAGGACCTACTGAGAGTTACTGTGTAATTTAATTGCTTCAGTGAAAAACCACTAAAAAAAAAAAAAGAAATTTTAAGAGTTGACAAGATGAACACAGTTCCAAGACAACGTTAGGTGAGAACATAAATATCTGCTTCTCTAGTTTGTTGAAGATCGGTGCAGCTCGCTTAGCTTAGTCGCTGGTTCGAGCCCAAGGCACTAGCTGAGCGTTGCTCGGGAAGCTACAGCGTTGCTGGACGCGGCGACCTCGCAAAAGGGTGAGCCTGGGGAGCGGACACTTGAAGCCACTGCCGAGATCTTCACGCCAGGTGCGCGTTCTTCCGTATCTGGCCTCACCTGCTTACTTAAGCCTGGTAGCCCTTTAGGAGTCTGAGAGCCGCCCGAGTTGAGGTCGGGTTGAGTCCAGGCTTCCGGGTCTTAAGTGTTAACCAGTAGTTACACATAACCGCTGCTTCGGCAAAGCATATCCCCTCACTGTGCTCGAGCGCTAGCCCACAGGCGTCGGAGGCAGGTAAGCAAGACCATTCGCAACAGTAAGAGTAAGAACCATAGACGCAGCACTAGACCAGGTCCCGTGATGACCTATGGCCGATACCGCCCCCACCGCCTCCCCAGCTCGCTAGAGAGGCCTTGGCGCAGAGGCCGCGGGACGACGCGCCAACCGCGCCAATGGGAAGCGTCGACCGCGAGGGCCGCGCGCCGAAGAGAAGCCGAGTAGTGGGGCTAGGCGCGGGCATGGGCGGGGAGCTCTTGCCCAATGGAAGCGCCGCAATGGGATGACGTCAGGCTCTCCCGGCCGGGGAGACCGCCAGTGTACAGGCCTTGGTGGGTGAGTGAGCGAGGGAAACTGGAAGGCGGGATTTCCGCCAGAGTCCCGGAAGTGGGAGGCAGTGTGTTCTCATGCGAAAGGGAAGGAGCGTTGGGGATTTGGAGTCTCGAGGTTGAGACATTTTCGGGCCCGAAAGGGGAAGAGTCCGCTGTCGCCGCCGCCGCCAGCCCGCGCCGCTCCCCACCCTACCCTCCCCCTCTTTCCCGGCGCCCGCCCGCTCCGCCTCTTCCTTCCCTTTCCCTTCCCTTCCCTCTCCTTTCGCCCCAATCCCCGCGTGTAGCGCGGTCGCCGGGGGCAGCCAGGGCTGCGGCGTAGAGCCCGTGGCCGGGGTCAGGCTGTGGCGGCGGCGGCGGCTGTGGCTCGTGGCTGGGACGGAGTTGACAGGTAAGTGACGAGGTCGCGACGGGGACGTCGGTGGATGGAAGGGTTGGGTCAACTCTTCCACACTTACTCCGCGTCCCTTGCACTTCGCCGGGCGCCCCCTCTCCCGCCGTCGCCCCTCGAGCTGAGCCGGGTGGGGGGGGAGGGGAGAAACCGAGAGTTGGGCGGGGACTCCTCCCTTTCCCCTCCCCCCAGCCGGGCTCGGACCCGCCGCCCGTCTCTAGCCTGTCACCGGAGCCGCCATCTTCCCGCCGGAGGCCACTCTCCAGGCCCTGGCTGGGTCGGCTCCTTGGCTTGGCCTACCTTTTTCCTTGGTTACCAGCCCCACCTCGGGCTCTGGTCTAGGAAGTGGAGACCCAGGGCAGCAGGGCAGCTGGAGGAAGGGAGCAGCGTAACCCAGGGGTTCCTCAGGCTCGGGCCTTTGCCTGCCCGTTGATTTCTCCCCACCCTCTCGATCCCCAGAGGGCCGCTGTGGAAATTGGCGCCCACCTCGGAGGCTCCATCTCCTCCTGCCCTGGCCCGCTCCACACTGCCCTTGGAGCTTGGGTTGGCCCCAAAGAATCCTCAAGAACCTTGACCAATGCTGAATAAGAGGGCCAACAACCTGGGTCCTATTCCTTTTTCTAGACCCGGCTTTAAATACGGGCCACTGTGGCAGCTGGACTCCACGCTCGCTGTCAGCTTCTCCTGGACCCGCACTGCGGCGGCCAGCGGCTTCGCCCCTTGTCCCCTGGACCCTGCCAGGGTTTCCTTTTGCCCTTTCCTCTTTCTCTAACACGTAACCCCCGCCTCGTCTCCATTTCGGCCAAGTGGTTATGCAGGTGTTTTCGTAGTTCTTACCTTTTGGACAGCTGGCTGGGTCATCCAGCTGTGATGGCACCTCCTAAAGGAGGAGGATGGGGTCAGTAGGGCATCGAATACTTTCAAAACCAGGAAGTTTGGATCTTGTTGCGCTGATGGTGTTTGAAATACTCCCATTTTTCTCTAGATTTAAGCAGTAGGAATTCTAAAGAAATAGAGAATATGGAGTCTAAAGATGCCCAGTGTCTGGAACACACAGGAAACTTCCGATGTGGTTCTCAGTGGTGTAAAATTAGAACATAAATTTTCAGACTTCGATGTAATTTTGTAGTGCAACTTTTTTAATGAATGTAGCGTTTGGATCTTTTTTTTTCTGTGCAAACACTGAAATTTTCTGAGATGAGACTTTAAAAATTACTTTGAAATTTTTATCTGGCATTTGTTTGAGACCCTTTTACTTGGTGCTGTGTAATTTTCCTTAATCATAAAGTGGAAGTGTACAAACTAAAAAAAAAACAAAAAAAACCCCAAAATTATTTCCCTTGAATGTGCAGCGAAATTAGTTTTTTTAGGTATAATCACTAAGTATGTGTTTTTTTCCTAATAAAAAATATAAGCAGCTTGAAAGTGATTATTTTAAATAATCTGTTCATTGTACCAAGTTAAGTAGGACATGGTAGAACTATAATCTATGGAAACACACTGCCACATATTTTTCCTACTGAACAACTGCTAGTTTCTCATACTTTTTTGTTAGTGTTTGAGTCCTAAACCCTGTACTATCAGGAATCCTATTTTAAGTAAGCATAAAAGTTATTTTTTTTTATCTTTTTTTGTTTATAGTATGTCGGTTTGGTTAAACTGAGAATATTTGCTAGTTTTTAATTTTAAATTTATAAATTGCATATTAAATACGTGTTGTAGTTTGCCACCAACCACGGGTGAAATATGTTCTTCAGTTTTTCTTTGATGGTCAGAATGTTTGTAAAACATGCAATCTCCACACTTCCCCGACCTGCTTGGCTCCCCTAATATACTCAGAGGTTTTTACAGAAGTCATAGTGCTTGTGGCTTTTCAATTTTTTCCCTGTATTTAGTATTCTGATACTAAACTAATTACTAATATAGTTAAGGTTGATGATAAGTATTTTGAGCAGAGCTTGCGTGAATTGAAGTAAAATGCTTTCTGAAAGGCATTGTAGAAGAAGGTTTATTATACAACCATGTAATTGATTTGTATGGTTTTGAAACTTGTGTTTGATTATAAATATAGTCTTATATTTTGAAAAATCTATGTAAGTTGACTTAGATCAAAGAATGGTTTACTCTTTTATGCTTCAAGTGTCTTCATCTGTGAAAAGTGTCAACAAACACATTGATTGATATTGACTATTTTATTATTTTAATTCAGAATTGTGAAAATTATATTTACCTTATTTTCTAGTATAATTTTTTTTTAACTGTTGATTTTAATAGCATAGAGAAATTATTACTCGATTACTTACATTGGACAGAGAAAATAGGTTCTGAGGATGGAACGTATATTTGGAGCAAAGGGTAACACCAAATTTGAGTAGAAGCCTGAGGAAAAAAATATGGTCTGGGTACAAAAGTTTCCTAGCATTTGTTAAATATTAATCAGAACTCAAAGAATTGAAAAGTTTTATTTCAAGAAGACATTCTATATGTTTATAGGGTAGCCATTTGATGCAAAGAACTCCCCCAAAACCCAAACAAAAAAACAAACCAACTAGATGGCTGATAAAGAACAGAGAGAGTGATAAAATTAACCATTGGTAATATTAGTTAATGTGATTGATTGGACTATGCTTTCGCCTTTAAAAGAACTTTGGTGAAGGAATGCATTTCATATTGGACCGTTAACTATGGAAAGGGCAGTCATAAGTAGCTAACAGCAGCCCCTCAAGAGATGAACAATCTCCTCCCCCAAATAGGTCATCATGACTTGCAGTGGACTCGGTGGCAGTGGGTTTTTGGTTTTGTGGTTGGGTTTTTAAAAAAACTTTTTTAATCCCCTCACCTTTTTACTGAAATAGGTCGATAACAGATTACTAGGTGACCTCTTGTCTAGTTGCTAAATATTTGACCCTCTACCTATCTACCTTCCACCATGAGACATTTTAGATTTAAATTAGGAAAGTCTAGTTAATTGGCCTAATGTGTTTAGTGCTTCTGTTAAACCTCACCTTCTAGTTCCTTGCATAGTGCCTGGAGTCTAAAGACTTGCAAGAAGCTATACCCCTGGAAAACAAGAAGTAGAGTCAGGAATAGGAGGAGGAAAATAACTGGCTAATTGCCACCATGAATAATTGGGTACTTTGCCATGAGCCTAGCGGAACTGAATGGTGGCTGGCAATTATTACTGAACATTTTGATTGTATTGCAGAATCTTCATCAAAAGGGAGAGAATACAGAACAGAATTTGAAATTTTCATGGAATCCAAATCTGGATTTTCCTGAGCTATGGAGCTTAGAGAACCCTTAAGATAATTTTTCAACTTTAAACCAGAAATATTCCCTAATCTTAAAAGTAAAATTCTGTTTAAAGATAATGTTGTTATGTGCCATCAAGTTGCCTGCGACTCATAGCGACCCTGTATACAACAGCTCTAAACTCTGTTCTATCTTGTGCCATTCTAATTGTCTCTGACACACCTACTCCCATTACCCTAGTCACTGAATCAATCCATCTCATCAAGGGTCTTCCTGTCTTGTGCTGTTCCTCCATCCTAGCAGTCTCTTCTCCAGCACTACAGCTCAAAGCTGTCAGTTCTCCTATCATCCCTAGTCGTTGTCCAGCTTTCTGATGCGTAGCAAATAATTGCAAAGATTGTGGCCTGGATCAGGCACACCTTAGTCTCCAGACTGATGTTGTTGCTCTTCAGTACTTTAGAGAGGTTTCTGACAGCAGACTTTTTATTTCCTGGATGCTTGTGCCAAGAGTGTTGATTGTGGAGCCAAGCAAACTAAAGCTGTTAACAATCTCAATCTCTTCACCATCTATCATGATGCTGCCAGTTGGCCCATTGGTGAGAATCTTTGTTTCGTGATGTTGAGCTTTAATCCGTACTGAAAACTGTAGTTCTTGACCTTCTGTAGCAATCACTTCAGGTCCTCCTTAGTTTCAGCAAGCAGGGTTTTGTCCTCTGCATAATGCAGATTGTTGATGAGTCCTGATGCTACATTTCTTCTCATAGACCCTATCCTCCCAGATAATCTGTTCTACATATAGATTTAAAAGGTATGGAGATATAACACATCCCTGGCATACACCTTCCCCAATTTTAAAGAAAATATATTGGTAAAAATTGACACTACTGTAAGGTTACATTTATGCTTTTTGCTAAACTTTATTCTTACTAACTTAAAAAGCATCTTTGTTGTTGGGACAGTAAGAATGAATTTATAAACTCAGTAATAATTGAAAAGGAGCCCTGGTGACATGAATAATGTATCTTACTGCTAACCAGAAAGTTGCAGGTTTGGATCTACCATCCCCTCCATCAGAAACGCTAGGGAGCTGTGAATTGGAATTGACTTGACAGCAGTGTTTTGTTTTTGTGTAACTGAGTCACTGCCTTCTGAAAAGGTTAAATTTAGCAGGCCTTGGTTTAGTTTCATTCTGCTCTTTTGTTTAAATTTCTGTACTGCTGAGTAGGACCAACTCATAGCTTACCCTCCAGCATGTTTCTAACAGCATTAAATCATCAGAAGAGATTGCCCATCTTTCTCATAAGGAATAGCTGGTGGATTCAAAACACATGCCTTTGAATGGACAGTGCAACTAACTCCTTACTACTAAGCCATGAGAGCAACCTTTAAAAAAAAAAAATTACACGGGTTAATATTTGGAGATTGTTTACTTCTCCTAGAATTAGTAAAATTAATTTTACAGAAGTGATAGGAAATTATAAAGGAGGAAGTTATTAGATTCACTTATTGCAAGAGGAATAGGTGCAAAATTGCTTCATCATGCAGTGGAAATATTTTTCCCCTACTACTTTATTTCCCGTGTCTTCCTTAGATGCTTAGTTTATGTTTCCTCTGCTTCTCCATACTTTATTTTATTCTTTTAAAGACTTAATAGTCTTTTCACTTTTTGCGTAAGAAGTTATTGTTGTTGTCTACCATTAAGTTGGATCTTAGCTGACCCTCCAGTCTGACCCATATTTGACCTTCTGGCAGGTATTCCAAGGCAGTTAATCTTCCATCTTCCACAGGGCAGCTGGTGGATTTGAATAGCCCAACTTAAGGACTGCAGTGCAGTTTCTTGCCACCAAACCAGGAAGTTATTATCATGGCTACTATTTTAATCATAAGGGATTTGCTTTTAAGTCACACAGTATATCTTTAATGGCATCATCCTTTTCCGTTAGTGCCCCATTACTACTCTTTGACAGTGAGACTCTGAGATGCCATGCGTATTGTGTAATATTGAAATATTTTATATTTAATTCAAATATGTAAGCATTTTACGTAACTGAGGGGGGGAGTGTAATAATTAGCTCAACCTTCACTAAAATCTTATGTATAAAGTTTGGCTGAAAAACTGGTGATTTAAGTTTTATTTGTTTTCATGATATGAATAAAATGATGCTGTATTACCACACATTGTTTTAGGACATTATAGCTAAAAAGATTGCTTTAAAGTGATACCTTACTGTTAATAGTCTTTTTTAAAAAATGAGCCCTGTGTGAAAAGGAGACTCTTAAACGTAGTATATGTAATCCTGTATGGCTTTCTCCATTTCTTTATTTCTTCTTCCCCCATTTTCCTGTCTTACCTTCAAGTTAAGTTAGACTTTAAGCTTTGCCCACTACTTCCCACTCAATGATATTGCATACTTTTAGTAGGTTTGAGATGTGTTTGTTTGGTTTTTGTTTTGGTGCCTTTTTTTTTTTTTAAATAGTACCCTGTCACACTTTTAAACATTTTTAAGAATTAGCTCTTTAAACCATCTTTCATAGACTATTCTCTAACTCAAGGCAATCCTACATCTGTCAGAGTAGAACTGTGATTCATAGGGTTTTCATGGCTAGTGTTCTTGATGTTGATCCTAAATCTTTCAAAAGTGTACCTCTGTATAGACTTGAACCTCTTCCCTCACAGTTAATAGTTGAGTTTGTTACTGATTTGCACAACACAGGGACTCCACTTAGCTCCTTAACTCATCCTTAGAGATATTTCAGGAGTCTTTCAGGAATTCTTGCACTATGTGCAAAGATTGCAACAAGTGTATCTTCATAGTATTCAAAGCATACTTCTTGTCCTATAGAATATGCTTTTGATATTAATGTGCATTCTTTTCTGCAGAAATCCTGTTTTTATAGTGTAACCTCTTTGTTGTCCAAGAAATTCTGGTTGTGTAGTATGTAATGTATCAGACTTTGAACTGAACTGAAAGGACAGTAGTTTGAGTCCACTTGCTGCTCTGTAGTGGGAGGGGGAAATAAAAGATTTACAGACTTGAAAATCTGATGGTGGGCTGCTGAGTGACCAATTTGAAAGCAGTGGGTTTGGCTTGTTTGGGGTTTTACCTAATCCAGAGTTGGACAATGACCAAGGAAGATAGAAGGAGAATTGATGCCTTTGAGCTGTGGTGCTGGAGAAGAGTATTGAGAATACCATGGACTGCTAGGAAAACAAACAGATTTGTCCTGGAAAGGGTTAGACCGGGTGGCTCTGTCTAACATATTTTGGACATGTTGTGAGGAGAGACAGGTCCTTGGAGAAGGACTTCATTCTTGGGAGGGTGGAGGGACAGCGCAGGAGAGGAAGGCCCTCTATGAGGTGGATTGATTCAGTGACTGGGATAATTGGGATGGGAGTGTCAGAGACAGTGCGATTGGCACAGAACAGAGCGGAGTTTAGGGCTGTTGTACATAGGGTCGCTATGAGTTGCAAGTGACTGGACGGCACATAACAACAACAACAGAGCCTGGTACATTAAAGCTGTTTAATAAAATGCATTTATCTACAGGCATAAAAACGTACCTAAATCTGTCTCCTATCTAAAATATTTTTTGTTTTAAAGAAAATGTTGGCAGATCATTCATTTGCATGCAAAATCTTAATCTCTCAAAAGATAATTTTAAACCCAGCCTGCACTTAAGGTAGTTCTCTGTTGATATGTTGTTCCAGTCATTTTTGGATAATCTTCAGCAAAATCTTGCTTGCATGTGATATTAATGATGTTCAATAATTTCCACACGCTGGGATCACCTTTCTTTCGAATGGGAACAAATAAAGATCTCTCCCAGTCAGTTGGCCAAGTGGTTGTTCTTGAAATTAATCTCAGAGATATAAAGGATTGTCTAGGAGGAATTAGGAAAGTGAACTGTAATGATTTTTTTTTTCTCTTCGAAAGGGAATTGGTATTTGAACTCTTAAAACTGCCATAGCTGATATTTCTTGCTGACTTTTCATGCTAATTTGTGGAATCTCATTATAATCACCTTTTATTATTGAATATCCTGTGTTACAAATTCCTTATCTCTGCTTTTGTTTTCTCCTTACACTTACTGCATTGTAGTGTTAAGCGTCATTGAGTTGGGTCAACTCATAGCTGGTGCTCCATTGGAATTTTGTATGCTATAAAGCACGTGGGAGGAGATTGCTCATGGTTCTCCCTTGGAGCAGGTGGTAGATTTAAACTGCATGTCTTCTTTGTGTTGGCAGCACAGCTTCTTCTCCACTAAGCCCTCAGAACTCCCTGTTACATTGTAATATAACGTACAGTTTAATTCCTCCTTTGTTTTATCTGTCTTCTGCTACTTGAATGTAAATTCTGTTAGGGTTTTTTGTCTATTTTCTTTGATCTAAACCTAGACTGTAGAATAGTATCTGTCACATACTATGCACTAAATTATTTATAATTAAGTATGGTATATAATGGTGAACAAAAGTAATAGATTGTACTTTTCTTTGAACTTGTTCTTTTAGGAGGAGGTGGTTGTCGTTCGATGCTGTTGAATCAACTACAACTCTTAACTGCTCTTAGCATAACAGATCTGAACCTTGCCTTATCCTGCCCCATCCTCACTATTTCTGATACACTCACACTCATCACACTCATTGTTAAAATCACTGTGTCAGTCCATCTTGTAGAGGGTGGTAAGTTGTTGTTGTGTGCTGTCATGTTGACCATGACTAATTGCAGCCTTATGCACAGTAGCTCTGAATCCTGCCCTATCCTGAATAATTTTCACTGTCTCCAACACACCTACCCCTACTACCCCAGTTACTGTGTCAATCCATCTCATCTGAGATTGTCTTCTCCTGCACTTTCTGTCCTTCTAAGCATGACACCCTTCTCTAAGGATTGGTCCCTCCTGGCAAAATCCCTGAATATGTGAGGCAGAGCCTCAAAATCCTTTTCTCCCAGAAGCAATTTGGCTTCACTCTCTCCAGGATAGAATTGTTTGTTCTCTTGGCAGTTCATGGAATGTTCAGTACTCTTCTCCAGCACCACAACTTAAAGGAATCAATTCTCCTTCTGTCATCCTTAATCATTGTCCAGCTCTTTGATGCATAACAAGTAATTGCAAAGACCATGGCTTGGATCAGGCTCACCATAATCACTAGATTGACATCTTTGCTCTTCTGCATTCAGGAGAGGAATAGCAAGATTCTAGTGACATAGCTCTCGTGGCCTAGAGGCAAGAAGCTGAACTGCTATCCCTGAGGCACATGGTTTAATTAAATCCACCAGCTGCTCTGTAGAAGGATGGGCAGTCACAATCTCCTTTTGTGCAACCTGCTAGAGGGTCAGGTATGGGTTGGTTCTATCTCAACAGCGTACGGCAACAACAATTTAAATAAAGCCTGGTGTGCTGAAGTGTAGAGTTGTTTTGCTGTTGAATTGACTACTCCTCATAGCTACGGGATGCAAAGTAGCTCTGACCGGATACAAAGTAGTTCTGAACCCTGCTCTGTCCTGAGCCAGTTTCATTGTGTCTCTAGCACACCTACCTCCATCTTTTACCCCGGTTACTGTGTCAGTCCATCTTCATCCAGGCTTTTCCTTTCATGCACTGTCCCTCAACCCTTCCAGGCATGATGTCCTTCTCCAAAGACTGGTCCCTTCTGACTACATGTCCAAAGAATGTGAGATGGAGTGTAGAGTAAGTAGTTGTTGTTGTTATGTGCCGTCAAGTCGCTTGCGACTCATAGCGACCCTATGTACAACAGCCCTAAACTCTGCTCTGTCCTGTGCCAATCGCACTGTCTCTGACACTCCCATCCCGATTATCCCAGTCACTGAATCAATCCACCTATTAGATGGAGACAGAGAGCTAGAACATACAGGGTCTGTGGTCCTGGTGTAAGTTTGCTGTGTATCCCAAAACAATTGTAAGCAATTACAGCACTTTAAACAGAAGAGCTGCACAGTCAGAATTGCCTTTTAAAAAGAAGTATTTTATGGAAAGAGGAGATTGGAGGGAGAAAGAATGAACACAGATCAGTATTACTTTTGTGTTACATTACAAAAATATGAACTCTTCTAATTTACACTTCTCTTTATCATAGTGAAAAAGCTGAGCTAGTATAAATAAAGAATAGCTTGCTGTGTTGCAGTTGTTAGGTGCTATGAAGTTGACTAAGATGCATTAGTTACCTTATGAACGACAGATTTGGACATTGCATTGCCCTGCACCATGGTCATAATCTCCTTCATCATGCTCAAGGCCATTGTTGTTGTCATTGTGTCAGTCCATTTCATTGAAAGTCTTTTTCTCTTGTTGATCTTTCCCAGCATAATGCCTTTTTCTATGGACTGACCTTTCCTGCTAACGTGCTCAAAGATGAAGTTTCATCATTCTTGCCTCTGTGCTTCCTCGAAAACAGTCTTGTTTGTTCTTTTGGCAGTATGTGCAATACTCTTATCCAGCATCACAGTTGAAAGACATTGATTTCTTCTACTTTATTTATTGTCCACCTTTTAGATTCATAGGAAGCAGTTGAAAATGAAGAAGAATGTAGTATTAGGATTGGAGGAGGACTCATCGGCAACTTGTTTTATGCAAATAGCACAGCCTTGCTTGCAGAAAGTGAAGAGAACTTGAAATACTGAAAAAGATTAAAGCCTATATATAGCCTTCAATATGGGTTACATCTCAGTTTCCAAGAAAAGAAAAAATAATTAGCATCATGATAAATGGAGAAATGATTGAAGTTACCAGTAATATATGATTTACTTGGATGCACAATAAGCACTCCTGGTAGCAGCAGTCAGGAAATCAAATGATGTGTTACATTGAGAAAATTGGCTACCAAGGATCTCACCAAAGTGCTAAAGAGCAAGGAGGTTCATATAAAGATTAAGGTGCATCAGATGCAAGACATAGTATTTTAAATTGATTCTTTTGCATCTGAAAGTTGGACAGTGACTTGCTTGGAATGCCTTAATTTATATCATACATAATTATATAGGATATGTTTTAAAATACTTTTAAAAGATACTTCCTTAAATCAGCCATATTTGACAGTTGTTTAACATACATTTGTAATTTCAGGTTTATTAGAACAGATTACTGTCAAAGTTCAAAATATAGAGATAAACCATCTGCCTAATTTGTGGGGTTGTGGGATGGTTTCCCACATTGTCCCTGCTTTTATTTTTAAAAAATAAAATTGTATTTGAATTGTGATTTTAATGAACTTTTACAGAGAAGTTAGATTTTCATTCATTCATTGTTGTACATTTGTACCCTCTTTCCCTCCCTTCCTCCTCTTCCAGTTCACTTTTTAAAATATTCATTCCTAATTTGATAAAGATTTACACGTTGTCTCAATGATTTTCTGTAAACATGCTAAATATTTCACTTTTCATTTACTTTTCTCATTTCCTCCCTTCTCTCATTAAGTCTTTACTTCAGTGTTGTTAGTTGTTGTAGAATGTAGTGATCCTGTATGTGCGCAGAATAAAAATACTACATTGTGTTTTCAAGGCTCTACATTTTTTGGAAGCAAATAACTAGGCGGTACTTTCAGAGTGTTGTTCGTGGATTTGAACTGCCAATCTTTTGATTAGTTGTCCAGCGCTATAATAATTTGTGCCACAAGGGAGCCTAAATATGTCTCTATTCTTTTTCTTTTTTACCTGAAAAATCAATATGTTTCTTTCTCATTATTGATAATGTTTTGTTTTATGATTAAGATTTTTCTGTGCCATTTTCTCTACCAGTTGAATGTTATATATTAGCTGAGCATGTATGTGTGCTGTTCATATGTGTTGTCTGTAGAGGCCTATGTGTATATCTACTGGTAATCCATTACAAGAGAATAACCTTTAAAAATAGAGTTGGAAGTCCCTATAGAAAGTTAACATAAAAAGCTAGCCATTTTAAAAAAGCCTTTAGGAGGTAGAAGCATTAAGGTAGATCTGATAATTTTTTAATTTTTTATTTGTCATTTATTTCTGAAATAACACACCTTCAAAAATCCTTTGAGCAACAGAGGAACACAGTTGGATATAGTATTAAGTGACTTCCAGATTGGAAGTCACTAAAAATGAAGATTAAAAAAAATCCATTAATCATTAAGAACTGGATCTGATAATTTTTTAAGATGTACTGCTTCGTAGATACTTAGAATGAGTCTTTTAGACAAAAATTTCCCTGGAATTAAGTTACCTATTTATTCTAGATTTATTAGTATCTGTCCCTCCAGTTATAATTGTTATCAAACTAATACATTATCAGGTTGCTGCTCAACAAGACATTGTGCAAATAAATAACTGATGAAATAGGCAATATTTCCTTCTTGATTCCTTAAATATCTAAGGAAAGGAATGGCAATTAGTGAGGAGTAATAAAGGAGTAATCTGGAGAGGTCCCTAACTGAAGATTTTCGCAGTGCCATGAATCTCCTTATTTCCTGATTGCTGATACCAACGGTGTTAATTGTGGATTCAAGCAAGATGAAGCTGTTGACCGGTTCAGTCTCTTTTCCATCACGGTGTTGCCTATCAGTCTAGTGATAAGAATCTTGATTTTCTTGACTTTGAGATGCAATGCATATTGAAGCCTGCATTCCTTGATCTTCTGCAGCAAGTGCTTCATATCCTCATTTTCATCAAGTAAGGTTGTGTTATCTGCATAATGTAGGTTATTGAGGATCTCCCTCCAATCCTGATGCAACACTCCTCTTCATAGAGTTCAGCTTCTTGGATAATTTGCTCAGCATATAGATTGAATAGATATGGAGAGAGAATAGAACCCTGACACACTCCCTTCTTAATTTTAAACCATGCATTGTTCCCCTGCTCTGTTTGCACAGTGGCCTCCTGGTCCAGGTTTAAATTCTGCCTAAGCAGAATTAAGTGCTCTGGGAATCCCATACTTCTCAGTGTCAGCAGCATCTTGTTATGATCCACACAGTCAAATGCCTTTGCATAGTCAGTAAAGCACAAATAGACATTCTTCTGATATTTCTTTGAACCAGGATTCATCAGACATCAGCAATGCTATCCCCTTCTAAATCCTGCTTGAACTTCTGGCAGTTCCCTATCTATGTACTGTTTTAGCTGTTTTTGAATGTTCTTCAGCAATATTTTACTTGTATGTGATATTAATGATATTGTTCGATAGTTTCTACATTCCCGTTGGTCACCTTTCTTGGTAAAATCTGTAGTTAGGGACTTTTTCAAATTATTGAGGAGTAATGATATTAGTTTGAGGATTGAGCTGTGTCTTATTCAGATCATAGTCTTCCCAGTCACTTGCTGTGCATCTGAGAGCTGGACACTGAATAAGGATAATGAAAAAAGAATTGACAACTTTGAGCGGTGTTGTTGGAGAGGAGCATTGAACATCCCATGGACAGCCAAGAGAATGAACAAATAAGTCTTGGAGAACATACAGCAGGATTGGAGGCAAGAAAGATGAAGCATCACCTCACATACTTTGGGTATATTGTTAGGAGGGGCTGTTCTTAGAGAAGGACATGATGATGTTGGGGAGGGTCGACAAAGGAGAGGAAAACCCTCAACCAGGTGGATTGACAAAATAACTGCCACAGTGAGCTTTGATGTTTCAGGAATTGTGAAGATGGTGAAGATTAGAACAGGGTTCAGATCTTTTATCCATAGGGTTGCTATGAGTTGTATTCGACTGAACGGCACCTAACAATAAAGGAGTATAAGCAATGGTTACTGTCTACAGATGCATACGTGAATACCGTAGTTTTCCACACTCCTTCCCATTTTTTGCATATGTATGTTGATCAATTTTTATCTGTTCTGCTGAGTTCATTATCTTTTATGACTTAGTAAAGGAGAATAAGTGTGAAACGATCAGTTGAAAAACAGAACTGCCATAAAACTGTTAAGTGTTCAGGCATGTGGAATTTAAGAGTCTCTACGACATAGTTAAATTCCAGTTTAGAATAAAAGGTTTTCTTGAAGAGTGTGTTGAGGGCTTAAGTGACATAAAATTTTAGTGTCTTTCAGGCAGTCCCCAGAGGTGCGTGCCTTGCTGTTGCTGTTCTTATTAAATTCAGAATATTGAAAGTGTGTGTGATTGTTTATGTGGCTCTTGTCAATCTAATTGAATATTGTTTTCATGAAATCATATGAGATTACAGCTCAAGGCAAAAAACTTTCTGTATATTTTCTCTGAGTCATGCAGTCACAAATTTTACTCTTGTGAACCATAGTCATAGCTGATCTTCTAGTGGATTTTCAGAGACTGTAAATCATATGCAGAGATTGCCCATCTTTCTCCCATTGAACAACTGTCTTTAGGTTTGCAGCACAGCTTCCCCTCCTCTTTTTTATTAATTGTAATAAACATTTACAGAGATTTTGGATTTCCATTCATTCATTGCTGCATTTTTCTCCCTCTCCACCCCTCCCCACCAGTTCACTCCTCTCTTTGAAAAGAAAAAGAAGAGAAAAAAAAATTCAATTCCTCCATCCCCCCCCCCCCCAGCACCGAGTATACTTCTCTATGCAACTTTAATTCTGGATTCCTGTGCTAACCATAATACTCAATCATATATCGCCTCTAATCTGTTCTTTCCCTCATCTGTTTCAATATAGTATACATAATTTATCCCGTTTTTTTCTCAGTCTTACCCCAACCCTGATGTGAGTCCCATTCGACAACAGTGGCACCATGCAGTATTTATTCCTTTGTGACTGAGGTCTTTCACTCAGCATAATGAATGTCCTCCAGGGTCACCCATTTTGAATAATACTGCATGAGTCCTTGTTTTTCAATGCGGCATAGTATTCCATTGTGTGAATATACCACAGCTTCTCTATCCATTCGTTTGTTGATGGGCACTTAGGTTGCTTCCAACTCCTTGCTATTGTGAACAAAGCTGCGATAAACATGGGTGTGCATATATCTGCTTGGATGGCAGTTATGGTCTCTCTGGGATATATTTCCAGGAATGGGATTGCTGGGTCAAATGGTATCTCTCTTTGCAACTTTTTGAGAAAGTGTCACACCACTTTCCACAGTGGTTGCACCATTTTACATTCCTACCAACAGTGAATAAGAGTTCCAGTTTCTTCACATCCTCACCAGCATTTGTTGCTTGCTGTTATGTTAAATTTTGCAATTCTTACTGGGGTGAGATGATATCACATAGTTGTTTTGATTTGCATCTCTCTTAGAGCTGGGGATTTTGAACATTTCTTCATGTGCTTGTTGGCCATCTGAATGTCTTCTTTGGTGAAGTATCTGTTCTTAGCCTGTGCCCATTTCTCAGTTGGATTATTTACGTTTATCTTATTGTGGTGCTCAATTATTTTATAAATTCTAGATATAAGTCCCTTATCTGACATGTCATTACCAAATACTTTCTCCCAGCCTGTGGCTTCCCTTTTACCTTGTTGGAGAAGTTTTTGCATGTGCATAGGGATTTGATTCTTAGAAGGTTCATTCATCTATTTTATCTTCTCCTGGTTGTAGATTTTCCAGGATACTTGGAAGATTGTTTATGTTGTGGATTAGGACTTCTAGAGTTCTTCCAAGCTTTTTTCTTTAATGAAGTTTGTAGTCTTTGGTTTTAGTCCTAGGTCCATGATCAACCTTGAGTTGGTATTTGTATATGGAGTGAGGTGTGGATCTTGCTTGAGTCTTCTGTAGATAGTTTTCCAATTTTGCCAGCACCGTTTGTTAAAAAGGGTGTCATTTCCCCATTTAACTGATTTCATCTCCTTGTCAAAAATCAGTTGACCATAGATTGTTGTTGTTATGTGTCGTCGAGTCACTTGTGACTCATGGTGACCCTATGTACAACAACTCTTAAACTCTGCACTGTCCTGTGCCAATCTCATTGCCTCTGACACACTCATCCTGACTGCCCCAGCCACCTAATCAATCCATCTCCCAGAGGGCCTTCCCCTCCTGCGCCTGCCCTCCACCCTCCCAAGCATGATGTCCTTCTCCAAGGACCAGAGGTAGATGGGCTGATTTCTGGGTTCTCAATTCTATTCCATCGATCTATGTGTCTGTCGTTGTACCAGTACCATGCTGTCTTAACCACCACGGCAGTGTAGTATTTGAAATTGGAGAGAGGGATGCCTCCTATCTTTTTTTCTATTTTTAAGAAGGCAGCACAACTTTTTACCACTACACCACTAAGAGCTCCTTCAAATTTTATTAGTAGATAATAATATGAGTAGGACTAATGAAAGTTGGATTATTAGTCCAATTTAAAATTTGGTCTTGGAACATGGTGGTTATAAATTGTTTTTTTATACTTTGTAAAGAATGTATTTATGAGATGTCTAATAATAATAATTGCTTCATCCTAGAGAGGGTGAAGCTATGCTGCCCCATGGAGGCTTCGTCTGACATACTTTGGGCATGTTGCTAGGAGGGACTGGTCCTTAGAAAGGGATATCATGCTTGCGACAGAGAAAGAGAGAGACCATTGATATTTAACACAGTGACTGGGGTAATGAGGGTAGGTGTGTCAGAAACAATAAAGTTCACACAGGATAGAGCTGATTTCAGGGCTGTTGAACATCTGGTCGCTATGAGTTCCAAGCGACTTGATGCCACATACAACAACAATAATAATAAGTAAGCCCTATGTGTCATTGTCCAGTTGCACATAATATTTTGGCATTTGGGTTTTTTGTTTGATTTATTTCCAGTATTGCATTGTTACCTGTCTTGAATTTTTAAATGTGAGAAAACTGCCTTTTCTTTTCCAGTATTCATAGGTAATATTAGACATGAATGAAATAACAATTTAAGAAAATAATTTTCTAGAATTTTGAGTTTTGAAAGGCCTTGTTCTATCAACTAACGTAAGTGACTTGAAAGTAACTTGGCAGAAAATGCCATTTTGTTTATCTAGTAATATCAGCAGAGAACTGCTGGAAGTCCAGGCTGGGTTTAGAAGGGGTCGTGGTACTAGGGATATTGTAGCTAATGTTAGATGGATCTTAGCTGAAAGCAGGGAATACCAGAGGAATGTATATCTGTGTTTCATTAATTATGTAAAGGCATTTGACTGTGTGGATCATAACAAACTGTGGCTGACTCTGAGAAGAATGGGAATCCCAGAACACTTGATCGGAGCAGAACAGAGCAGAGAAACACTGCATGGTTCAAAATTGGGAAGGGTGTACACCAGGGATGTGTCCTGTCTCCATATCTTTTCAACCTGTATGCAGAACAGATTATCTGGGAGGCAGGGCTCTATGAGGAGAAATGTGGGGTCAGGATTGGTGGAAGATCAACAGTCTGTGTTATGCAGATGGCACAACCCTGCTTGCTGAAACTGAGGAGGACCTGATACAAGCCATGGTCTTTGCAATCACTTGTTACACATCGGAGAGTTGGACAAAGACTAGGGAGGATAGAAGGGGAATTGATGCCTTTGAGCTGTGGTGCTGGAGAAGAGTATTGAGGGTACCATGGACTCCTAGGAAAACAAGCAGGTTCATCCTGGAGAGGGTTAAACCAGGCTGTTCTTTGGAGGCAAGCATTCTGGGGCTCCGTGTAGCATACTTTGAACATGTTGTAAGGAGGGACAGGTCCTTGGAGGGGGACATCATGCTTGGGAGGGTGAAGGGACAGCGCAGAAGGAGAAGGCCCTCTATGATGTGGATTGATTCAGTGACTGGGGTAATCGGGATGAGTGTATCGGAGACAGTGCGATTGGCACAGGACAGAGCAGAGTTTAGGGCTGTTGTACATAGGGTCGCTGTGAGTCGCAAGTGATTCGACGGCACATAACAATAGTGACCTGTACATATAAAGCACGTAGTGTCCAAAGGGAACTAAATCATGAAGAGGTTGCATGATTTAAAAAACTATTTAGTATGCACATTATTTGTGTAAAAATGTTATACTGTATTTGTATTGAATTTTCTAGATCTAAGGATTCAGAAAGTGAAGCAACCCATAAGCGGTAGAATGAAAAATAATATTAATTAACCGGTGGCCGACTTAGTCCTGTAACTTTGATCTTGCCTCTTTGTTTAGTATTCTATTGTACTTTAAGTATTGAAACACAAGATAGTTTTCAAGATAAACATTTAGCAATAGAATTTCCAAGGGAAAATGGAAATTGATTGGAGCACTCATTTTTAGGTATGTTACAAACTTTAAGTAAACATTTTAATGTTTTTTTAAAATGTAGTTCCTTTAAGAGCTGTTATTAATTTATTACCTTTAATCCAGATGTTGGTGGTGTATGTACCATTGAGTATGACTCATTGCGACCGTATGAACAGATCTGAACTCTCTTATGTGTCATCATCATCCATTTCTCTTTTTTTAAAAAATTCATTCTAATGAACATTTACAGAGACTTAGGCTTTCCATTCATTCATTGTTGCATTTTTCTCCCTACCTACACATCATTTATTTCTAATCTAATGATCACCATTTTCTCTTTTTAATATTAGGATTATGGTTTACATTTTCATTTTTGACATGTAGCCTAAGAAAAATTCATGTAAGTAATTTTCATCCTAAAGCATTCAGACAGTAGTTAATTTTAATATCTGTCATCCAACAGAAAAGTCTGTTCAGGCTTGGGAGATCTCAGCATCTTTTCATATTCATCACTATTTAGGTGAAGAAAGCTAAGAGACAATTGACGTACTGTGAACACTACAGCGGTTTCCTTGGCCTTGAGTTTACCATTCTGAAGCAACTGTTTTTGTTTATGTAGTGTTGTGTATTACAGTGTGGTTTTTAGAATTTTTTTTTTATTAATAATCAGCTTCCTACAAACAGTGAGGGATTAAATACAAATTGCAGCAGTTCTTGCCTCCAGCAAGACCTTTTTATCCCCTATTTATTCTTTGGAACTATTTTCTGTTTACAGTTGGGAGCTGAGGCCTAGAGATAATTTTGCCTTGCAACACAATAAAGGAGGTGCACGAATGAGGTTCTTTTAAACCTCTAAGCTCATTGCTGAAATTGAGGAAGACCTGAAGCACTTGCTGTAGAGGATCAAAGACTGCAGCGTTCAATATGGATTGAAACTCAACATCAGGAAAATAAATATTCTTGCCACTGGGCCAATTGGCAACATCATTATCGATGGTGAAGAGATTGAGATTGTTAACAGTTTTAGTTTGCCTGGTAACAGCAGCCAGGATGAATTGCATTGGGAAATTCGGCTGTCAGGGACTCCTCCAGAGTACTAAAGAGCAAAGACATCAGTCTGGAGACTAAAGTGTTCCTGACCCAGGCCATAGTCTTCACAGTTGCTTGCTATGTTTCAGAGAGCTGGGCAATGACTTGTTGTTAAGTGCCATCGAGTTGAATACAACTCGTAACGACAATAACCCTATGAACAAAAGATCTGAACCTAGTCCTGTTCTGCTCTGTCCTTACACACAAGAGCCCGTTGCAGTAGTCACCTTGTCAATCCATGTGGTTGAGGATCTTTCTCTCCTTCGCCAGCCCTCTATCTTTCCCGGTATCATATCCTTTTCCAAGGAATAGCACCTCCTAGCAATATGTCTATTCTTGCCTCCAAAGAGCACTCTGACTGCATCCTCTCCAAGACCTGTCTATTCATTTTCTTGGCCATTCATGGAATGTTCAGTGCTCTTCTCCAAAACCACAACCATGCCAGGGAATTTGGAGGATGGCTGTCTGGCCAATGGATTGTAAGAGATCCATGTTTGTTCCTATTACCAAGAAGGGAGATTTGACTGAATGTGGACATTATCAAACAATGTCATTGATCTCACATGCTAGCAAAATATTGCTTAAGATCATTAAAAAAATGGCTGGAACAGTACATAAATAGGAAATTGCCAAAAGTGCAGGCAGGATTTAGAAGGGGCTGTGGTACCAGGGATATCATTCCTGATATCAGATGGATCCTGGGTAAAAGTAAGGAATACCAGAAGAATGTCTTGTCTGTGCTTTATTGATTATGCAAAAGGCATTTGACTGTGTGGATCATGACAAGTTGTGGCTGACATTGAGAAGAATGGGAATCCCAGAGCACTTGATTGTCCTCATGGGGAACCTATACTTGGAGCAGGAGGCTGTTGTGTGAACAGAGCAGGGGAGTACTGCATGGTGTGGAATTGGGAAGGGAGTACATCAGGAATGTATTCTATCTCCATACCTGTTCAATTTATATGCTGAGCAAATTATCTGAGAAGCTGGACTCTTTGAAGAGGAATGTGGCATCAGCTTTGGAGGGAGGCTCATCATTATGCAGATCACACAACCTTGCTTGCTGAAAGTGAGGAGAACTTGAAGCATTTGTTGCAGAAGATCAAGGAATTCAGCCTTCAGTATGGATTATGTCTCAATATCAAGAAAACAAAGATTCTTACCACTGGGTCAGTAGGCAGTGTCATGACGGATGGAGAGGAGATTGAAACTTTCAACAGCTTCATCTTGCTTGAATCCACAATTAACACCCTTGGTATGAGCAGTCACACCATGGAAATGCAAAAAAGAAATGGCATTGCAATGGGGAAATCTACAGTTAGTGAACTTTCCAAATTATTGAGAAGTAGTATTGTCAGTTTGAGTACTAAGGTGCATCTAATTCAGGCCATGGTCTTTCCAGTTACTAGCTATGCATCCAAGACTGGACAGTGAATAAGGATGACAGAAAAATAATTGATACCTTTGAGTTGTGGACAATAACTAGGGATGATATCAAATTGATGCCTTTGAGCTGTGGAGCTAGATAAGAGTGTAGAGTATACCATGCACTTCTAGAAGAACAAACAGGTTTGTCCTGAAGAAGATGAAACCAGGCTGCTCCTTGGAGGCAAGGATTCTGAAGCTTCGTCTTACATACTTTGGACATGTTACAGGGAAGGACCAGTCCTTGGAGAGACATCATGCTTGGAAGGGTGAAGGGACAGTGCAGGAAAGGAAGACCCTGGATGAGATGGATTGATTGAATCACTGGGACAATGGGGGTAGGTTTGTCAGAGACAATAAGGTAGGCACAGGATAAAGCAGGGTTTAGGACTCTTGTACATAGGGTCACTGAATCTCAAGTGGCATGGCAGCGCATAACAACAACCAGCTCATTGCAAAAAATTGTCTAGGAAATATTTGTTAAATGTTTTAGCTCAAAATAATATGATATATTTTAAGGTCTGCACATCATAATTAAGCATCAGAAAGATGGTTTAAATAGAAAGTTTTTAATAATTTTATTATAATCTTCATAATACTTAAGAAATTGTATTTCCCTACCCCCATTCAGTGTGGTTTGTTGGGGTTTTTTGTTTTTGTTTCATTCATATTCAATAACACTTAAAAAAAAAGTGGGGCTGTGTAAGACAGAAACCTTTCAGAGAAGCAAAATTCAGTATTTTCTACTAATGGAGAGTAGAACATTGCAAGATGGTCCCAAAGGCGAGAAACTTGAGAGCTGGAAAAACAAGGTAGTACTGTACTTTTGAGTTCTGGCTGTCACAAATTCCATTGTAGAATTGCCTAGGTACTGACGCAAACAATTTGGCAGATAAAGATGAATAAAAGATGTTACTTTCCATAAAGAAACTTAGACTAGAGAACATAAAATAAATAATAATGACAACTCAGGGAGCTCTGGTGGCCTCGAGGCAAGAAGATTGTAGTCCGAAAGGCAAACAATTTGAATCCACCAGCTGCAGTGTGGGGAAAGAGTGGGCATTCTCCTCCTCTCATGTTAACCTAAACGTCGTCTTTTTTAACCATTACCTTCTCCTCCTCTGGTCTCCAGCTACCTTAACTGCAGACAGCTGGTCTTGCAAATCATTAACAGCTGTGGAACTAGAATAAGAAGTAGTGCTTCCCACAATGAAAACCAAGACTTGAGGGTACTGGAGTGAGACCCTGGTGACAGTGGTGTAGAAACTGTATACAGTAATGAAGAGTCAGGCTTAGTTTGGACTTGTTCCTGGAGCCCTGAGAATAAAGGCCACACTTAAAAGGTTTTGTTGTGTTTGCTGGAGAAATTGACTTAAAACTGCTCTGAGGCAAACCTTGTTGGGGAATTAAGGAAACCAGAGACTTCTTGGATTCGTGTAGTTTAACTGAAACTAGAGCCTGGACTAGTTAAGGAATTGTGCCTGGATTTGCACTGAGTGATATTCTTTACCTCACCCAATCTCTAACTTATTTCCCTAATAAACCCACTTTTTGTACCACAACTATGAGTAAAGTCTGGGTCAACCATGAATAAGCAGACCACTAGGCACCTTGAGGCTGGGTTCTTCTCGTCTACTCTGGGGAGGTGAGAGGTTATGCTATTTTCACTCCCTCTGGTCCTTTTATAAAGATATTCACAGCTCCGTTCCCCCATGTCTTATTTTCTGCTCTTCAGACACCTCTCTTAGGATCCTAACTGGCCTATGAATTGTAATCCAGTTAATTTATAAAATGGAGGGGGTCTTGAATAAATAATAGTTTGGAATACTAAATTAAAAGTTTATCCACAGTAGGAATATCTGACTTAAAATTCATACCTTTGAGTTTTATTTATTTATTTAAGTAATACCACTTTAGAATTCCTGTTGGTATAACCCTTAAACACTTAACTGCCCACTGAGATGTCGGCAGTTTTTCTTTGGGGAGTAAGACCTTCCAAGCTATTTCCATCAAGGTTACAGCTATGAGACGGGATCACTGTAAATAAGAATCATCATAATGGTACCCTACACTAAAATAACTTTTCAAAATCAGAGATATTGTTAAGTGGAAGATGTCTTCTAATTGTAACACTATTTTCATGTTAAATCTTGTCAATTTTGACTCTTGGTGACCCTATAAGAGAGGGCAGAATTGCCGCATAGGGTCTTCAAGTCTATATTCTTTATAAAACCAGATGACTACTTTTTTCTGCAGAATAATTGGTGGGTTTGAACCGAAGCTTTGGTTAGTTATTTAAGCACTCTGCCACATCTAAGTTAGCTGTATTATTTTCACTTTATCCTGTGTGTAGTCTTCAGTATGGAATTGACGTTCAACATCAAGAAGACAAAGATCTTCACCATTGGGCCAATTGGCAGCTCCATGATTGATGGAGGAGAGATTGAGGTTGTTAACAGTCTCAGCTTGATTGACTCCACAATCAACACCCTTGGCACTAGTAGTCAGGAAATCAAAAGATGAAATTGCATTAGGTAAATCTGTTGTCCAGGACCTCTCCAGACTACTGAGAGGTCCATGGTCTTCTCAAATTATTTGCTATGCATCAGAGAGCTGAATAATGAATAAGGATGACAGAAAAATTGATGCCTTTGAGTTGTGGTGCTGGAGAACATTCTTAAACATACCATGGACCACCAAGAAAACAAAAGTTCTCCTTGAAGAGTAGAGTTTAGAAGTTCTGTTTCAAATACTTTGGGCACGTGGCCAGGAGAGACCAATACTTGGAGAAGGATATCATACTTGAAAGGGTGGAGGGGCAGTGGGAGAGAGGAAGACCTCAGATGAGATGGATTAATACAGTAACTGGGGCAGTGAGGGTGACTATATTGGAGTCATTGAGACTGACTCAGGACAGGGCAAGCTTCAAAGCTGTTGTATATAGGGTCACTATGTGTCACAGGCGACTTGATGGCACATAGCAATAGCAACAACCTGCATATAAGCGATCAAACAGGTTTAAGCTGTGGAATGATGAGACAAATTTCATATCTTAGAAATACTATTCTTTTAAAGAATTGGTGAGATTTGGAGGAGATGAGAAGAAAGAAGATGAAGGAGTAGTTACTCAGTTCACAGGTTTGTATTATGGAAAATTCAGTGACATGAGAAAAAGAGAAATTAAGATTTTCTTTTTTTAAAAGAAATTAAACTTTTAAAAAATTGAGCTGTACAACTGGGTTAAGTGATGTCTTTCCTGGGTAATTAACTAACCTACTCTATCAAGTCTACACTGGCCCCTAGTTGACTGTCCAGTGCATTTTGAGAAACTGTAAATCACATGGGACGTCTTTCTCCCGTGGAACACTACAGCTTCTCCCAACCCACTAGGGCACCAGAACTTCCTGGTTAGGAGGGAATGGTTGTCAGGACTTGTTTTAAATAACGAGTAGGAATGGGAATGGTTTTCTTTATTTTTAAACAATTGATTATTGGAGAAGTTTGTAGACCATAAAATATTCATTGATTTGTTTAGAAAGCTGCACTGAAATTAAGCATATAGTTACTAACTGAAGCTATGAAAAACAGAGCACAACTGATTAAGGAGACCAAGAAGTGGGAACCAACAAATAGGTTCACAGAATCTAGTCACTAGACTTGGTACTCAATTGCTAGTGAAAACATCAGTACCTGTAACACACTTGATGCTTGTGTCTGGTGGACTGTTCTTCAGTAATTATCTTTTCAGTCGTTAAGTTAAACACTTAACTAAGAGTCAGCTCCAGTTGTTCCCAGACTTGTTCATATTAATTTTATTAGTATTGTAGTTACATAATTTATTATAAACTGGTAAGGGCACTCATACCGTATAATTGATTGTGACTTATGTTAGGTGCCATTTAGTTGACGATGACCTACAACAATGCCATGAACAGTAGATCTGTAGCCTGCTCTACCCTGTGCCATCCTCAACATCTCTGATATACTTAAGCCCATTTTTATAGTCACTGTGTCAGTCATCTTGTAATGGGGGTCTTTATCTCCCTCTGACCCGCCCCCACCTTTCCAAGCACAAATACTTTTTTCTAAGGATGAGCCCCTCCTAACAACATGCTTAAAATATGTGAGACCAAGTTTCACCATCTTTGCCTCTAAGGAGCACCCTAGTTGGACTTTGTCCAAGACACATTTATTATTTTGACAGTCCACCTCTCCAGCACTGCAACTCAAAAGCATCTATTCTTCTGTCATCCTTACTGTCCCACTTTCAGATCAGTAGCAAGTAATTGTCCAGAGTGCTTAAGACCAACGAGGTCAGTCTGGAGATTAAGGTGCACCTGATCGAGGCGATTGTTTCTGCAGTTACTTGCAACTTTTTTGGTGGTTGGTTTGGGTTTTTTTAAATTGAGATTTTAGTGAAGGTTTACAGAAAACTTGGATTTCCATTCATTCATTGTTACACATTTTCTCCTTACCCTCCAGCTCACTTTTATCTTCAAAAAAGTTCTTTCGTTGTTGCAGTTTCCTTCCTCTCAGTCTACTTCACTATGCACCTCTTATTCTAGACTGTTGTCACACAAATAATACCTAATCATATATTCCTTTTAAACAATGCTTTCCCTCATCTGTTTCAATGCAGTGTATACTTTCTTAGTTCTGCCCCAATCCCAGTGTCATTCCTGTTTTATAACAATGGCGTTATGCAGTATTTGTCCTTTTATGACTGAGACATTTCATTAAGCATAATGTCCTTCAAGGACACCTATTTTGTATGATATTTTATGAGTTTCATGGTTTGTATTCCATTGTGTGAATATACCACAGATTCTCTATCCATTCATTTGTTGATGGGCACTTGGGGTGTTTATCTCTTTGCTATTGTGAACAATAGCAGGAGTAAACCTGGGTGTGTGTATATCTGTTTGGGTAGCAGTTCTGGTTTCTTCAGGGTATATTCCCAGTAGTAAGTAGAATTGCTGGATCAAATGGTGTTTCTATTTGCAACTTTTTTTAGAAACCACCAATACTGCCTTCCATAGTGGTTGCACCATTTTACAACCGCACCATCAGTGAATGAGGGTTCCAGTTTCTCCACAATCTTTCCAGCATTTATTGTTTGCTGCTCTATTGAACTTTGCTATTGTTACTGGGATGAAATGATAGTTCATAGTTGTTTTTACTTGCACCTTTTTATTACCATTTTCCTGACTCCTCACTTGCTTTCACTTACAAACTTGTCTTCAACTTCCATTACAATTGTTCCTTCTAAGATCACCAGTCACCTGCTTTTTGCTATTGTCTTTTGAATCTTCTACCCAGATTTTAAATTGGCCATACCCTTCTCCTAAAAACTTTCTTCCCTTAACTTTAACAAATAGCACTTACTACTTTAGCTGTTCTTTTTTAAACTCCTTGGAATGCTTTTCCTCGGGCCTGGAAGTAGCAAACTCTTTTGTGTCTTATGTATTGAAAGTAATATAAAAGTAGTTGATTCTGCAAAAATTATACATGAATATGTCATCATTTTAACTTAAACATATCTGCATTCAGTCCTTTCCCTGAATTCAGTGAGTTAATTGAATTGTGGTTGTTTTTTTTCCTCCTTCCCACATCCATATGCGTAAAGAAGAATTTGCTGTTAGTTACGATCAAATGTCAGCACTAACTCATGACAACCATATATAGATAACAGGGAAAATGGTGCAAAGCTTCTATTATGGTTACTTCTCTAAGTCACCTTACTCATTCATAATTTACATTTTCTTAGTAAAGTGCTTTTTACTGAGGTGTACTAAGGTTTTCAAATAAATAACTATCTTGCACGATTGGTGCCCTATTGGGGTAAGTTACAATACTGGGCTGTGATCCAAAAGATCATCAGAGAAAGATGAAGCAGTCAGTCTATTGTGTCTGTTGTTATGTGCTGTCCATTCACCTGTGACTCGTCGAGATTGTATGCATGATAGCTCTGAACGCTGTCCTATTCTGAGCCAGTCTTACTGTCTCCAGTATACCTTTCCCTATGGTGAAAAAAATAGACACCTTTTCCTTCCAAAAGTGTTGAAGCAGTATTAGAAGACTTTTAGGTAATAGAAGAATTTAATGTATAAGCATATTACTAACATTGTGTCTGCCTTTACATTTTGTTTTTACATGTAAATGAGAGAAAGGGTATATTTTATGGAGTGACTGTAATATCAAGAAGTGAAAGAATATGTATCATTAATGTATCTATTATTAACATTAGTAATGAAACTAACACAGATTAATGAAGGGAAAATTACTTTTTTAAAAACATCTATGCAAACACTTAGGAAAGTACTAAGTTGTAAAAAATACTGAATCACAGTTGTGCTTTGATGTTGTTGTTGTTATTGTTATGTGCCGTGGAGTTGTTTGCGACTCATAGCGACCCTATGTACAACAGCCCTAAACCCTGCTCTATCCTGTGCCGATCGCATTGCCTCTGACACACCCATTCCGATTACCCTAGTCACTGAATCAATCCACCTCATGGAGAGTCTTCCCATCCATGCGCTGTCCCTCTACCCTACCAAGCATGATGTCCCTCTCCAAGGACCTGTCTCTCCTTACAGCATGTCCAAAGTATGTCAGACGGAGCCCCAGAATCCTTGCCTCCAAGGAGTAGCTTGGTTTAACCCTCTCTAGGATGGATCTGTTTGTTTTCTTGGCAGTCCATGGAACATTCAGTACTCTTCTCCAGCACCACAGCTCAAAGGTGTCAATTCTCCTTCTATCCTCCCTAGTCATTGTCCAGCTCTCTGATGCATAACAAGTGATTGCAAAGACCATGGCCTGTATCAGGCGCACCTTAGTCTCCAGAGAGACACCATTGCTCTTGAGTACTTTAGAGAGGTCCCTAACCGCAGACTTTCCCATCGCAATACGTTTTTTGATTTCCTGGCTACTGGTGCCAAGAGTGTTGACCATGGAGCCGAGCAAACTAAAGCTGTGAACAATCTCAAATCTCTTCGCCATCCATCCTGATGCTACCAATTGGTCCAGTGCTGAGAATCTTTGTCTTCTTGGCATTGAGCCTCAGTCCATACTGAAGGCTGCAGTCCTTGACCCTCTCCAGTAAGTGCATGAGGTCCTCCTCAGTTTCATTGAGCAGGGTTGTGTCATCTGCGTAATGCAGATTGTTGATAGATCTTCCACCAATCCTAATGCCACGCTTCTCCTCATAGAGCCCAGCCTCTTGGATAATCTGCTCTGCATACAGATTGAAAAGGTATGGAGATAGGACACATCCCTGGCGTACACCCTTCCCAATTTTGAACCATGCAGTGTTTCCCTGCTCTGTTCCAAGTATAGGTTTTGCATTAGCACGGTTAAATGTTCTGGTATTCCGATTCTTCTCAGAGTCAGCCACAGTTTGTTATGATCCATGCAGTCAAATGCCTTTGCATAATCAATGAAACACAGATAGACATTCTTCTGGTATTCTCTGCTTTCAGCTAAGATCCATCTAACATCAGCTGCAATATCCCTAGTACCACGACCCCTTCTAAACCCAGCCTGGACTTCTGTTGATGTACTGTTCCAGTCGTTTTTGGATAATCTTCAGTAGAATCTTACTTGCATGTGAAATCAGTGATATTGTTCTGTAGTTTCCACACTCAATTGGGTCACCCTTCTTTGGGATGGGAACAAATAGAGATCTCTTCCAGTTAGTTGGCCAAGTGGTTGTTCTCATTGTCCTTTTCTCCCTGCTCACCCCTCCCCTCAGTTTTCTCTTGAAAAGTAAAAGAAAATCCTTTCATTGTTATACAATCCCCCCTCCCAAGTTCACTCCACTATGTAGCCTTCGTTCTGGACTCCTGCCATGACAGTACTACCTAATTATATTTCCCTTTTAAACAATTTTCTCCCTTATCTGTTTCAATGCAGTATACATAAATTATCCCATCTTTCTCAGTCTCCTCCCAGCCCCAATGTCAGTCCCATTTGACAACAGTGGCACTGTGCAGTATTTCTCCTCTTGTGACTGAGATATTTCATGCCTCATTATGTTCTCCAGGGTCACCCATTTTGACTAGTTCATGAGGTCTTTATTTTTCAGTGCAGTGTAGTATTCCATTGTAGGAGTATATCACAGCTTCTCTATCCATTTGTTTTTTGATGGGCACTTAGGTTGTTTCCAACATTTTGCTATTGTGAACAAAGCCTCAGTAAACATGGGTGTGCACATATCAGCTTGGATGGCAGTTATGGTTTCTTTTTGGTATATTCCCAGTAAGATTGCTGGGTCAAATATTTCTATTTTCAACACTTTTTTAAAAAGCGCCACACTGCCTCCTATAGTAGTTGCACCATTTTACACTCCCACCAATAGTGAATAAGGCACACCCTTCCTCTTTTAAATGCCTAACCCACTTTGCCACCAAGGCTCCTTATAAGCAGATTGAAACTATGAATGTGATATATTTTTAGTATGTCAGGTATTAATCATTCTCAACATAGAACATAGTTAAAACTTTTTTTTTTCAGTAATTCATTAAACAGTTTTCATTAATAAACAGAAAATTGGAGATCAGACTGCGTCAGCTGGATTTAAGAGAAACTTCGCTTTTCATATTTGGAGCCTTGTTATTAGAGGCCTTTGAGTTCACTCTGGCTCATGGAGACAGCAGAATGAACCCTTTCTTGATGATGCACTCTCCTCACAATCTGCTGTGCGGCCACTGTCAGTCCATCTTGTTGAGGATCTCCTTATCCTTTAATGGTGTATTTTTTCTAGGCATGTTCTTTACCCAAGGACTGGCCGCTCCTGACAACATCCCAAAGTATGTGAGACATATTGTCACCATCCTCACCTCCAAGGAGCATTTTGAATACTCCTAATACATATTTGTTTATCTTAATCTTTATCAGCACTGCTGTTCAAAGGCATCGATTCTTCTTTGGTCTTTCTTAACTCATTGTCGAATTTTTAAATGCATATAAAGCCATTAAAAACAACCTGGCTGGGATCAGGTGCATATTAATATTTAAATTTACATTCTTGTGTTTTAGCATTTTAAAGGATTTTGAAAAAATATTTCACTACTTCTTTTATAGGTTAAATGAAATAACCATATTTGATTATATTGTTGCACAATTGGGACCTACTACTTATTGGTAATGTTCAATAAGGGATAAGGAATACAAATTAATTAGCTCAACTTCCTATAAAGATAATTCAAATGTAGTTATCTTTTTAATTTGCTTTTTGCCCCTGTGAAAAGTACATAGTTGAAAATTTCTCTTGAAGGAGAAAGCACAAATATGAGGGCGAAATTAAATTTTATAGAGATGAACAGGAAGACTGTGCTTTATTATTCTCTATTTGTATAGAGAGAAGGGTGTTCTGAAGGCCTGGTGGTATGGAGTTGGGCTTCTACTCCAAAGGCAAGCAGTTAGAATCCATCACCTGCTCCACAGAAGAAAGATAGATGATGATCTTCCATATGATAAGGTGTGCCTTATTCAGGCCAGTGTCTTTTTAGTCATTTGCTATGCATCTGAGAGCTGCCCAGTGACTAAGGATGATAGAAGAGTTCATGTCCTTGAACTGTGGTCTTGGAGAAGAATGTTGAATATCCCTTGGACTGCCAAAGGAACAAACAGGTACATCTTGGAGAAAGTGCACGCAGACTGCTCCTTGGAGACCAAGATGATGAAGGTTCGTCTTTCAAACGCTGGATGTGTTGCTAAGAGAGGTTATTCCTTAGCAGAGAGGGACATCATACTTGGAAAGATGGAGGGTAAGCAAAAGAGAGGCAGACCCTCAACCAAGTGAGTCCTCAATCAACAATGATTGTCGTAATTGACTTGAATATGTCAGAGATTGAGAGGGTGGCATGGGATAGGACAGTTCAGTTTGGTGGTTCATAGGATCTCTATGAGTGTTACTTGATGGTTGTTGTTATGTGCTGTCGAGTTGCTTGCGACTCATAGTGACCCTGTGTACAACAGCCCTAAACCCTGCTCTACCCTGTGCCAATCGCAGTGCCCCTGACACACCCATCCTCATTACCCCAGTCACTGAGTCAGCCCACCTCATAGAGGGCCTTCCCCTCTTGCGCCGTCCCTCCACACCCCCAAGCAGGATGTTCCTCTCCAAGGACCTGTCTCTCCTTACAACATGTCCTGAGTATGTCAGATGAAGTCCCAGAATCCTTGCCTCCAAAGAATAGCCTGGTTTAACCCTCTCTAGGATGAATCTCTTTATTTTTTTGGCAGTCTAAGGTACATTCAATACTCTTCTCCAGCACTACAGCTCAAGGGCATCAATTCTACTTCTGTCCTTCCTAGTCATTGCCCAACTCTCTGATGCATAACAAGTGATTGCAAAGACCATAGCCTGTATCGGGCGCACCTTAGTCTCCAGAGTGACACCTTTGCTCTTCAGTACTTTGGAGAGGTCCCTAACAGCAGACTTTCCCATCGTGATACGGTTTTTTATTTCCTGGCTACTGGTGCCAAGAGTATTGACCGTGGAGCCAAGCAAGCTAAAGTTGTTAACAATCTCAATCTCTTCACCATCCATCCTGATGCTGCCAATTGTCCCAGTGGTGAGAATCTTTGTCTTCTTGACATTGAGCCTCAGTCCATTCTGAAGGCTCTAGTCCTTGACTCTCTGCAGCAAGCGTTTCAGGTCCTCCTCAGTTTCAGCAAGCAGGTTTGTGTCATCTGCATAACGCAGATTGTTAATAGATCTTCCACCAATCCTGACACCACATTTCTCCTCGTAGAGCCCAGCCTCCAGATAATCTGTTCTGCATACAGGTTGAAGGTATGGAGATAGGACACATCCCTGCAAACACTTTCCCAATTTTGAACCGTGCAGTGTTTCCCTGTTACGCTTTGACGACTGCCTCTTGGTCCAAGTATAGGTTTCACATTATCACAGTCAGGTGTTCTGGGATTCCCATTCTTCTCAGAGTCAGCCACAGCTTGTTATGATTCACACAGTCAAATGCCTTTGTATTATAATTAATGAAACACAGTTCTGGTGTGGGTTTGAACTGCCAACTCTTCAATTAGCAGTCAAGTGCTTAACCATTGCCTCCATTTTACTTGATTACTTGATGGTACCGAACAACAACAACAAAAACCACATGCAGTTTACAGCCTCTGGTAAAACCAGCCTGAGGGTCAGCTATAAGTTGATTCTGACTCATCTAACAACCACATCATCGTATATTTGTACTCTGATGACATAGTCTGGAGGAAGTTGCACTGCTAACCGAAAGCACAGGCCCCTCTCTTGTAGTTTGAATTCAACAGCCACTCCTGCAGAACTCCGATGAGCAATCTCTTCCTGTGTGGTGTACAGCCTACAAAACCTGCTAGACTGTCAGTTATTAATGAGTCAGTTCTTGCTTGATAGATTTGGGTTTACTTTTTAAAAATAATGCAGTAGTGAAGTTAAATTGTTAAATTGCAACCACATGCCACAGAAACTATTTTGGGGGGGAGTTTTTGTAACAATGAGTGGACATAATGAAAAATGAACTATTATAAAGTGACTAGTTTAGCGGCATTTACTATCTTTATAATGCTGTGTAACCACCATTTCTTTCTAGTTCCAATATATTGCCATCTACTCAAAGGAAAATTGTACCCAAGAAACAAACCATTTTCTCACAGTCCTTCTAAGCAACATCTGGAATCCAAGTCTACATTCTCTGTCTATGGATTGACCTTTCCCGGATATATTTTACAGATAGACTCATACAACATGTGACCTTGCAGTAGTTGAGTTCTTTTTAAGTATCTTCATAATATAGTATATATAAGAGGTGAAATTCTTAATTTCTTTTGTTTAACATGATGCTTTTAAAAACTTAAAATCAAGAATTTCAGTAGTTTCCGTTTTCTTCTTTCTGCATGGTTAATGAGATTATTTTAAACACTTTATTTTGTATTTTGTAAGAATCATGCTTTTTTTTTTTTAAATCATGCTATATTTTTGTGAAATTGTCTTCCTGGCCAAAACCAGTCATAGCTTTAAAGCTGGGAAGGACACTGTGGAGTTACTAATTCTGAGCTAAAACCTGTTAATGGAAGCTTTTTGAAAAAGTATTTTCCTTTGATTTACTTCTAATGTAGATACATTGCTAGCCAGAATTTTCTAAAAAATAAGATTTTTCATATTTGCCTTATTTTGTGTCCTCCATAGGACCAGAACTGAATAAAACTAAAAATTATATCACCTTGTCCTGTTAATGTGATTTTTTCCTTTGGTCACTAGCAGCACAGGTGTGTATATGTTGTTGTTGTTGTTGTTATGTGCTGTCGAGTCTTTTGCAACTCAAAGCGACCCTACATACAACAGCCCTAAACTCTGCTCTGTCCTCTGCCAATCACATTGTCTGTGACATTCCCATCCCGATTACCCCAGTCACTGAATCAGTCCACCTCATAGAGGGCCTTCCCCTCCTGCGCTGTCCCTCCACCCTCCTGAGCATGATGATCCTCTCCAAGGACTGGTCCCTCCTTACAACATGTCTAAAGTAAGTTAGATGGAGCCTCAGAATCCTTGCCTCCAAGGAGCTGCCTGGTTTAACCCTTTTCAGGATGAATCTGTTTGTTTTCCTAGAAGTCCATGGTACTCTCAATACTCTTCTCCAGCACCATAGCTCAAAGGCATCAATTCTCCTTCTATCCTCCCTGGTCATTGTCCAACTCTCTGATGCATAACAAGTGATAGCAAAGACCATGGCCTGTATCAGACGCACCTTAGCCTCCAGAGAGACACCATTGCTCTTCACTACCCTGGAGAGGTCCCTAACAGCAGACTTTCCCATTGTAATATGTCTTTTAATTTCTTGGCTACTGGTGCCAAGCGTGTTGTCTGTGGAGCCAAGCAAACTTAACGCTTATTAACAGCATCTGTTTAGAAAGCATGGAAGCAGGAATGGCATCCATTTCCGAAATGACTTGCCTCCGGAAACTCTTAGGAACAGCGCTCAGGTCTTTTCTTCATAGGATCACTAGGAGTCATCTATGACTCGACAGCACCTAACAGCAACAATCTAATTATGTCGTTAGATACCAGCTACTGTATTGAGATTAGATTTTTTTCATCCTTCCTTGTCGTGTGTGTGTGTGTGTGTGTGTGTAGATGGATAGAGAGAGAGAGAAGACTCTATGAAAAGGTAGAATAATGGCTTTCCTGGAAGCACATCCAGTATTCAGCCTATTAATTCATTTGAGTATTTAAATCTGTACACAGTGCCATTGAAGATACATAGAATAAATTTCTGCTCCAAAGAACTCAGTCTTCAAATAAGTATATGTTCCCTATAGAAACTGCAGAGTAATATTTACAGTTGTGAAAGAAATCACTAACAGCACAAGGCACATGAATTCTTGTAAGAATTATAATCCATACCATATTTTATTTTCTTAAACCTTTCTATTTAGAGATGAGGTTAACAAGTTCATAAAATTCAGAATATCTACAGTGACATCTAACAACAGAATAGCAACTTAAAGTATTGTTATTGAGACTTAAGTGCAAGTTTGTGGGTAAGTGTTATGTTTTGAATTTTCTTAAGTGTATAGCTAAAACTACTAAATCATATTTTCCAGAGTGACTCCATCATTCTGAATCCCACCAGCAATGTTGTGCAAGTTTCAGTTTCTCCAAGTTCTTTCTGTACTTGTTAGTTTCTCTTTGATTATAGTGGGTGCAAAGTCTTATTTTGTGCTTTTGTTTTCTCTAAAGACTAGATGATGAATATCTTGTACTTAATAGATTTTTTAGTGTATTTTAGGGAAATGTCTTTTTATTACTGGGTTATATTAGTCCTTTATGTAATCTAGATAGAAGTTCCTTACCATATTTTCTCTGATGTTGAGTTTTTCAGTTTGAGAATAACAACATCCTTTGTAGCACAAAACTTTTTTTATTTTGATGAAGCCAGTTATGTATTTCTATTTTGTTATTTGTGGTTTTGGTATCATCTCTAACAAACTGTTGCCTGTTTAATGTTCTGGTTTTTAAGAGCTGTTCTGAGTTTATAGAACGCTGCACAGAAAATATATAGAGTTTCTCCCGTTTATTGTTCCCTTTACTTACACCTAAGGTTTTAGTGTGTTTTTTTTTTTAATTCGTAATCAGTCAGATGAGATCTTAACAAATTAAAAAGCACCCAGAGATAGGACCCTCAGAAGAAGAAACTGGCAGCAGCTCAACGCGTTAGCAATCACAGAAACCCAGAAAGATTGATATACAGTCCATCATTTCAAGGGCTACATAGGGGAGATAGATGTTGAATGGAATAGGTGGGAGTCGAAGTAAAGGTTGGTGGAGCAGGGAAAGGGGTGGGTTAAGACAGACCTGCCATAATGGGGACAGCATGGAATCTGCCTACTCTTAACTGTAAAATACTTGTCTGTCAAATAATGTTCTAAATCTGAGCATTCAAATTAAGACAAACTAGGAAGAAGGATTAGCCATCCACTTCTACACATTTGAGCCTCTCAAATATTTTGGCTCTATACCCAGTAATGGAATTATTGGGTCATATCATAATTCTGTATTTAACTTTTTTGGTCTATTGCTGAACTTTTCCACAAACAGTTGCACTCTCTTACATTTTTATCAACAGTGCACAAGGGTTCCAGTTTCTATACATTCCTTCCAACACTTGTGAGATTGAAATGATACTTCATTGTGGCTTTCTTTAATTGCATTTCTTGATAATACACTAAACATGCCCACATATCCAGAAAAAATAGTATCTTACTATGACAGATTTGGAAGCACAAGTGACATCCACTTCCTAAACAACATGCGTCTGGAAACTCTATGAACTTTAATAAATGTCCATAGTTGTAGAGGGCTTCAGGCCTTTGTTCATAGGGTCACTATGAGTTTTACTCAGTTGGAAGACATCAGCAACAACAATGTTTAAGGTGAGAGTTTACAGAGCTAATAATTAACTTGTTGCTCTTGAGTCTCTTTTTACTCAGAGTGACCTAATAGGAATAGAGTGGAATTGCCTGTAGAGTGTCCTCATGCATACACACACACACAGACCTCAAACAAAACAGATTGACATGGTGACTGTCACAGTAGAGTCAAGATATCAGGGATAGTAGGAATGGCCCAGGAGGGGCCCAGGATCAGATCTGTTATTTATAACAATAACATCACAAATTATTCAGTGATATCGGTTACATTTTTCATATTCTCATTAATTATCTTCTGCGTGTACCATTTTCAGTACTCTAGTTTCCTGTCTCCTTTCCCCCTTACCTTTCACTTGCTCATCACTGTGAGGTCTGAACTAACTCAGTTGACTCTTCATCATGTTTTCATGATGCTATAAATCACACAGGAGATTACCTACCTTTCTCCCATGCAGTACCTGGTGAATTCATCCTGCCAGAAAGACAGCACAACTTGTTTTAGCAGCACAACTTCCTACAGACCATGCCATCAGCGCTCCCTTTCTAGAGTTTTTGATCAGTTGATCTTTTAAATGTACACAACAAAGCGTGCACCATTTTAACTGTTTTTACAAATACCATTTAGTGACATTGATTATATTCTTTGAGTTGTGCAACTGTTCTTTTTACGTTCTTCCCCCATTCACATACTTGATGTCCATCAGGATCCTGATTAGTTTTTCCAGTGCTGTTGTCAAGTTTGAGCCCTTGTAATTAGCATCTCCGTATTGATTTGTAATGCCCTCACCCTCATTTTCTAGCCAAGAATGTTATTTTGTGTAAACTTTTCTTTAAACTTTTTACAGTAGTTAACTCATGGAATGTTTGTCTGTTTGTTGCTAACCTGTATGAACATAAAGATTATGTTTTAGGACATCCCACACATCTAGTTTATCCTCTCCTATTTTTGTCATATTTGAGAGTCATTTTATACTAAAGATTAAGGCTCTAAAGTTTGTCCCTATTTTTTTCTTTGGTAATCTTTATATTTTAAGGTTTTACACATAGGTCTTTGATCCATCTTTAGTTTTGTATATACTATAAGGTATGGGTGTTGTTTCTGTTTTCTGCTATCAATATTGCCAACATGATTTGCTAGAGACGCTTTCCCTACTCAATAAATTTTACTGCTGTCAAGGGCCATCTGTCCACAGCTGGATGGATTTATTTTTGGGTTCTCAGTTCTGTTCTATTGGTCTTTGTGTCTGTCTTGTCAGTACAAGACTGTCTTACTATCATTACTATTGTAATAGGTTTTGGTTTTTTAGTTGTGGGTTTTGGTTTTTTCTAATCAACTATTTAATCCGGAGAAGAGTTATGAAACATTTTTTAACCATGGCATATACCAGATTATGGGTATAAGTATTTTTTCTTTATCTTTGAGTTTATTTTCCATAACTTGAAAGCTTAAAATTCAAGTCATTTAATTGAAGCAGTGAAACTCCTATTGTAAATCTGTGTTTAATATCAGTAAATGTTGTTCCTGTGATTTTAATATTGTATTAAATCAGTAGTAGTTCAAGTTTCATGTCAACATATCATTGGCTTTTATATGAGAATAGACAATTTCTTTAAGAACTGAAGCCTGGGTACTGCTGTTTGAAAAATAAAATACCATGATGGTCATTTATCAAAGGCTATTGTCACTTCAAGGAGGAAACATTCAGAATTTCAACAGCTGAAAGAATAGTGTTTGTGTCATATTAATGCACAAAAAGAAGAGGAGGAGGTGGGTGTGGCTGGAGAGAGAGTATCCTTTTCTCTCTTCTTTTTTAAATTTAAACTTAAATAGCATTCAGTTTATTACAAATATTTAGTATTGGCTTCCCATATTTCCCCCCTTTTTTATCATAATTATGTTATCATCTAGATGAGCATCCTTTATACACAAAAATTAAACATAATAAACTCAAAGAAATACTTTCAAAAATCTCCATATGATCAGAAGGGTTCAGGTTGAATATTCCTTGAAAGTTTGTTTTAATTGTCCCATTGCCACAGTGCTTGTCAAAACCAGTTCTGATTAATCTCCTTTGTCAGTGTCTCCTTTGCCATTCCCTATCACTCCTCCTTGAGAGAGATTTCATCCTGATTCATAAGGAAAAGGGGACAGCGTATTCTTTTAGCTACTTCCTGGTGAAACAGTAGAGGCTCAACTTTGTCATTTATTTTTCTTAAGTCCTGGACCAAATTCCATCTACCACTGGGTTGTTTTACAGCTCAGAAGTCCACATGGAAGGCAGAGGTGAAGAAAGGAACTGCTTATGAGGTTTTCCGTCATTTCCAACAATTAAGAAATAGTGAGAAGAGTTGGGACCTCAGAAGGCTTTTAGGACCAAATAATAGGCTCTTGTGTCCAGGAGAAAATGAATATTCTTACCAGTAATGTTAATGCTCACCCACAGCTCTTCTGGGAGGATCTAAATCATTGAAGCATCCTCCTTTGTTTCCAGCTGGAAGCTAGGGCCTGTCAGTCCTATCTGCCTTGAGGACCTGATGTGGGCCACCCTTGGCCAAGTGTTCTTCAGATCCACACTTAAAGCAAGTGAGTGGGAGCTTCCTCTCTACTCGCTTGCCTATCTGTGACTCTCGTCTGTGACACTGTCTACTGAAGTGGCCCAGCTTTCCACAGTGGAAGCAATTCTCTTTTATTATTACCATTGGGTGGCACTGTTTATGAATAAGATTCCTTTTCCTGACACAGGCCCTAAACTGGCAGCAATAGCTGCCCCAATAATTTTGGCCATTCTCTGATCTTTCCCCTCTAGATCCCAGTTGTTAAAAGAGGGAAAAATTTGAACAAATATATATAACAAATAATTTTGAACATTATAATCTTTTAAGTTTAAGGCTAGAAATATTATCAATATGATCATTTCCAATCCAGAGATACATGTTCCAATGCAGTACCTATTTTCCATAAACGGTTTTGGTAAGAAGAATATTGTAAATGTGAATACAGTCCACTATTCCTCCTCCATGCCATGCTAATAGTGCTATTAGCATGAGCAGTTATAAATCCATTGCCTTCCTTACTCTAACTTAATTTTTTTTAATTTAAATTTATTATTTCAGTAAAAATTTACAGAGGCTTTGGATTTCCATTCATTTGTTGTTGCACATTTCTCCCATGCCAACCTCGCACCCCCCCACCCCCATCCCCACCCAAGAACACTACCCTCTTGGGAAAGTAAAAGACAGATTCTTTCATTGTTTTACAAACCCTCCCCCAGGTCCACTCCACCATGTAGCCTTCACTCTACACTCCTGTCATGACAAAAATACTTAATCACATATCCCTTTTGAATAGTTTTCTCTGTCATCTGTTTCAATGCAGTATACATTATTGAACCCGTCTTTCTCAGTCTCTCCCCAAACCCAAGGTCAATCCGGTTTTACAACAGTGACACCATGCAGTATTTGTCCTTTTGTGACTGATATACTTTACTCAGCATAATGGTCTCCAGAGTCAATCATTTTGAGTAATATTGCATGAGTTCCTTGTTTTTAATGTAGCATATTATTCCATTGTGAATATACCACAGCTTCTCTAGCCATTCGTTTGTTGATAGGCACTTAGGTTGTTTCCAACTCCTTGCTATTGTGAACAAAGCTGCAGTAAACATGCGTGTGCATATATCTGCTTGGATGTCTGTTATGGTCTCTTTGGGGTATATTCCCAGTAGTGGAATTGCTGGGTATCTCTATTTGCTACTTTTTGAGAAAGCGCCATACTGCCTTCCACAGTGGTTGTACCATTTTACACTCCCACCAACAGTGAAAAAGGGTTCCAGTTTCTCCACAACCTCGCCAGCATTTGTTGCTTGCTGTTCTGTTAAATTTTGCTATTCTGACTGGAGTGAGATGATTTCTCATAGTTGTTTTAATTTGCATCTCTCTTAGAGCTAGGGATTTTGAACATTTCTTCAAGTGCTTGTTAGCCATCTGAATGTCATCTTCGGTGAAGTTCCTGTTCATAAATAATGGTAAAGGAGAGAAATGGCCATCTCTACTTGGCCCTTGCTGTTTTAATTTTTTAAAAACTTAGCAAAATTTTTCAGAAATGTCATTTTTCATTCATACATTGCACATTTTCCTCTATTCTCATCCCATCCCTCTCACCCAGTTCACTTAAAAAAAAATGGATTCATTTTTGTACAGTTTCTCCTCTTTTTCTCCCCACTCCCTAAGTGCACTTTGCAGTGCACCTCTTATTCTGATTGTTACACAGGTAATGCCTAATCATATGTCCCGTTTAAACAGTTCTTTCCTTCATTTGTTCCATTGCAATGTTAACTATCTATTTCTTTTCCTAGTTTCTCCCCAATCCCTCATTTCAGTCCTGTTTTATTACAGTAGTATTATGCAGTATTTATCCTTTTGTGACTGAGATATTTCTACTCAGCATAATGTCCTCCAGGATTACCCATGTTATTTAATGCTTTACGAGTTCCTTGTATTTCAGTGCTTCATAGTATTTCATTGTGTGACTATAACATAGTTTTTTGAGGATATATTTCCAGTAGTGGGATTGCTTTGTCAAATGACATTTCTGTTTCCAATTTTTTGATGTAGTAGGTTTTGAGATCAAGAAGTATAATACTTCCTGCTTTACTTTTCTTTTTCAGTAGCGCTTTTCTTGTCCAAGTACTTACTTAGATTATTTGTACCACTGTGTGCAAATGGTTTTCAGTTTCTTGTGTTTCAAAATCCTGACGTTATTTTTAAAAGTAAAGTATTATGTATCTTTCAGAGAACTATAGGCCTTGGACTAAATGAAATGAATATGCTGCTAAAACAGTACATTTTTATTTCTTGAGTTGTATTTATTTCGAGAGTAAATCATACTGTGCATTTGGAATTATTTATTGTCTTTGTCATTTTTTTACAGCATCCTCAAGTTAACAGTAAGCTTCTCCCAGTGGAGCCAAAAAGTAAACAGCTCATGACTTCTGATCAGGACACTAAAGTTGTGGCTGAACCGCAGGTACAGCAAGTACAAGAAGTGAAAGACAGTTCTCATCTGGTCTGTATTTCTTTTTTAAAATTGGAATTGGTTTAATATATTTCTTTCTTTCTCACTAAAGATATACATTGACTTCAGTAACAAAAATAACAACACTAGAATGTCTTATGCATTAAGTAAATTGAGAATAAATTTATGAGTATCTTAGAAGACAGAAAGATGGCAGTGTAATGATTCAGCACCAGCTTCTAACAAAAGTCAGACTTAACAGGCACTCAAGGAAGAGAACGATGAAGTCTCCTTCTTTAAAGATTAATGATAAATAAGGCAAAACAAAAATCCATTGTCATTGAATCAGATCAAGCTCAGGAAACTTTAAGATGAACCAGAACTGTCCTACAGGCTTTCCAAGGCTGTTCATTTGCAGACTGTCAGGTTTTCTATACAGTGGCCAGTGGGTTGGCAACTGGGGTTCTTAATCACTGTATTACTGGGGCTTCTCTATGTAGATTTTTGATTGTTGAGTACTATTGAGACAGAAATGACCTATAGCTTACCTTCTACCAGTTTTCAAGGACAGTAAATCCAATGGAGAAGCTGATGGATTTGAACTGCATGCCTTTGGATTGGCAGCATAGTTTCTTACCACTAAGCCACCAGAGTTCCTTGTGTAAAAATTAACAACTTTGGAAACACTATAAGACCCCTTCTGTTCTGCCCTGTAGGGTCACTGTGAATTGCATTGATTCACAGCAATGGGTGTGGGATTTGTTGGGTTTTTTTGAGGCAAGCGTGAGAGTGGGGTGGTAAGAGATGTTAGTAGAGACAACTACTAGATGATATGGAAAATATTAGATCTCTAGGTATGTGAACTTTTATTTAAAAATCACTCTTAGAAATCAGTGATGTAAATAACTTTATAGTCACCTTAATGAAATACTTGAGATCTTAATATTTATACAGCCTTTATTCACTCTTAAAATTTTACCATGTCAATTAGTATTGTTTAAAGTTTTGGAAAAGATACATTTTACTAATCTTTCACAATACAACTACAAAGATTTGCTTATGATGTTCAGTAAGAATTTAAAACCAAAATTTTTGTTGTATAAAAATATGGAGGTTTTTCCCATAAAATTTAAAATGCTTAATTAATTATATTTTAAGAGATTTTCCATATGTTGTAATGATGGTGGTTTTGATCTTTTCAATTTATAGATGAATGGTCCTATATCTCAAACCACTTCTCAGACAAGTTCCATCCCAGCTTTGAGTCAGGTAATTCAGTTCTGAACTTAATGATAGGTTATTTAATCATATTTAACATACCCACCCTCACACGTATTTCCATACAATGAATTTTTATGGTTAAAAACATTAGAAAATGTAGACTTTTCTCAAAAAGATGAAGGCGATCTATTCATTATCTTACCATTTGAGTATATTTCTGTCACATCATTACAGATGGCTTATTGGTTTTTATATGTCTGTCAGTATTATATTTTTATAGTTCTATTTTATTATGCATTTAAAGCAAATAAAATATTAAGCTTTTGCTAAGAAAATGATTTTCATATCTTAGTTATAATTGAATATAAGAAGATTTGGAGATCCATTTAAGTATTTCGCTTTACTATGTGTTATGTATGTTAATATAAAGCACAATAAGAAGTCCTTAAAATTTAACAGTCTTTGGATGATCTTAATAATCATGAATTTATAGAATATCTATCAAGAAATTATAAGTAGATTAATAAACAATTCATGTAGAAGTTGGAAGATTGGATTGTTAGTCTACTTTAAATGAAGTAAAAAAGCTATTCTATTTCATTATTTTAAATATGTGGGATTTTTTATATCCTATTTATATTGATTTCATAAATTTTTCTGTAATATCTTAAGTCATTTTAAGTTGATCTGTGAGGCTTCTAATAGCCTTAAGAAGGTAAATGCATAAATAGATAAATTAGAAATCTCATAAGTATAGAAATGTTTGTAGTTGTTTTTGTTTTAGAATAATGTTCCCCTCTTCTCTCTTCCTTTCTCAGTGGTTGATTTATCATATGAGATAAAATTGAAATGTCTTTAAAACCTATGGGAGAGTGTAGAACTAGATTTAGGAGCTTTTTAGATTTTTATTTTTAATTGTTTAGGGGATAAGAATTGAAAGTAGACTGTCATTCATGCTCTTTTTAAACTGCAGTTCACGTGATATCTCCCTCCCATTTTTTTGATCCCCTGTCCCCCCAATCCATGTGTCTAAGGTTGAGTGTCCTAAAAGCAGCATGTTGTGACTTATTTTCTTATCTACCCTGCCACTCTTGTTGTCTTATCTAGAGCATTTAAACTATTTACATTTGGTATAATTGTTGATAGATACTAATTTACTGTTTTCACTCTTTGGTATATTTTATTTTGGTGATGTTTTACCGTGCTGAGTTTGTGTTACCAGATTTAGATTTCTTTAATGTTACTACTTTTGTGTTTTTAATCTTTATAGGAATATGCTTTCTCATTTTGGGTAAAAGATGTATTTACTATCTTGTGGCTACCCTGTAGTTTCTTTCTTTTCTGTATTGAATCCAAGCCAAAAACCAGCATAAGGGGCAAGGAAGACATTATGTAATGATTAATGGGTCAGTACACTGAGCATGTGTAACTTTAATAAATATTAAAGAAAGATCCTCAGAATTCTTAAGGCAAATATGGACAGAATTGCAAAATGAAATAAACATCTCCACAAACGTAGTTGGCTATTTTGTCACACGACTTTCAGTGAAGGACAGAACAACTGAAAAGGGATGAAAATAAGGTACAGAAGTGGTCAATTATACAGTCATTCAACTGACTTCAATAAATATACATGGAATACTCTACCCAACATAAGAGCAAACATGCATGTTTGGGTTTTGGGGTGGGATTTTGTGAGGATATTTTCCTGTCACTGCACATGGAACAGTCTCTGGAATTGACCAGTTTAGTAGGTCACAAGACACCTCCTCAGTTTTCAAACTCATTGTCTTCAAATTGGAACCTGCTCACAGTTAATCCTCCAGTGAGTTTGCAGAAGGCTGCAAATCATCTTTATCCTGTGATTTTTGAACCACATTTGCAGTACAAATCCCTAGGGACTGCACCACCAGACCTCACTACAAATCTCAGTAAATTTAAAAACTTCAGAATAATACAAACCATCTTCTTAGATCATAACCTCAGAAAATTAAAACCAATAATGGAATAACCTAGGCCAGAGGTGTGGTTTTGGGAAACTGACACAGTACAAAGTAACTGTGTAGCACCATACTAAAGTACTACTGAGTATTAGAAGAAGTAAAAAGAGAATGAAAAATTTCTTAGCAGTAGAAAGAGTGGAAATACAGTATACAGTTTATCAAAACTTTTGGGACACAGCAAAAGCATTATTCCAAGAACAGTTGTAGCAAGTGATACATTGGTGCGTGCGGGGTGGGGGGGCTGGAATACCTTAGCCAACAGTTAGAACATAATAGAAAAACACACAAAAAATCTACAATTTGTGAAAGAAAGAAAATGATAAATGATCAGTACACAACAGTCAAAAGAATAAAGTTAGAAAGTTAAAATTTGGAAAAATGAACAAAAGCAACAAACCACAAACTAACAACAGAAAAGAGAGACAAGACAGAAGTAACATGAGTAAGAAATGAAACATACAATGTCAAAACAGAATCATCTAAAATAAAAAATAGTAATAGACAATCTGAAGAATCCTCAAAAACACACTCATTTTCTCGTTGAAACTAACTCAGCTGACTGTCCACTGGGTTTTCAGAAGCTATACATAACTCATTAGAATTGCCCATCTTTGTGCTGAGGAGCAGCTGGTCTGTCTGTGGGTTAGCAACTGTCTGCCTCTGGGTTGGTAGCACAATTCCTTACTTACTAGGCCACCAGAGCTCCAGCAAATTTGAAAACGTAGACTAAATGGACACATATTCCTGGAAACATACAGTCTGCCAATTAAACAGGCTAGTAATTTGAACAGACTCATAGCAAGGAAAGAAATTGTCTAAACCATAAAACATCTTCCTGCAAAATATTCAGAGAACTGGCAGCACTCATCCTATTCCATAACATAGAAAAGGTTGAAATACTCCTGAACTTTAAAGCACACATTATTGATACCAAAGCCAAGTAAAGATAGACCTAAGCAAGACAGCTACAGAACAGTATCCCTCAGGAACACAGATGCAAAAATTTTCAACAAAATCTTACATAGTAGAATGCAATGTAATATTTAAAAAACCAAACCAAAAAAAAAAATACTCCAGTACACCACAACCCAAACCACACCATAAAAACAATATGTGCAAGATTTATACCAATTATGCAAAGTTGGTATACTATTAGAAAAACATTCATTGTTGTTGTTGGTTATTACGTGCCATCTAGTCCCCTGAGACGCATAGCAACCCTATGTACAGCAGCCCTCAACCCTGCTCTGTCCTGTGCTAATCTCACTGTCTCTTACACACCTACCCCCATTATCCCAGTCACTGAACCGATCCACCTCATAGATGGTCTTCCTCTCCTGCGCTGTCCCTCCACCCTCCCAAGCATGACATCCTTCTCCAAGGATTGATCCCTCCTTGCAACATGTCCAGAGTATGTCAGACAAAGCTTCAGAATCTTTGCCTCCAAGGAGCAGCCTGGCTTCACCCTCTCTAGGACGAACTTGTTTGTTCTCCTTAGCAATACTCTTCTCCAGCACCACAGCTCAAAGGCATCAATTCTTCTATCCTTCCTAGTTATTGTCCAGCTCTCTGACGCATAGCAAGTGATTGCAAAGCCCGTATCCGGCGCATCTTAGTCTCCATAGTGACACTATTGCTCTTCAGTACTTTGGAGAGGTTCCTAACAGCAGACTTTCCCATTGCAATACATCTTTTAACTTGCTGGCTGCCGGTGCCAAGAGTGTTTACTGTGAAGCCAAGCAAACTAAAGCTGTTAATAATCTCAATCTCTTCACCGTCCATCCTGATGTATAATTTATGTATAATTCATTACATAAACAAAACAAATGACCCGCATAATCAACCATATTAATCAGTGCAGGAAAAATATTTGACAAACTCAACATCATTCCTGATAGAAATTATTAATAAAATGGGAAAATTCACAGCATAAGGCATATACTTGAAAGCGGCAGTGGCATCCACTTCCATAATAGCTTGCCTCTGGAAACTCGATGAACTTTGAGAAAGGACGAAAGTTATACAGGTATCCAGGACTTTAGTTCATAGGGTCGCCTACAACTCAACGGCACTTAACAGCAACAAGGCATATACACAAGATCAATGGAGATCATCATTCTTAAGGGAGACAGACTTTATCCTATAGAAGATTATGTATATTGTGGTCTTTAGCACAGCACCATCCATACTATGCCACCACTACTTGTTTAGCAGGGGTAGTTCTGTAGTCGAAATATGTTTATTTCTAATCCTTTTTTCATAGGAAATTGGGGCTTGTAGTATTTAAGTTGTTGAGAATCCTTACACACTGACAATGAAAATTATAATTATGGCAAGGGGATAATTTCTCTATTTGTCAGGATTTTTTAAAAAAAGAGTTAAAGCAGCAATGAAATTTGAGAAAGAATTTTAAAAAATCACAGCTATAGGTAGTGGATATAGTGTGGTGGAAAAGGAGAGGGGGGAGAATTGGGAAAACATGGATATTTGAAGAAATAATTTGTAATTAATTTAGCCTGTGCCTGCTTTCTTTAAAGAATTACTGTTTTAATAGAATACAAGGCCTTCCCTCCAGATGTAACTTTCTAATAAATCTATCATCACTATTTTACCCTCAAAAAAATTAACAACAGCAAAGAAACAAAACAAAAAAAACCTCCACCAAGAAAAAAATACAAATAAGTCAAATCATTACGTCTCCATTCTGATGCCAGTGTACCTATTCTGTTGCCTAGATAATAGCCAAATTTTATTTCTGTTACTGAGTTTTTAGAAATATGGATAGAATATTTACCAACTTTATGAGTTATTGTAAAGTTTAGATATTTATGTTCTTTAAATATTAGCATAGAAGATATCTTCACATTTGTCTGGGCTCACAGTAAAGGTGTCTTTTAGTTCTTAATTTATAATAATCTTAAGTGTTGTTGTAGAAAACCTTAAAATAATCATCCCTTGATATCCTTGGTAGGTTGACTGTAGGATACCACTCTCCCTCAGATACCAAAATCCAAGGATGCCCATGAGTTCAAATCATTCCTAGATTATTTATACCTAATTCAATGTAAATACTTTGTAAATAGCCATTTTATGCTCCTGTTAGTCTTTGACCATTTGTTATTGTTAGATGCAGTCCAGTGTGTACCAACTCATACCAACCTTATGTGCAGCAAGGGAGCAGAACACTTCTGGTCCTTTGCCATCCTGATCATTGTTGCTAAGTTGGAGCTCATTGTTGGAACCACTGTATAAATCCTTTCTATAGAGAATATTCTTTATTTTTGCTGACATTCTACCAAATATGATGTCTTTCTCCAGGGTTTTCACTTGACAGAATACTCCAAAGTACATGAGAGAAAAATCTCGCCATGTTTTTAAGGGGTATTCTGGCTGTTCTTAGGCAGGTTTCTTAATTTTCTAGCAGTATGTGGTAAATTGTCTCATCTTCACCATCAAAAATATCTAAGAAAATCACCTCTTTGGTCTTATACATTATCCAACTTTGATTTTTATATGTAACAGTTGAAAATATGGCTTGAGTCAGATGTTTTGCTTTTCAGTACTTTAAAGAGGTCTTTTGTGGCAGATTTTCCCAATGCAGTACATGGTTTGCTGCTCCCCCCCCCTTTCTGTGAGCATTGACTGAACCAAGTAAATGGAAATCTTTGTCAGTGTGAATAATTTCTATATTTATTATAAAATTGCTTATTAGTCCAGTTTTGTAAGGATTTGTTTTCTTTCTGTTGAGTTTAGTACACAGTGAAATTCCTTTCATTTCCCCTGCTCCACACCAAATACTTGCAGTGCAAGTTGGGTTGATAGAGAGAGACAACTGTATACACATTTTTGTGTAGTTGTAATCAACACGTAGGTCTTTGCTTTTATTTACACAAGCCAATGTAGAGATTGTTGGCTTGAATCTTCTCAAAACTAGTGATACAGCAGTGTTGTCTACTTCAATTAAAAAAGAAAAATTATACAGAGCACTAGCCTATGCCGAAAAGTTCAGAGACAGCTACCTAACCCATATTTGTGTATCTTCCCCCCCCCCCAAAAAAAATCCAACAGGATGCAGATACAACAGCAGTACAACCAGAAAGTCAAGGTGGATTCAGAAGACAACATAGAATAAGATTCGTAATGTCAAATGGATTTTGACTAAAAATAGGAAGTAAAAATGATATATATATACCAAATTTATTTACCACTGTTTTCTTGACCAGGAAAGGTATTCATTTGTGTGACCAATAACAAATCATTTATAACATTGTGAAGAATTTAACTGTGCTGTTGTAGGAATAGTGTATAGACTAAGAGGCATTATTGGACCAGGAAAAGGTTTTATTGTGTAGCTTAAAACAAGGGAAAATTTGCATCAGGGTTGTATCTTTTCACCATGCTTTCTTACTCTCTGTGCTACACAAATAATTGAAGAATCTCTGATTGGACTTATGAGAGCATCAAGGTTAAAATTTTTTTTTTTCCCCAGTTTTGTATTTTACAGTTCCTTTCTATTGTTGTTATGTGCTGTCGAGTTGCAAGTTGTGACTCACAAGAACCCTGTATACAAGAACCCTAAACCCTCCTCTATCCTGTGCCAACCTCACTTTCTTCAACACACCTACTCCCATTTCCCCAGTCCATCTCATTGAAGGTCTTCCTCTTTTTCCCTGTCCCTCCACCCTCCCAAACATGATGTCCCCTCTTCAAGGACTGGTCCCTCCTTGCAACATGCCCAAAATATGTCAGAGGAAGCTTCAGAATCTTTGCCTCCAAGGAGCAGCCCAGTTTCACCCTCTCCTGGATGAAACTCTTTATTCTTCAAGAAGTCCATAGTATATTCAACACTCTTCTCCAGCACCACAGCTCAAAGGCATCAGTTCTGTTTCCATCATCCCTAGTCACTGTCCAGTTCTCTATCAGTTGTCCTTTAGTCTCTAGCCTGATGTCGTTGCTCTTTAGTACTATGGAGAGGTCCCTGACAGCTCACTTTCCCAATGTTGCTTTCCCAAATCTCTTGATTTCCTGGCTGCTGGTACCAAGAGTGTTGATTGTGGCACCAAGCAAACGAAAACTATTAGCAATCTTAATCTGTTCACCATTCATAACAATGCTGCCAGTCGGCCCAGTGGTGATAATTTTTTGTTTCTCTTAATGTTGAGCTTCAGTCCATATTGAAGGCTGCAGTCCTTGACCTTCTACAGCAAGTGCTTCAGGTCCTATTTAGTTTCAGTTAGCAGGGTTATGTCATCTGCATAACCCAAGTTTTGCATGAATCTTCCTCCAGTGCTGATGCCACATTCCTCTTTGTACAGCCCAGCATCCAGATGATCTGTTCTGCATACAGATTGAAAAGGTATGGACACAGAATACATCCCTAGTGGACACCCTTCCCGATTTTGAACCATGCACTGTCTCTGCTCTTGTCTGATGGCTGCCTCTTGGTTCAAGTATAGGTTTTGCATAAGCACAGTCAAATGTTCTGGGATTCCCATTCTTAGAGTCAGCCATAGTTCGTTATGATCTACACAGTCAAAAACCTTTGCATAGTCAATGAAACATAGACATTCCTCTGGTACTCTGCTTTCTGCCAAGATCAATCCAACATTAGCTATAATATCCCTAGTACCATAGCCTCTTCTAAACTCAGCCTGCATATCTGACAGTTCTCTGTTGATGTGCTGCTTCAGTCGTTTTTGGATAGTTTTCAGCAGAAAATTTCTTTGGAAAGTCAGTTGACCACATGGTTGTCCTCCAGATTTCTTGACACAACTTGGTGAGTACATCCAGGGCAGCATCTCTTTGTTGAAATATGTCAGTAGGTATGCTGTCAACTCCTGGAGCTCTTGCTCATAAGTTGTTTAATGAAATTTTTCTGTCATCCAATTCCTTCTGGTATAGTGACTCTATACTCCTTCCATCTTTTAATGCTTCTTGGATCATTTAACATTCTGCTCAAAGCATCCTTAAGTATTGCTACTTGTGGCTTGAATTTGTTTTTCAATTCCTTCAACCTAAGATATACTGATCAAGGTCAGCCCTTTTAATTTTCTCACTCTATCTCTTTGCACATTTCATTATAATACCTTGCTTTGTCATCCCAAGCTGCCCTTTAAAATTTTCTGTAATCTTAAGTAACTTTTTTCTACATATACTTCAAAAAACCAACCTTGTGTGGCAGTTGTTGTGTACCATCAAATTGGAACCAACCCATAGCTAATTCTCCAGCAGATTTTCTGAAGCAGTTAGTTGCACGGAAGGATATTGTCCATCTTTCTCCTGTGGAGCAGCTTTTGGATTTGAACTGTGTACCTTGGGGATTTCAGTGCAGCTTATTGCCACTAGCCCACCACACAACTGGTACATGCGTGGCAGTACCATAATAATTGTACTGAGGGAATCATCAGAATGTATAAGAAATTTCAAATTTCCCTAATCGTCTGCCAACTGGTTTACAGCCTACTTTAGACACCTACATTTTCATGTGAAGTTACTAAAAAAAAAACAACAAAAAGCAACAACTTTCAAAACCAAAAGCCATATCTGTAAAATAATGACATGTACATTTTCTGAGTATTCAACTGAATGAGTTACAACTAAGTAAACATTTGTGGAAAATCAAAACTTAGATCCTGAAACCATTTTCTACCAGTTGGAAGCTCTTTCATGGTTGTAGATATTATAAGAGCTTGCTAGAGTAGAACAGCCTTATATGGTTTCTAATACTGTAAATCATTACAGAGTAGGCAGACTGCCTCATCTTTCTCTAGCATGGATGGTGGGTTAAGCTGCCAACAATTTTTTGTTTCAGCCAGGTGCTTTCACCACTGGGCCACCATGTCATAAATCAACACAAGGAATGGCTGGACAGTAACTACGGATGACAGAAGAAGAATGTATGCCTTTGAGTTTTTGTGTTCAAAACACCTTTGAGAAGGGTATTGAATATCCCATGCCCTGCCAAGAGAACAAATTGATCTGTCCTGGACAAAATGAAACCTGGGAGCTTTTTTAGAGGCAAGGAGGGTGAAACTCCTCACATGCTTCGGGCATCTTGTAAGAAGTGGCCAGTCCTTGGAGAAGGGATATCATATTTGGAAAGGTGGTGGGTCAACATAAGAGAAAAAGAATTTCAGTGAGATGGATTAACACATTGACTGTTATCTGTTGGAGATGGTGAAGATGGCATAAGATAGCACAGATTTCAGCATTGTTGTCACAGTGAGTCATGCTAGCCAGTTCTTTTTGGTACAACGACTCTGTATATTCCTTCCACCTTCTTTTAATGCTTCCTGGATCACTCAGTATTCTACCCATAGCATCATTAAGTATTGCAGTCACAGCTTGAATTTGTTCTTTAGTTTCTTTAGCTTAAGAAATGCTAAGCAAATTTGGCCCTTTTGATTTTCCAACTCTAGCTCCTTGTACATTTCATTATAATACTTTGCTTTATCCTCCCAAGCTGCCATTTGAAATCTGCTATTCCGTTTCTTAACTTGATTTCTTCACTTTGCTTTGCTTTTTGGCACTGTATGTAGTATTCAGTTTCTGCTGACATCCATTTTGTTCTTCACTTCTTCCTTCTTTGTGAGGCCCTTTTGTGTTCTTCAGGGATGATATTCTTAATATCCTCCCACAGTGTGTCTTTCCTTCATTTAGTTGTGTTCAGGACCTCAAACCTCTTCTTGAGTTGTTTTTTTAAATTCTGGTGGAATAGACTCAAGATGAAATTTTGGTTCCTTTGGATTTTATTTGACCCTCTTTAGCTTTACTTTGAATGTACATGTGAATAGTTGATATTCTATTCCACAATGAGCACCTGGCTTTCCTTTTACTGCTGATAATGAATTTCTCCAAATATTCCTTCTACAGATGTAATAGATCTCCTTCCTGTACATCTCATCAGGTAGAATCTGTGTGTATAGCCTTATACAAGGTATTTGCTGTGAACACAGAATTTTATCATTCTATCCCCAGCTTCAGTATCACCAAGTCCATGTTTTCTGACTACTGATGCTTCTTCCTTCCTGATTCCCAACTTTTGCATTCCATTCACCCATTATTATTAATGCATCTTGGTTGCATGTTTGATCAAATTCTGACTAAAAAAAGTTGGCAGAAATCATCTATTTCCTTCTCTTCAGCTCTGGTTGTTGGTACATAAATTTGAATTATAGTGATGTTAACAGGTCTTCCTTGTATCCATATGAATATTATCCTGTCACTCACAACAATGTGTTTCAAGACCTAGAAACAGCCTTTTTAACTATGAAAGCTACCCGTTTTTTCCCTCACTTTATCATCTCCAGTGTAGTAAATCATATCATATGATCATCTGATTCAAAATGTTTCATACCAGTTCATCTTCTTTCACCAGTACCTAATATGTCTTTTTATTTGCTCCATTTCTTTAACAATGTCCAGTTTTTCTACATTCATGCTTCTCACAATTCACGTTCCAGTCATTAGTTTATACTTACTATACTTAAAATGATTAGTTCCTCCTCCTTTGTTTTTCCAAATTTGAGGGCTTAGCCTCAGTTGCCATTATCTGTTAGTCTACTCTAAGTGTGCTCTATTGAAGTGGATGACAAATCTTGCTTCCTAGTCTGTCTTAATTTGGATATTTAGCTTTAGAAAAATATTTGCCAGGTATTTTACTGAAAAGAGCAAATGAAAGACTCGTCCTCTTAAAGAAATAACCAATGCATTCATTGTTCCCTCACCCCAGCTTGTGTATCTTGTCCCTTCCTTTTCTCTGCTACATCAGCATCCCTTGTACCCCCACTACCCCATCCAGAACTTCCCTCTCTCCAGCCAACACCTGATATGATGACTTAGTACACAAGTCACTTCTGTGATGTTTTGCACCTCACACTGCTACTAATCTCTCAGGATGCTGCTGCCTGTCTCAACGTTTAGGAGGATTTAAGTTCAAATCTCATGTACCACTTCGGGGAATGTTTTTGTCTGAGGCTGTACTGGGGAAAGGTTCTTGTCCCTGAGCCTCTGTTCCAGGACTGTACCAAAAAGAATTGACTGACAGAAAACAATTTCAAGAAACCCCATATGATCAAGAGGCACTGCTCTGAAGGACTTGACAAAAAATAAGGCTCCGGGCATTGATGAAATACCAGTTGATGTATTTCAAAGAACCGATACTGCTGTGTATGCACTTAACAGGTTGTGTCAGGAAAGCTGGAGGACTGGAAGAAATCCATATTTATCCCCCCCTTTTTTTTCCCTCTTTTTTTTCCAAAAAAAAGGTGACTTGACAGTGTGGAAACTACCAAATAATATCACACTCAAGCAAAATCCTGATGAAGATTATCCAGAAAATGACTGTAACATTGACAGAGAACTATCAGAAATGCAAGCTGGGTTTAGAAATGGTTGTGGTACTAGAGATATTATTGCCAATGTTAGATGGATCTTAGCAGAAAGAGTACCAGAGGAATGTATCAATGTTTCACTGATTATGCAAAGGCATTTGATTGTGTGGATCACAACAATTGCGGCTAACCTTTAGGCAAATGGGACTTCCAGAACACTTGATTATGCTCATGTGAAACCTCTACACAGACCAGGAAATAGTCCTCAGAACAGACCAAGGAAACACTGCATGATTCAAAATCAGGAAAGGGATGTGTCAAGGATGCATCCTGTCTCCATATCTTTTTAATCTCTATACAGAACATATCATTTGGGAGGCTGGGCTTTATGAGCAATGTGGCATCAAGACTGAAGGAAGACTCATCAACAGCCTGTGTTATGGATATGACAGAACCTTGCTTGTTGAAACTGAGGATGAACTGAAGCACTTGCTGCACAAAATCAAGTACTGTAGTCTTCAATGTGGATTGAAACTTAACCTCAAGAAGATAGATTCTCACTACTAGGTGAATTGGCAGCACCAGGATAGGTGGAGAAGAGATTGAGGTTGTTAACAGTTATAGCTTGCTTGACTGCATAATAACACTCTTGGCACCAGCAGTCATGAAATAAAAAGTCTAATTACACCATGAAATTCTGCTGTCAGGGACTTCTCCAGAGTACTGAGAAGCCGTGACGTCAGTCTAGAGACTGAAGTGCACCTAGTCCAGCCCATGGTCTTCGTAGTCATTTGATTGATAGGCATCAGAGAGCTGGATAATTACTAAGGATGACAGAAGAAGAATCAGTGCCTTTGAGTTATGCTGGAAGTATGTCTTGGAGAGGGTAAAACCTTGGAGGCTAGAATTTTGAAGGTACTGTTTCACATATTCAGGCACATGGCCAGGAGGGATCAGTCCTTGCAGAGAAGGGAATCTTGCTTGGGATGGTGTAGGGACAGTGCAGGAGAGATAGACCCCAGATGAGGTGGATTGATAGAGTAACTGGGGCAATGGGGGTAGGTGTGTCAGAGTTAATGAAACTGGCTCAGGACAGGGCAGGCTTCAGAACTTTTGTACATGGGGTCACAGGCTACTTTATGGCACATAACAACAACAACAACATGAGTGTTAGTCAACTTTACAGCACATAGCAGTAACAGCATACATAGAACAGAAAGCTCTGGTAGTAAGGAGCTACACCATTTAAGCCAGAGACAGGTGGTTCGAATCCACTCGCTGCTCTGATGGGAATAGGCATTCTCCTATGCAGTTTACAGCCTTTGAAAATCTGCTGGAAGGTCAGCTGTGAGTTGATTACATCTTAGCAGCACATAACAAGAACAAGGTACCTATAATAGCTTTTAGGTGTGGCCAACACTAGTTTTCAAGTGAAGAAACTAAGATACAAGGAAGCTAAAATAATTTTTCTATGACCATTATTCAAACAATGAAATTGGAACCCAGGCAATCTGCTCTCTATTTCCCCAATTTGTATACAGATTATTATATGGGAATTTAATTGTTGTATAAACTTTAAAAAGAGAAAGAAAGCAGGAGACCTCTCTTTTCCTGAACTCAAACCTATTAAGCAGGCATGGTAATAAAAACAGTGTGGTACTGGTAAAATAATATGTATGGTGACCATTGAAATAAAGTTGAAAGCCAAGAACTAATCCATCCGTCTGTGGACAGCTAATCTCTGGCAAAGAGATGAAATTCATAAAGTGAGGGAAAGATAATCCTCTTAACAAATGGGCCTGGCAAAATTAGATCACTGCAGAAAATTTAAACAAGAGTCATACCTCACACCATATAAAAAAACTTTGATGGGCCAAAGACAGACAAAAACCCTAGGAATAAAGACCATCATAAACAAACAAACAAAAAAAATGAGGCAAATTTAGGAGCCCTAAACTCTGCCATAAATAGATTATCAGTAAAACTGATGCACAGTTTATATAGGATAAGCTAGGTGATTTGAACTGACTAAAAATGAAATAGTAAAACATTACTCAGCATAGGCTTGAGGACGTTATGCTAAGTAAAATATCTCAGTCAGTTGCAAAATGATGAATACTGCATAATACCGCTGTTATAAAATAGGACAGACATGTGGACATTGGGAAGAGAATGGGGGGAAAGTAGATAGATGCTAAAAACTTGATTTAGAACAGAGGAGGAGAACTGTCCGAAAGGAATATATGATTATTCATTATATGTATGAGAACAGTCTAGAACAAGGGGTTTATTCTGAGTGGACTGGGGGTGAGGGAAGAACATGTGCAACAATGAATAAAAAAAGAAGGAATAAAAATGGAAAATAAATTTTGGGTATCAGATATGAGATCAGGATGAGAAGAGTGTAAATATTAATAGATTTAATTGGGTGGAGGGAAAGTAGCATACAATATAAACTGAAACTGGCTTAGTGGATAAGAAGTTGTACTGTTAACCCAGAATCAGGTGGTTTGAATTCGCCTGCTATTCCTCTGGAGAAGGATTGGCAGAATCTCCTGCTGCACACTTTACTGCCTCTGAAAATCTGCTGTAAAGTCAGCTATGAGTGGTTACATACTCAGTAACACATAACATTATCATTAGTGTTAAAAAAAAGTATCTGAATAAATAAATTACAAAATATAAAAAATTTAGATTAAAAACAAAATTTTTTAAAATGACATTTTCTCATTCCGTCATTGTTGATTTAATTGGTTTTTTCTATGATCATGTAAATTCCCAATGCATTCATTTGTAACACATATCAAACCTAGTTTCAAAAATATGTAAAATGGAAATTAAAAACCTTCACTTAGCCTGTTAATGTTTTGCAGAAATTAGAAGCACTGCTTATCCACTGATTATTAGTTACTGAAGAATGTCTTTTAGTTCATCACAACCTATATTGCTGAGTGCAATATAAATAATTTTTCTAATTATTGTTATTAAAGCCTCTTGTTTAGAGACAATAAAACCTCCTGGAGGACCCTTATTTTTAGTAAGTCAGGTCCGAAGGATTATCTTTTAATCCTTTGATACTATATTTTAGAGGAACATTCTTCTAAATCATACAGCATTCTTCTGTCATGTGCTGAGGTAATCTGGGTTTGCTGTGATGTTCAACCTTTTACCATTGGGGTCTCAAAATCTATAATAGCTGCCCATAGTAGACAGTGTTTGCTGGAGCTCCCAGTTTTAAGACAGGTTGAGAAGCAGCACTTCTAAACTACATACCTCTGGAAACTTCTGTGAACTTGGAGAAACGATAGTTACAGAAAGACCTCAGGTCTTTTGTTCTTGGAGTCACTATGAGACATGCATGACTCAGTGGTAATCAGCAACAACATGAAACCTATATGTAAATCAAGAAGCTGTTAAACATAGAGCAAGGGATTATACAATGGATTAAAATCAGGGAAAATGTGCATTAACACTGTATCCTTTCCTCAAGTATATTCACTCTATATGCTGAACATACTATTCAAGAAGTTAGACTATATGAAGAAACAACAAAAATGCTGCTTTGCACATGGGCCTTACCTGATGGACTGCATTAGAATCAGATTGAGTACATCTGTGAAAGAAATCTTTGGACAAGCTCAGTGTCAGCAGTTAAAACTAGGCCGTGAGTGGACTGTGGGTCAGACCAACAATTACTCATGTGCAAATTCAATTGAGGCTGAAATAAAATGAAAACAAGTCTTTGAGAACCAAAAATATGATCTTGAGTCTATTCCACCTGAATTTCAAAATCATCTTAAAAATAGCTTTGAAGCATTAACCATCAGTGATCAAAAGACCAGATGAATTGTGGGATGACATCAAGAATGTTATCCATGAAGAAAGTAAAAAGTCCTTACAAAGACAGGGGAGAAAGAAAAACCAAAATGAATGTTATAAGAAACTCTGAAATGTATACTAGAGCATTTAAAAGGAAAAATATACTGAAGGAAGATTTCAAAGGACATCTCTTGAAGATAGAGCAAAGTATTATAATGAAATATGCAGATAACTAGTTCTCTCAAGCTGAGAGAACTGGAAAAAAAAATTTAGGCTTTGAGGCACAATATTGAAAGTTGCTATGGACGATATGTTGAGTGACCTAAGAAGCATTAGAAGAAGATGGAGAGAATACTCAGAGTCATGCTACCACAAAGACTTGACTGACACTGAAAAATTTCAGGAATTACCACATAAATAGGAGCAGGTACTAACGGAGGTAGTTGAACCTGCTCTGAAGCTCTGGCCAAAAATAAGGCCCCAGGAATAGATGGGATACCAATTAATAAGTTTCCGTTAACAAATTGCAGCCCTAGATGCACGCAACAATCTATGCCAGAAAATATGTCTAGCCAACAGATTGAATGAAGTCTCTATTTATTCCCATTCATAAGAAAGGTAGAAACTGTTTATCTTTTCTAATAATATCATAAATAATAAGTCTGGTAGTCTCTTCAGTAAATAGTTGTGATGTCAACCCACCAGAGAGCAGTTTGAAACCACCAGCTACTTTGTGGAAGAAAGATGGCCAGTTGCCTCTTCCGTGATATACAGCCTTTAAAAACTGGCTGTACGGTCAGTTAAGAAACATTTGTGACTCAGTATGATGAATGAGTGATTGATGACAAATTATGTATTATCTGACTTTCATTTGGTGGGAATGAATTGGACATTTTAAGTCCAGCTCTTTATTTTTCCAGTTGATTAGGTAAATACTACTTACTATTATATAGTGCCAATATGCTTTTAAACTCATATGCAAACATGAGCATGTCTTTTAGTTTTTATTTTTGTGGGTTTTTTTTTTTAATTATTTAGAGAGCCTGTGGATTCCCAGAAGACCTCAGTTTGAAATAAAACTAATTTGCTATTATAATTTTGCTAGTAGTATAAAGGGAAACTCTGGTGGCATAAGTTTATGGTGAACTATGCTGCTAATCCAAAGACTTCATGTCTCTGGTGGTTAAAAAATCCAACAGTAGTAGCTTCCTGGGGGAATGATTGGTGTTTTCCTCCCATTGGGATTTTCAGCCTTAGAAACCAATGTTATGGTCATTATGAACGGACTTGTCAGCAACGAGTGTGAGGTGTTTGGTTTTTTTAATTTTATTGGGAAAAACATGTTGGGGGATACAAGGAGGTGAGGGTTGGGACCAGAAAGGAGTGTATGGACAGGGATGAAAATTGCAGGGATGCAGTTGTAGGGCTGCACAATTTGTTTGGTGGGGGGAGCAGGTGAAGGAAATGAAAAGGATCCAGTGGGGACCAGATAATACAGGGCAATGGTAAGCATAGTCCAATGATGATTAAACAAACTGTCTTTTTCACTTGTGGGTTTCTCATTTGGGAATTGGGTGCAGACTCTCTGGCTTCTTCATGCTGAACAGAAGTGTTGATGTGAAGGGGGAAGAGGAACACACTTTATCCCCTTACTGGTGGTCTTGGATTAAAGCTGCTTGCCTTCTTTTTCTGTTAAAAGATATTTTCCTGACTTTTACACCCCTCTGTAAAGTGCTTTCCCAGGTGGGTTCAGTGGGGATGGCTGGACTGGACCTGAGGCTCCATCCTCCTTTGCTTCCTTCGCTGACAATTGTATTTCCTTTTTTGTCTCTAGAACTGGGTTCAGGGTCAGGTCTGGAGTAAAACTCAGTGTTAAGGTTACCTATAGGAAAGGGAGCAAACCTAGAGAGAACGAACTTGTGAGTTACAAATAGAAGGGCTTTGGGGGGTGTTACTTATGTGTCTACTAGAGGAGAGGGTGGAGGAAAGTAGCTTAGATAAAATTGTCTATACACCCTAGGCAGTTGTTTTTTCTACCCTGGGGTCGGATGGCACCACCTGAGGGCTGAGGAGCTCACCCCGAGGGCCAAACACAGCTCGTCCTGAGGGCCGAGAACAGCTCACCCCGCACCCCAAGGGCCAAACAGCTCTCCCCCAGGGTCAAATAGCCCACCCCTCTAGGGACTGGCTGGCACACTCTCCCACCAAAGTCCCTCCCCCCAAGTCCGGACCCCTTGCTTCACCAAAGACCATGTGGCCATGAACAGCATCCCCAATTCCAGCACCGCCACCTTTACCCCCCCCCCCATAAGTGGTCATACTGTAATTTCAAATAGGTGTCACTGCCCTTCTCCTTTATAAATGGAGAAGGGGACCTGAGAGTGGTGAAAAACACCCCCCAGGTCTAAATAGTTCTTGGCCAAGGCAGACAACAGATCAAAAGATGTGGTGCATTTAGGATATCTGCCATCTTGGACATGCTGCCATTGTTAAGTGTCATCAAATCATAGACCGCTCACAGTGACTCTCATCAATCCATTGTATTGGTGATCTTCCCCTCTGGCCTGCCTGAGGAAACCCAAACCAGCCGCTGCATCTCCCAACTCTGCCATCTTGGCTCCAAGAATTCTCCCCAGAACAAGTCTGCTCTGTGGCGGTGTGGCGGCTCTGCTACACCAGCCTGGGGAGGAGGGGGTAGCCTCATGGAGCTGCAGCAGCAGCAGCAGGCGTGGGCTCAGCAGCAGGGGGCTGGGAGCCGGGAGAGTCACCCATTCCTCCCTGGGAATCCTTGATCTCCTGATGTTGAGATTCAGTCCGCACCAAAGACCAGTCATCAACTGTTTAACTATTCAATTATCAATAAACAGAGGTCTGTAGAAGGCCATGGTGGCCCTCCTCCACATGGTCCGCTGCTCCCAAAGCTTGCCACCCTGTTTATGCTGCTGCCGCCATCTTAGAATCCCCCCCCTTTTTTAGTGTGAGTTTTTAAAGTGACTGATAAGAAATGTGACTTAATTTGTATAAAATAACAATATTTATTTACTTGAAAGTATTAGGAAATGGAATGATTACTTTGGGTTGGTAAAATGGAGAAAATTGCTAATTTGAGGGATGGTACTATTTAGGAAAGGGGAGTAGATTAGAAGAAACAGTTTGAGCAAAAGCAAGATATACCACCAGTGTTGTTTTTGGAGAAGATGAAATTGAAGAGATGATGAGGATCGGATTTCAGGATGAGAGAAGATGATTTGTTGGGATTTGATTATGAGGACTTTAATGTGATTTGGAGATACCATTCTAAGTACTTTAAATTCCCACAAGTTAGGTTTATTTTTTTTAACTTTATTAATTTTAATGAACATTTACAGAGATTTTGGATTTCCATTCGTTCATTGTTATACTTTTTTCCCTGCCCACCCCTTCCCCCCAGTTCACTCTTCTTTTTGAAAAGTAAAAGAAAAATTCTTTGGTCTTTAAACTGACATCATTGCTTCTTAACACCTTGGAGAGGTCCTTGACTATAGATTTACCCAAGGCAGTACATCTTTTGATTTCCTGACTGCTAGTACTAGGGATGTTGATTGTGGATCCAAGCAGGGAAAATTGCTGACAACTTAAGTCTTCTTTCCATATATCATGATGTTGCCTATTAGCTCATTGTTGAAAATCTTTGTTTTCTTGATTTTGAGATGTAATCCATCTTGAAGGTTGTATTCTTTGATCTTCAGCAAAGAACTTAAGTCCTCTACACTTTTCAACAAGCATTTCGACAATTTCCAACCTCATTTCTGTTATCAAGTGTATGATTTCTGACTACCAGTCCTTCTTGTTTCCAACTTCTGCATTATTCCTGCATCTTGATTGCATTTTTCTTCAATTTCAGACTGCAAAGTTGGTAAAAATCCCAATTTCCTCCTTGGATTTTTGTTGTTGTTGTTGTTAGTGTGTGTATTTGAATCATGGTTGTATTAGCATATCTTCCTTGTATGCGTATGGGTAGTATACTATCATTAACAGCATAGTTCTTCAGGATAGATATTGAAATAGTCTTTTTGACTATGAATACAATAGCATTCTTCCTCCATTTAAAAAAAAGTTTTGGCCTTTGATCACTGTTGTAAGGTTTATGATGTAAATAATTTGTTTCTTGAGTAAGCAACACATGTGAATAATGTATATTCTGAAGGAAGAAAAATTTTTTATGTAGATATTTAATTCTTTCTAATGATACAGAGACACAAGCAACATCATGCTGAAGATCTTCCAGAAACGACAGAGAACTACCAGAAATACAAGCTGGGTTTAGAAAAGGTCATGACACTAGAGACATTATTGCCAGAGTCCCCCTAACACCAAAACTAGGCAAAGATAATACCAAAAATGCTTGTGCCATGAAATCTGGAGGACAGCTACTTAGCCAACTGACTAGAAGTGATCCATATTTATGACCTGACAGTGTGGAAATGATAGAATAATATCACTGATATTACTCACTAGCAAAATCCTGCTAAAGATCATCCAGAAATTACTTGAAGAGTACATTGACGGAGAACTACCAGAAATACTAACTGGGTTTAGACGAGTTAGTGGCTCTAGGGACATTATTGCCAGTCTCAGATGGATCTTGGCAGGAAGCAAGGAGTACCAGAAGAATGTCTATATGTGTTTCATTGACTATGCAAAGGCATTTGACTGTGTGGATCACAACAAATTGTGGCTAACCTTGAGGAAAATGGGAATCCCAGAACACTTGATTGTGCCTATGTGAAACCTATAATTGGACCAGGAAACAGTCCTCAGAACAGAGCAGGGAAACATTCATAATCAGGAAAGTAGTGCATCAAAGGATGCATCCAGTCTCCATACCTGTTCAATTTGTATGCAGAACAGATCATTCGGGAAGCAGTTCTTTATGAGGAGGAATGTTACATCAGGATTGGAGGTCGACTCATTAATAACTTATATTATGCAGATGATACAAAGTTGTTTGCTGAAACTGAAGAAGACATGAAGCACTTGCTGCAAACGGTCAAGGACTGTAGTCTTCAATATGGATTGAAGCAGCTCAACATCAAGAAGACAAAGATTGTCACCCCTGAGCCAGTTGGCAGCACCATGATAGAAGAATTTGAGGTTATTAACAATTGCAGCTTACTTGATTCTACAATCAACACCAGTGAAATAAAAAAATTAGGAAATCAAAAGACGAATTGTATTGGGAATATGTGTTGTCAGAGACCTCTCCAGAGTGCTGAAAAGCAGTGATGTCAGTCTAGAGACTAAGGTGCACCTAATCCAGGCCACGGCCTTTGCAGTTATTTGCTTGCATCAGAGTGCTGGACAATGACTAAGAATGACTTTGAGTTGTGCTGGAGAAGAGTCTTGAATATACCATGGGCTGCCGAGAAAACAAATAGAACTCTCTTGGAGAGGGTGAAACCAGGTTTCTCCTTGAGGCTAGGATTTTGAAGTTCTGTCTCATATACTTTGGGCACATGGCCAGGATAGACCAGCCCTTGGATAACAACATCATGCTTGGAAGGGTGGAGGGACAGTGCAGGAGAGGAAGACCTTGGATGAGATGGATTGATACAGTGACTGGGGCAGTGGGGTTTAGGGTGTCAGAATTAGACTGGCTCAGGACAGGGCAGGGTTCAGAGCTGTTGTACAAAAGGTCACTGTGGGTCCTTGGCGACTTGATGACACTTAACAACAACAATAATGATCTAGAGAATATAATACTAGCTCTGTGGTGTTTAATGTTAATTATGCTCATTCTTGCTTATTTTGAATGTATCTGCTCTCTACTTCAAGGATTATTGAGAGTGAGATATGAATAAGTAATTAAAATATTCTTATTTCTAAAATTTTGTGACTTTAAAGGTAATAATCACTGTTAACCAATTTCAGAATCCAAATCTTTTATTTTTTACTTCTCTGTTTAGTCTGACATCAGTTGTCTTTACCATACAGTACTACCTGGATGGAAGCACTAGTGGTGTAGTCTGTAGTATGTTGCGCCTCTAACCCTAGAGGCCATGTGTGTCTAGCTGTTTTAATCTCCCAGCAGCTCTGGGGGACAAATACAGGCAATTTCCTTTCCTTTAGATTTCTACTTTCAGAAACCCTATGGAAAGTTACCTTGTGTCACAATCAACTCATACTCAGTATGTGAGTGACTCCTGACTTGAGTTAGCTCAGATCTCCCAAGTTACAAGGACCCTGCCCCATAGGCAGATGCCTGCTACAAGTATAGGAAGCTCTCTATTTCTTACTTGCTGGGTGTAGATTCAGGAGTTCTTTGGATCCTCTCAGAATACCAGTAAACTAAGGGTTTCTCAACCTCTTTACTTCTGAACTGCTGGCTTCCACTATTCCTTTGGGTTTGATAGTTTGCTGGAATGATTCACAGAGCTCAAGGAAAGTGCTATACCTAAAATTAAAGCTTTATTGCAGGACCAAATAAGTAAACACATAGGGTGAGATTCCCATTGTGATGTTTCCATGTTCTTATAAAGGAACCCATTACTCTTAAATACCTATGAGTATTTTCACCAACCATAAAGCCATAAAGTAACTTAAGTGTACAGAGTTTTTACCAGGCTCAAGGATATGGAAGAGGGGACTTCCTAGTGTAAATTCTAGACTTTCTCTCTTGAGTTTGCCTGATGATATATGGTAACCTTTCTGACCTGGCCTGACTAGCCCTCACCCCTTACTTATGTACAGCCATTGAGTTGGTTCCAACTTAATCTACTCCCTATTGGGTTCCTAAACTAAATCTAATAGGAGACGCATCTTTCTCCAGCAGAGTGACTGGATTCAAACTACGAACCTTCTGATTAGCAGCTTTATAATTTATAATGTTGTACACTATGTCAGCAGGGGAGTGTTTAGGGGAGACACTGAAATGCCAAGGCGTGTGCCTTTTTTACATCAGTTACAATGTATATTGCAGTGTTATTATATAAATTGTTTGCTATTATCATTAATATTCATTTTCAGTACCTGAATTTAAACACACTCATAAGTGGTCTTATTATCTTTATCTTTAATTAAATATAATTCTTAAACTTATTGTACTATAAAATATCGGTTTTTTAATATACTATTTACAGTATCAGTGTTTTTTAACTTCTGAATTAAAGTAAATAGTAAAATACCTCTTACAGAGAAGTAAATAAGAGAATTTTTTAAAAAAAATATCTAATCTGAACCGTAATAAGGAAAAGTATCTTATCCTAAGAATAGGAACCCTAGTGGCATAGTAGGTTGGTTGCCTATTGGAGAGCTTTCTAAGAAGTCTGTGTTAGGAATCCACTAGCCGTTCTTGGAGGGAAAGATGAGTACATTTAAAGCCTCAGACTCCCAGTGGTATCTCAAAATCTGCTCAAAAGCGGTAGAGGAAGGGATGCTAATACTACAAATAAAACATTAGAATGTTGAATAAGACAAGACATATAATGTGAATCTGTAGTAACAAACTAAAGTGTGCAGGACTGATAAGGTATCCTGGGCAGATTAAATGCTGTGTATTTTGTTTCAAAGTGCATATGAGTGACTTTTTTTTTTTTTTTTTACTTTTATTATTTTTGCATGTACCGTCAAATCAGATCTGACTGGTATGGGAGGAGATTGCCCCCTCCTTTTCCAGCAGAACATCTGGTGGATTTGAACCGTGTACCTCTGGGATTGCAGTGCAGTGTCTTGCCACTAGGCCACCAGAGCTCCCCATGAGTGACATTATCTCTTGCTGTTTTCTTTTTTCTTAATTGGAATTTCCAGACATTTGTGGCAGTAAAGACAGTATCATGAACTACCCTTTACCTATTAAGGAGCTCTGATGACTAAATTGTAAAGGAGTTGTGCTGCTGACACAAAAGTACGTGGTTAAAGAGTCCAACAGAGAAAAAGGGACAGTCTCTTCACATGTACTTTTTACTGCCTCTGAGAAAACACTGGAGGATCTGCTTATGGGTTGGTTCTGATTCAGTAATAAATCAGGGATCTCTGGCAGCTTAGTGATAAGGAACCAAGTTGCTCTGCAGGAGATGGTTAGGCAGTCTCCTCTCTTGTGATTTACTACCTCTGAAAACCTGCTGCAGTGTCAGCTATGAGTTCGTTCCAACTCCATGATAAAACACCAGCAGCAGCAGTGCACCCATTATGTATTTGAACAGTTAGATTTTGCTGCTTTTTCTCCTCTCTGTACACATACTTTTAAAATTGTTATGTATGTATAAATGAACATAAATATATTTATTTACTAGAATATTCGAACACGTTCATCTTGGAGAGGGTTAAACCAGGCTGCTCCTTGGAGGTAAATATTCTGAAGCTTCGTCTGACATACTTTGGACAGGAGGGATAAGGAGGGACCAGTCTTTGGAGAAGGACGTCACACTTGAGAGGGTGGAGGAACAGCGCAGGAGAGGAAGACCCTCTATGAGGCGGATTGATTCAGTGACTGGGGTAGTGGGGGTAGGTATGTGAGAGACAATTAAGATTGGCACAGGATAGAGCAGGGTTGAGGGCTGTTGTACATAGGGTCACTATGAGTTGCAGGCAACTGGATGACACACAACAATAGTGTTTGACAGAAAATCAGAGATTCACATTTTAGCTATAAGTACTTCAATATGCATCAGTAATTGATACTATTCCATTTTGGGGCACAAATAGCAATTTTTTAATTACCCATAGGCATTGCTTTTGAAAAGCGGAAAACTTAATAATATTGTGAATCTTTATGAAAAACTAGATTTCGGAAATATTTTGGCTGGGGTAATTTTATTACCTTTATGAGAATAAAAATATGCCATTTTCTATTTATAGTCTTTTTTTTTCTTTCATTGATTTTAACACATGGCACATATATAGTTATTATGTTGTGATCTGTTGTAATTAGGATTTTGGATTTGAGTGGCAGTGGCATGTGACTGCTGTGCAAAGGGTTATTTTTGGTATCTGGGTGTTGGCTTCTCTTCAGAAACCATAGAAAGTTTGTTTGAGGTGGATTTGTGGAGGCTCCTTAAACAACAAGCATTGTAAGCTGAGTTTCTGAACTTTCAAACATGGGCTGTTGCTTCAGCAAAGAATTAAGTAGTGAAAATGAGAACGAGAAAACTGGCCTGTTACAAAAATCTGTGGAGAACATACCAGAGAACAAGATAAGTAAAACTTTATCTTCATTATTTGATACTCTTGACGTTAGGGAATGTCACAGTGTTGAAAATGGAGCCAGGAGAACAGCTGTTGGTGTTAATATGTGGACTAAAATTTTTGGGCGATTTGGGTCCAAACGGGCTAATAGATCAAAGCAATCGTTTAGCTTTATTTCTGCAGTGTATAAATTCTTAACTAGATATAAAAATTTAGATGAGAGTAACAAGAATTCTGACTTTGCTACTAGTGAACAGAACTCTGAAAATGTCTGTCATATACCATGTGTGAGTAATGCCTCTAAACCAAACTTATCTGAAGATCTTTGTTCAGAAGATCATGTGTCTCTTTCATATTTATTGGTGCCTTCTTACCAGAGTGCACAAGAAGAAACTGCTTTAAGTAACCATCTATGCTATTATCCTGTCACTTGTAAAAATTTATTAATAGAGGAAGACATAATGGTAAATCCTCAGATTAGCAGTAATGAGAATAATTCTTTAGATACATCTGATACAGAAATGAAGGATGAAAATCCTGTTTATGTTGACCATAAACAATGTAAAAATTCAGGAGAAAGCAAATTTCTGAAAACTGAAGATGAAACATACACTCCTGTGTTTGGAGAAACTATAATAGAAGAATGTCATTCAGCTGTTATCTCTACAGGGATTAGTACAATGAAATGGCCGTTAAATAATGGGAAAGAATTCTTAGACCTTAATGTTATTCCAGGATCAGGAGAATTAAAGGCACATCAGAAAGAACTCTCAACACAGAACATGCAAAATCCAAATGAAATAAAGGAATTAGGGAATGAGAAAAAGGAATCTAGTTTTGAATTCTTAACTACTAATGGTCCACCTTATAAAGTAAACAACAGTAGCATACAGGCTTATTTAAAGGCAAAAGCCGATAATGAATTTCCTAAAGATTACGCAGAAAGTAGCACATTGCATAATATTGGCACATTATATGAATTAAATCTTAACATAGACAGTGACTCATTAAAATGTTTGAATGTCATTCCAGGAGAGAAAGAGAGCTATGGTTCAGAATTATTAAATCAGGTACATGATTCACTTATTAATTTACATGATGATACCACATGTGTTAAGAGAAATTATAAAGCTGAGACTGAAATATATAGTATAGATCAGAGTTTAAGCTCTGAAGAGGAAAAAGAGAGTAATTATGTAAAACCATTAAAAGATAATGATTATTTCATCTTTGATGTTAACAGAACAGACAGTGTTAGTATAGGTGGAATTAATTTAAGTCCCAAAAAAGGTATCACTTCAGTGAACTTTGAAAATGAATGTCCTCTGGTTCATTATAATTTCAAAGCAGCAGCAGCAAAACTACTTGTTAACAGTGAACCTAAATTCCTCATTCCTTCAGCATTTATTAACTGTGATAGTAGCCTCAAAACTGGAAATCATCACAAAGACAAATTATCTTTGCGATCTGAAAGTAATTCATCTCATCAAAATAAATGTAAATATAAAATTTTAGAAAATGATAGGCCTGCTAAGAGAACTAATACATTGGAATCTTTATTTCAAGAAGATACAGATGTAGATACTAGAGCACATAAGGTTCAGGGACAGACTTGTAATTTAACTTGTATGTTATATGAAACAAACACAAATAGAATAGTACAAAGAATAAACAACTCAGAAATTAAAACTTATCAAGAGATGCCTTCAAATGGCATCTCTCTTGATAATTACAGATCTTTTAAGAGTAACTCTGTTTCCTCTACATTTATTTTCACCTGTACTGATGAAGATGAGGTAGGCCTGAGTTATAAAATAGAAGATGATAAGTTTCACAACCAACCAAATGACCCTCAGCCATTAGAAGATGCTGATAAAGAAACACTAAAAGTTCAGATATTAGAAGCTAATCATAGAGAGCTGTATGACAAGGAGATGGAAAATGTCAAGTCAGATTCTAAAATAATCTTTGACCAAGAAGCGGATATCTTAAAATATAAGGAAATGCCTAGTCAAGATAAACTTTCCTTTATTTCTGTGTGTTCTGATACAAAGAAAATTTCTGATCTTGAAACAAATCAAATGGAAAAAAACTGTAGTCTGAATGACTACAAATATGAAAACCTTAGTATTGTCCCTGCTTTAAGCCAGATCTCAAATCCTAATAAAAAGGAATTAGAAGTAAAACAGAGTAAGTTTATTAGTAATGGTCAAAATCCAGAACAGAAACAGATTTACTCTGAATCAACTGAAGAAGTTTCTGATGCTTTCAGTGATAATGTGTCAAGGTTGAGTAAATCAACACTACTAACTAAAGAAGCAAAAGAAACGTGTTTGAAGCAGGACAGTATTGAGCTTGTTGGTCTTGATAGCTTAGTTTCATGTGGAACAAATGAACATGTATACCATTTCAAAGAAAGCAATGTCAAGAATGTAGTTCAGGAATCTGCTTTGAATTCTGAAAAGGATATTGTGGAAAATTCAAAGATGATTTTTGAAAAAATACAGTTATGTGACACTGTGGATGGGTTTTCCTACCTGGTTGGTGTTGATGCCACACAGGTAGACAGATGTACAACTGCTCCTTTTGATAGACCTCACGTAATTCCTATCATTCCAGTTGATGGCAAGGAAATAGCACGAAATAATGAGAATCCTATTTTATCATGCCCAGGAGATATTTTAAGTATAACTGAAAACTGGAAATCAGATTTACAGAATTTGCCAGAACAATTTTACTGCCAGTGTTTGAATGAGATTTCCTATTTTCCAACTGGAAGTTTAACTAGTCAGGTATTTTCTGAAAACCTGGCAAATGGTTGTGAATATCAAATAGGCTATCTGTGGACTAATCCACTTGGAAAAGATACATTAGAGAATGAACAAATAATCAATGAGACTCTACAAAATAAGCCACAGGGCTTAGAAATTGCTTCATTTTTAGTGGAAGAACCTTCTCATGAGTTTCCTGTATCAGAGGATGGTGGTGTTTGGGGATGGCAAAATAGAATTGGACAACTAGTAAGTATGTTTGATCAGTTTTTCTTATTGTGCTGTGATAATGCTTTTAACCTACAATTAATGAAGATTTATTCTAAGCACTGGGAAGTCGATTGAATGCTTATATAAGACCCAATTATTATAGTACTTGTTTAACAGTTTTCAAATAGAGTATGAACATTTTGTTTGTTATATTTAAACTACAAATGTGTGTGAATTCTCGTTACCTGTACTAATCATCAGCATGCAGATTTGTACAGGTGATTTCCTATATAAGGCTGTTGCATGCCATTTGCTCATTAACACTGACCTTTAGTAGTTTTTCTGTCCTTGTCACACCACAGGTAATGTTTCCTAAGTTCATTGTCTTAGTGAATTTTGTCAGGTGTGCAGTGTAGTATGCTTTAGTAAGAACTTTAATGCCTATTGAATGTTTAAAATTGTCTTTCAGAAGTCACCTTTATAAAATATAGACATATTTCTGTGTTTTGTGACTATTGTATTGTAAGGGTCTAAATTTACTGCTTTTAACTGGATATAAAGTCTTGGTTCTCTCTTTTTCCATCAGAATCACTTGTGGAGCTTTTCAAAATAACATTGCTTTGGCTCCAACTTAGGTCTCCTGAGGTTAGCTGGACCTTATGCTTTGGAAAAACTTCACAGATAATTTTGGTAGCTACTAATTTGAGGTGTCATTCTAGCAATTCTATAATAAATGTAAAGATGATTATTCAAAGGGGTGTAAGTCTTGCCTGTAGAGAAGCAGGGAGCTCTAGTGGCATAGTCTGTGTATATAAGGAGTGAGTTGCTATACCAGGGTGACGCCTGTCAGCCAGTTCATATATACCAGCAGCTTAAGAAGAGAAAGATGGAAATTCTTCTCCCTTGGTACTTATAGCCTTGGAAACCCAATGGAGGGTCAGGTATGCTTAACTTTGGTCTCGACAACACTGAGGGGTTTTTTAGGTTTAGACATCCTTAGAAGAAATACAATTGTAAGAGGTACAGTGGGCTTAACCTATGTTCTGGTGGCTTGTGGTAAGGAATTGCTCTGTCAAACTAGAGGTTGAATCCACCAGCTGCTCCACAGGAAAGATCAGCAGTCATCTCTCTTGTGATTTACTGCCTTTGAAAAACCCATCGGAGTGTTAGCTAAGACTCAGTTCTGACTTGATGGTACAAAACAACACCAACAACACAACAGTAGGCTCAAGTATATCAGAGATGATGGGGATGATACAGGAAACAACACAACAGTAGGATCAAGTATATCAGAGGTGGTGAGGATGGTGCAGGATAGGGCAGGGCTTGATTCTGTTGCTCATAGAATTGCTGTAAGTCATAGTTGACAGTACCTAACAAAAACAGAACCTTGTTAAAGCAAAGTCTCATTTACTCAACCAGTAGTTTTTAAATGAGTTTTAACAAAAAGTGTTTGTTCAGGTTAATCCATTTTGTTTTTTAAATAGTTTAGGAAACAAATAATATAAAACAGAGCCTTTAAAATAATACATATACCCCTTTTGTGTAAGTAGATATAATTTTTTTTTCAATTTTATTATTTTTATGTGTGTGTACTGTCAAATCAGATCTGACTGGTACAGGAGGGGATTGTCCCTCCTTCCCCGGCAAAGCATCTGGTGGATTCAAACCGTGGACCTTTGGGCTTGTAGTTGCGGCTTCTTGCCACTAAGTAGATACAATTTTAAAATTACTTTGTATGTCAACACAGCATACAGGTGGTTACTCTTTGCTTTTTTAAATCTATTTACTATTCTGAATTAGCTTTTCCATTAGGAGACATATCCAAATAGTATTCTAATTTTAAGTGTTATCACATTTGGTACTACCTGTTTTTCAGAACTTCTGTTTATAGTGCTTTTACAGACCTCCTTTTTTAGAGTTGCTTCTACTATGTTTTATAAATATATAACTAGAGATAATAGACTTTCATGACTTGAAAGCCTAAAAAATTGCTCTAATTATAAGCGTAATGACAAATGTAGCTTGTTACTGAAGTCCTGTGCCAAGAAGATAGAAATTTATGGTTTAATAGGATTTTTTTAAAAATAGAGGATGATAACCTTTGGAGGATAGAGAATTATATCACTTTAGAATGCTCTACCATTCTAAAAGAATTGTTATTGTGTATAGTAAAGTCTAAACTAAAACACACTTGACCCTCCTTTGGGTTTTCAGAGGCAGTAAATTGCATCTTTTTCTCACAAAGCAGATGGAGAATCCAAATCACCATTGTGTTGACATGGCAATTTTACCACTAAGCCAACCAGAGCTCGTACAGAGAGATTGAGTATTAGGCATTTATGTAAAATTATTTCAGAATGTGACTATTAAGGTCATCCTTTTAGTAATTATAGTTTTAACTATAAATTTTCCGTGAATAAAAAAAATGATTAATATCACTAGTTAGATGAAGTTAAAGAGTTCTTGGTTGTCAGTTGGAATTACATAGGACTAAAGACATTCCTCTAGGTCATATAGCCCTGGTGTACAAGTTGCTGTGCCACGGTCACTTGTGGTTGCTGTGAGGCTGAACACTGTGACACGGATGTCTTAAATGCGTTAATGGTTGGCTACCTAATGCGGACTGAGAGTGGGGTGGAGCTCCCCGATTGAACAAGCGTGGAAGGAGTAGTGGCGTCCACTTCCATAATAGCTTGCCTCCAGAAACCCTATGAACTTGGAGAGAGGATGAAAGGCACCCAAGCGTCAAGGACTCTCCTTCATAGGGTTGCTGTGAGTCGCCTGCGACTCGACGGCACTTAACAACAACAACAACAACAACCACTCTAGTGGCTTTTAGTTAGTGGTGGGAAGTTGTGCTGCCAGCCCAAAGGCTGTTCAGATTCTCCAACTGCTCTGTGGGAGAAAGATGGGCAGTCTCCGCCCATGTGATTAATTGACTCTAAAAACCCACTGGAGAGTCAGCTATGCATCAGTTCTGACCCAATGGCACATAGCAACAAGAGTATTATTGTTTGTCATTTTGTGGGAAAGTTGATTAACCTTTCACTGTCTTGGTTTTTCAATTTGTAAAATGCCTCCCCCCCCCCTTTCCTGACTTCTCCTCCGTCTGTCTGTCTCTCTGTCTCACACAGACACCACCCCATATGACAGTACTCATGCCTGTTGCCGGATAATTCTGAGGGGTCCTACTCATGTGCTTTTGATGGCATTTCTTTCCGTTTATTTTTTCTGATGCATTATTATGTACATAATAGTGATAAAATTGAATTTCCAAATGTTTTAAGACCTGATAGTCAGTGATGAGAGTATAACCTGAATGGAGCTCAGTTATTCTCTACTGCCATAAATATAAAAGAATTCTTCTGTTAGAATAAAAATGTCTTTTAACAGGGAGCTACTTTTAGTTTATTCTTGAGCCTGTTGAGATTTTAGCAAGAAACAGTACTATTACTGTCAATCATCCTTCACTGTCTGAGAATACTTTTCACTAAAATAGTTCTAACAACTAGCATTTTTTTGAGCCCAAATATGTGCTAATCACATCTTTAGTACTGATGAGGTAAGAACTATTATCTTCAATTTACAATAGAGGACACAAAGGCTCAGAAAGCATAACTAACTTGCCCATAGTCTTATTTGAAATAAGTGGTAGAGTCATGATTCACGTAGGCAATGTCAAGTCACTTGTGACTCATACCAACCCTGTATACAACATCCCTAAACCCTGCTCTATCCTGTACTAACCTTACTGTCTCTGACACACTTTCCCCCATTACCCCCATGACTGAATCAATCCATCACATTAAGGATTTTCCTCTCTTGCACTGTCCCTCTACCCTCCCAAGCATAATTTCCCTGGTCCCTCCTTGCAGAATGCCCAGAGTATGTCAGAACGAGCTTCAGAATCCTTGCCTACAAAGAGCAGCCTGGTTTCACCCTCTCCAGGACAAAACTGTTTGTTCTCCCAGCAGCCCATGGTATATTCAATACTCTTCTCCAGCAGCAGAGCTCAAAGGCATCAATTATCCTTCTCTCATTCCTAGTCATTGTCTAGCTTTCTGATGCATAGCAAGTAATTGCAAAGACTATGGCTTTGTTAAATGTGGGTAGTTACAGAAAGGCTTCAGGCCTTTGGTTCATAAGGTTGCTATGTGTCATGCTTAACTCGAATACAGTGAACAAAAACAGCAGCAGCATCCTGGATCAGGCACACCTTAGTCTCCAGACTGACACTGTTGTTCTTCAGTACTTTGGAAAGGTCCCTGACAGCAGACTTTCCCAATGCCATTTGTCTTTTAATTTCCTGGCTGCTGGTACCAAGAATGTTGATTGTGGAGTCAAGAAAGCTGAAGCTGTTCATAATCTCAGTCTCTTTACCACCTATTATGATGCTGCCAGTTGGCCCAGTGGTGAGAATCTTTGTTTTCTTGATGTTCAGCTTAAATCCATATTGAAGGCTGCATTGCTTGATCCTTTGCAGCAAGTGCTTCAGGTCCTTCTTTTCAGCACACAGGGTTGTGTCATCTGCATAATGAACATTGTTGATGAACTCAAATCCTGATGCCACATTCCTCCTCCTAGAGCCCAGCCTCCAGGATGATCTGTTCTGCATATAGATTGAAAAGATAAGGAGATAGGACACATCCCTGGTGTACACCCTTCCCAGTTTTGGACCATGAAGTATTTTCTTGCTCTGTTCTGACGACTGCCTCCTGGTCCAAGTATAGGTTTCATATAATCACAGTCTAGTGTTCTGGGATTCCCATTCTTCTCAGAATTAGCTACACTTTCAAATGCCTTTGCATCATCATTGAAACACAGACATTTCTGTAATACTTTCAGCCAAGAGGCATCTAACATTTGCTATACTATTCCTAGTACCACGGTCTCTTCTAAACCCAGCCTGCACTTCTGGCAGTTCTCTGTTGATACAGTGGTATTTCAGTTGTTTTTGGATGATTTTCAGCAGATTCTTGCTGGCATGTGATATTAAAGGATATTGTTTGATAATATCCCCACTCTTGTTGGCTCACCTTTCTTTGGAATGGAATAAGTACGAATCTCTTCCAATCAGTTGGCCGGTGGTTATCCTCCAGATTTCTTGGCTTAATTTGGTGAGCTCATCCAGGACAGCATCTGTTGATCAATTCCTGGTTCCTTGTTGCCAGTTCTTTCAGAGCTGCTTGAACAACTTTTATCATCACAAGCTCTTGCTCATATATTGTTTCATGAAATTCATCTGTGTCTGCAAATTCCTTTTGGTATGGTAATTCTGTATACTCTTTCCATCTTCTTTTAAAGCTTCCTAGATCATTTACTGTTCTGTCCAAAGCATCTTTAATTATTGCAACTTGAGCTTTGAATTTGTTCTTAAGTTCCTTCAGCTTGTTGTTATGTGCCGTAGAGGTGCTTGCGACTCATAGCAACCCTATGTACAAGAGCCCTACACGCCATTCTATCCTGTGCCAACCTCACTGTCTCAAACTTAGTGAACTTAATAACTTTAGTCAGTTTGTACCTTTCAAGAGAAGGTTGTACTACCAGTGTTACTGAAAGTCTCTTGATATTGTTCATCAGTTGCCAATCACTTATTTAGCGAATAATACAGCATTTAAATAATTTGCTTGTCTACTCTAAGAAAACACTAAGAGAAATAAGATTGAAAATTGTAAATGCTTTAAAACTTTGGAACATTATTAAAGAATTTGAAAAAGAATGAAGACTGCATTCAAGAACTAGAGATAAGAAAAAGCATCATAGAATATAAGGCATTTTAAGTAAAGCTTTATAAGGGGTAGATCAACAGGTCAAGGTAGAAAGAACAGCATTTCAAGAACCAGGGGAATTAGGACCTGATGCCGTTTAGGAAAAGACTGTCAAATGTAATCAGAATCTTCTAGCTTTCTCTACTTAATAAATCACAAAAAAGAAACAAATTATATACTCAGACAAATGAAGCTTAACCTGGTGAATAAGTAAGGTAGAAACCCTTTCATTATGCTGTCAAAAGCAGGTAATTGAAAGTCAGTTAATGAAATGAAGATTTTTTTTCTTTTTTAAATACTCCTTCGAGGCAAGCATTCTGAGGCTTTGACCTACTTTGGGCATGTTGCAAGGAGGGACCAGTCCTTTGAGAGGGACATTATTCTTAGAATGGTGGATGGGGCAGCACAAGAAACAAAGACCCTCGATGAGATGGATTGATTCAGTGACTGTGGTGATGAGGGTAGGTGTGTCAGAGATCATAAGATTGGCACAGGATAGAGCACATAGGGTCACTGTGAGTCACTACAACAACAACAGCAAACAACTGGTTTGCTTACCAAGTTTGTATACATTGTTTTTTCACACTGGATCTTTCCTATTTCCTTTACCCACCCCTCCCTCTACCCATCAATGACCCTGTGATTATTCCCCTGCCCATCCTCTCCCCTCTTCTCTACTCCTACTACCCCCTTGGATCCTCACACACATTTTACTATTCTATTTTTCTATTTTTTTTTTTTCCATAGATGCATTTTATTACAGATCTGTGAAGGACAGTGGGTCCAGGCCTCAAAGACTGCCTCCACTATTTTTCTATTTTTACAATAATGGTTTTATACAGCATTTATCCTTATGGGACTGAGTGAGTTCACTTAGCATAATGCTCTCCAGTCCTTTCTAAGTTATGTAGTAATTTTCAAAATCATTGCTCCTGCATGCTGTATTCCATCATGTGAAAGTACCACGATTTCTCAATCTATCCAATTGTGATTGGACATTTGGGTTGTTACCATGTTCTTGCAGTGGTGAATAACACAGTATGAACATTGGTGCACAAATCTTTATTTGGGTCTCATTTCTAATTTTCTCAGGGAATAAATATTCCAAGCAGTGGAATAGCTGAGTCATAGGGAATTTCTGTGTTCAGCTTTTTGAGGAAACTCTATAAACTGCCTTCCAGAATAGTTACACCATTTTACAATCCCACCAACAGTGTATAAAGAATTCCTATCTCCACATCCTTTCCGACATTTATTACATGCTGTTTTGTTAAACTTTGCCACTGCTACTGGAGTGAGATGGTATCTCATTGTGGTTTTAATTTGCATCTTTCTTACTGCCAATGATTTGAAACATTTCTTCATGTATCTGTTGGCCATCTCAAATATTTTTGAGGTGCACAGGGATTTAATATTTAAAAGGTACATTCATGAATTTTATCTCTTCTGGTTGTATATTTCTGGATTTTTTTTTCAGCCGTTTTAAATCATGAGCAAGGCCTTCTAAGCTTGGTGTCTTACTCTGTCCCTTACGATCTTTATGGTTTGAGGCAATCTGCCTCACCCATACCTAGTTTAAAAATGGATTATTTAGTGCCTTAGTTTATCTAGTTTTTTAAGTATTCAGATTTCATTTACAATTAATAAATGATAGGAAAAAATACAACTAATGGGGTACAAAAAGCAGACATGGTAAAACTTACTAAACGGGAAGAGTGAGTTGTTTTGGAAATAAAACCAATTAATTTCAACTCATGATGGCCCTTTGTATACAGAGTAGAACTTTGCACTCTATAAAATTTCCTTTAGGAACAAAGATTCTACCCTATGGTAAACTCAGTGAGTCTACTGTCTGTCAGAAGCAATTGACTGGGAAACATTCCAAGACTGTCCTGGCTATATTAAGAGAACTTCTGTTGTCTCTTAGTTAAGAAGCCCTAACTTAGTACACAGTGGTGCAAAGACTTAACAGCACATTAAAAAAAAAACAAGTAATTTTGTTACATTTATTGGAAGATTATGGTAGTGAAAATGAAGTTCTGGTTTGTAGAGGATCTGCCACTAAACATTTGACTTTTCTTCAGACTTTAGAGGAGCCATTAGAGATTTGTAACAGAAGAATATGATGAGTCAAATGCGAGAATGGTGGGCAGTGTTTGAAGGAGCTCCCCGATTGAAACAAACTTGGAAGCAGGAGTGGCATCCACTTTCATAATAGCTTGCCTCTGGAAACCCTGTGAACCCGGAGAAAGGATGAAAATTTTACAGGTGTTCAGGACTTGTATTCATAGGGTTACTATAAGTCGCCTACTACTCAACAGCACTTAACAACAACAGCAAAAGAGTGCTAGAAAAATACTGTTTAAAAATGTAGCATGAAATAGGAGAATCATTATGGTGAAACAAAGGAGTGTGCAATATGAATATCTGACAAAAGGTGCTCTAGCAACAGACAAAGTCTGATGTATTTAGAAGTAGTACAGAGATAAAACCTAACTGTAAATAAGCACGACCATAAGAATAGTGGATAGGAGATGGTGATGGCAAGTGATGTGTGGTTGCTTTTGGTTATGAGATGGGTAAGCTTTAGAGAATGAGATTTTATAACAAATAAGTACAAGTGGATGACTTAATAAAACTTAGCCCTTGAAATTTAGCAGGCTACAAGTCTGCACTCAATGTGACAGGTCTAAAGGAATTTTTTTTCTCTCTGGGAAGGGTTGCTGTCACCTTTCAACATCTGTGGACCCAGAATTTCTTGGAAATTTCCATATGGCGCAGCAGTTTTCCCCAGGGTCTAGGTTTCTCATTGTAGGGACCCCAGGATAAAAGGACGTGCTCTGCTACAAACTCTTCTTGGCATCTCTGCTTATTTCCCTCTCCTTTTATCTCTTGTAAGATAAAAGATGATACAGATCATAACTTTAGGAAAACTCCCCATAACATTTATGTCTGTGACTATCCCACCACAATCACCACTATCATCACAGTCACCATACAACTGAATAGCTGATAACTGAGATCATATGGTGATGACATAACCACCAAATTATACAACAGCCAAACCACAAAGAATCATGTCCGAGGAAATTTAGTACATACTTTGTTGCTGTTGTTGTTATGTGCCATAGTGACCGTATGCACAACAGCTCTAAACCCTCCTCTGACTCTTGCCAATCTTACTGTCTCCGATATGCGTATCCCGATTACCCCAGTGACTGAATCAATCCACCTCATTGAGGATCTTCATCTCACTGTCCCTCCACCCTCCCAAGCGTGACGTCCCTTTCTAGGCACTGATCCAGTCTTACAATGTGTCCAAAGTATGTCAGAGCTTCAGAGTCCTTACCTCCAAGGAGCAGCCTGGTTTCACCCTCTCCAGAATGAACTTGTTTCTTCTCCCAGCAGTCCATGATATATTCAGTACTCTTCTCCAGCACCAAAGTTAAAAGGCATCAACTCTCCTTTCTATCATCCTTAGTTGTTGTCCAGCTCTCTGATGCATTGCAAGTAATTGCAAAGACCATAGCCTGTATGAGGCACCACACCTTAGTTTCCAGACTGACGTCATTGCTCTTCAGTATTTTGGAGAGGTCTCTGACAACAGGCTTTCCTAATGCAGTTTGTCTTTTAATTTCCTGTCTGCTGGTTCCAAGAGTGTTGACTGTAGAGCCAAGTAAACTGAAGCTGTCAACAATCTCATTCTCTTCATCATCCATTATGATGCTACCAATTGGTCCAGTGATTAGAATCTTTGTTTTCTTGATATTGAGCTTCAATCCATATTGAAGGCTGTAGTCCTTGATCCTCTGCAGCAAGTGCTTCAGGTCCTCCTCATTTTCAGCAAGCACGGTTGTGTCATCTGCATAACACAGATTGTTGATGAGTCTACCTCCAATCCTGATGCCACGCTTCTCTTCATAGAGCCCAGCCTCCAAGTTAATCTGTTCCGCATATAGATTGAAAAGATATGGAGATATCAAGGACACATCCTTGACTCACACCTTTCCCAGTTTTGAACCATGCAGTGTTTGCTTGCTCTTTTCTAATGACTGCCTCTTGGTCCAAGTATAGGTTTCACATAAATACAGTCAAGTGTTCTGGGATTCCCATTCTCTCAGCATCAGCCATAGTTTGTTATAATTCACACGGTCAAATGCCTTTGCATAGTCAATGAAACATAGATAGATATTCCTTTGGTACTCTCTGCTTTCTCAGTAGTCCCCATACCATGCAGGTACCAATAACTACGAATCCCAGAAGCCCACAGGTCAAGGCCACCTTCAAATCTTGGAAGCTGTCTTCAAATCCAGGAAGACAAGAGTATATACCAAATCTATAGGATTTATCAGCCTCCCCTGGGAAACTCATGTAGCATAAATTGAGGAGAAGGTGCCTTAAGGCGCAAGAAATCAGTCCTGGAGCAGAAGTTCAAAAATCCCGAAGTCAAGAGATACTCTTCTTAGAGGAAGAAACTGCCATGAGCTTGAGGCATTAGGAATCACAGAAGCCCAGAAAGATTGACATGTAGGCCATCACTTCAAGGGCTAGAGAGGGGAGATTGTTGTTGAAAGTAGGTGGGAGTAGATGTGAATGCTGATGGAGCTGAGAGAGGAAGTGGCTCAAAACACACCTGGCAAAGATGGGGACAACACAGAATCTTTTGGTTTTTTTCTACTAGGAAATATCTTTAATCTGCTCTTTTCTTAAAAATGCTTGTCTGTCAGATAATGTTCTAAATCTGAGCAATCAAATTAAGACAGACTAGGAAGAAGGATTAGCCATCCACTTCCAAAATAGCACGTCTTTGAAAACCCTGTGTGTAACAGAGCACACTTAGACTAGCAGTTATGGCAGCTGAGACTGAGCCTTCAAGTATGGAAACAAACAGAAAGAGGAACATGGAATATAAGAATCATTAATGTAGGAAAATTAGATATTGTTAAGAGGGAAATGGAACGTATAAATATTGACATACTAGGTATTGGCAAGATGAGATGGAATGGCATGGGACATTTTGAGTCAGAGGATCATATGATCTACTATGCTGAAGAGGAAAAGGTGAGGGAAAATGGGGTTGGTTACATAATAAAAAAAGGCATTTTTAGATACATCTTGAAATACAATGTTGTGAGTGATAGGATAAATACCCATATGCATACAAGGAAACCCAGTGAATACCATCATCATTCAAATATATGGACCAACAACCAGAGCCAAAGAGGAGGAAATAGAAGATTTCTGCCAACATTTGCAGTCAAATTTATCAAACATGCAATCAAGGTAGATATAGTAGCTCTAAATTTTTGAGCATAATATATGCTATGCTTGAGTGTTTTATGTCTGTTATTTCAGGAATTCTATAAAATTGGAAGTATTAAACTCATTTCTTGATGAGATCATCACAGGTTAATTAGTCTCAGGTTACACAACTCTAAGCAAGCAGGGTTTGGACTCAAGTACCAGCCATCTTAGAGCACATGACAAAACACTGGACTGGCAGCCTACGAATTACTACCTGGAGAGCTTTCTAAGTACTATAGTTTCTGACCTTGCAGATTCTGATCCAGCAGGTCAGGGAGTTTGTGTTTTGGAAAAGCTCCAGAGATGGTAACAGATGCTCTTCAGAAATGGGCACTGGTTTGTGCAGAAAATTTTTAATATTTTATCCTGTAACTCAGTGGATGTTTTAGCATTTTCTCCTTTCTTGTATTCGCTTTGGCAGACTTACTTTAGAAGGCACTTGGTTTTGTGAGGGATTTTTATTTTCTATGACTGTTGCTTATATTAATGTATGAAGCTTTTAAAAATCCATCTACATTATGTTCAAATTTTGATGGTTGCCAAAAGAACAAATAAGCCGTGGAGAAAGTACAACCAGGTAATTCCTTGGAGGGCAAAGATGGTGAAACTTGTGGAGCATGTTGTTAGGCAAAGCCAGTCTTGTGAAATAGGCATTGTTTTCGTAAAGGTGGAGGGTCAGCAACCTACTCAGAAATGGTAAGGGTGGCACAGGATAGGTCATGGTTTAACTCGGTTATTCATAGAGTCACTATGAGTCATAGTTGACTTAATAATACCTGACAACAAGTTGTTAGCAAATGTGTAAATTTGTGAGTTGTGTTTTATATTAATTAGTCAGTCTTGGAGAGAATTTGAATATTACTGTTATTGGGTAATATAATTTTTAATACTGAAATCTCTTAAGATCAGGGACATCATGTCTATATTTACTTGTCTTTTCAAGAGTCTTGTAAATAGTAGAAACATAAGATTATAATCTATCTCATTGCCTTCGAGTCAGAACTGCTTCATAGCTCCTGTCACTGCTGTATTTCAACAGCTTTCAAAGTTAGATAAGGCTGCCATTAGCACATTAGTTGGTGGCATCTGGCCAAGTCATGGAAATAGTTGGCCATAAATAAATGACGGCTGTTCGAAGTTGTGTTCATTTATGCTCCTTATTTTATATTCTTTTGAGTCATAGTTTACAAATTGTATTTAACTGAATGAATTTAACTGAATGAAAAAACAATACAATTTGTAAATTCATTCTTAGACATTTGTTTTCTAATATGAATTACAGTTGGTTCACTAACTTATGATGTCTCATCAGATCTTTAGTGCATGTTGCCTTTCCCTTTACCTATAAATTGTTAATTTTTAAAAGAAAAAGAATTTAAAAGAGGAAATTAAAAGTTGGCAAATCTGCTGTCAAAGATCACTTTCAGGTTATTATTTTAAAGACAGCATGGTAACCATATACTCGCTATCAATCTGAAAGCTGGTCAGGGACTAAGGTTAACAGAAGAAGAAGAATCTGTATGTTTGAGGTTTGCGTAAGGGCACTGAATATCCCATGGCCTGCCAAAGGATGAAAAAAGTGCAGTCAGAGTGTTCCTTATAAGCAAGGACAGTAAGACCATTTCTACTACTTTGGCCATGTTGTTAGGAGAGGTCAATTCTTGGAAACAGACATCATATTTGAAAGGGCAACACAGTGACTGTGTTGGATCAACACAATGACTCTATTAATTGAGTATATCAGAGATTGTGAAAATAGCACTGGATAGGGCAAATTTCAGATCTTTTATTCATAGGGTTGCTATGAGTCCTAGTCAGCTGGATGGCAACTAGCAACAACAACTACCAAGAGAATAAATAACTCCATCTTGGAAAAAGTGCAACCGCGGTGCTCCTTAGAGGCAAGGATGATAAAATTTCATCTCTCATACTTGAGGCAAGAGAGGCAAGTACTTGGTAAAGAACATCATGATGAGAAAAGTAGAGGATCAGCAAGAGATAAGATCTTCAAAGAGACGATTTGATACAGTGATTTAACAGTGGGCTCTAAAATGGCCAAGATCTTAAGGATGGTAGAGGATAGGGCACAGTTATGATTGTCATTTGCAGGGTTACTATGAAATGTATTCTGCTCAGCTACACCTAACAGTATGAGCTGTAGACTAGAAGCCTCTTGTTTAGAGTCATTCAGGACTTGGTGGGCAGGCCTTTACTGGTCTGTCACTTCACTGTACTGAAGTAACTTGGGTTACTATGATGCTAACCCCTATGCCACTGGTGTTTCAGATAGCATCATGGTCACCCATGGTGAACAGTGTTTGGTGGAGCTCCCAGATTAAGACCGACTTGGAAGCAGGAGTGGTATTTACTTCCTAAACAGCGTGCCTCTGGAAACTCCGTGAACTTAGAGAAATGATAGTAGTTATAGAACAGAGCTCAGGTCTTTTGTTCATAGGGTCACTATGAGTCGTATTCAATTGAACAACACTTAACATCGAGGAGGAGATTGCCATCTTTCTCTCACAGAGTCACTATGGATTCAAACCGTCAAATAGGGACTCAGTCTTTGGGTTAACAGTGCAACTCCCTGTGGCATAGGCTACAGAACTTCCTAGAATATGGTCATGGTAGTAAATTGAGCTCTTTATAACATTTGAATTATTTATTTATTTATTTATTTTAATTTAATTTCATGCCCAAAATAGTGTAAATAGAGAACTTAAGCTTTTTTGTCTACATTGTCTTAACATAAGTGCATTTTAACTCTGCTTTAGTGTGTGAAATTGCATTTGGTTGAAATTTAGATAAAAACATATGTGTGTGTGTGTGTTGTTTGTTGTTATGTGCCGTCGAGTCATATATATATTATCATCTTCTTTAGGCACCAGCAACCAGGGTTTCAGAGCTAAACCCCAATGCGAAAGTATGGGGGAATCATATGCTTCATTTGGAAGCAAATACTACAACTGATGGCAGTGTGAGTAAGACTTGGGAAGAGTTACCTGATCATCCTCCAGACAGCTGCAGAGAGGGTAAGTTTAATGAATTACTAATTAGGAGCTACTTCACTTTTGATGTATTTATCTTTATTGTAATTTTATATATCTTTAAGAAATAATTGAAATTTTATGTCATGGTTTTTCACAGTATTTAAGCATCAGGATTTCTCTTGAAATCAAAATGTACAAGTAACTGTATGTTTTTTATTTTAAGAAAAGTTTCTTCTAACTCTTTGGTAATAAAATTTTTAATCCTAGCATTGGATGGCAATGGTGACAGAAGTCATGAGCATGCAGCATTGCCAGATTTACAGGAGCCAGACCAAGCAGATATGAGTACATTGGCTGTGGACCACTCAGAATATGAATCTCTGCCTGAAAATAGTGACATGGGTAAAGATATTTATGAATTAATTTATTTTTTGTAGAGTATGAAGTTTATTTTATTTCTGTTTATATTACTGATTAACTCTTTACTTAAACAGTTATGTCTCTTATTTGCCTCCCTCTGCTTAAAACTCATTGACAGGAAGGGATCAAGAACCCTCTGGGCTTCAGTCAGTGAGTGAAGGAGTCAGTGAGGCCTGAGGAGTTCTTGAAGATGAGTAATATTAAACCAGGAGAAACTGCAAGTAATTTGTAGGGAGAATTATATTAATACAGAGATTAGAATTTTATTGTTATAATTGAGAATAAGATATTTTGGATAAAGGCATTTAAAAGGGAAGTATAGTGGTAGATACCTATCCACTGCCCTTAACTTGATTCCCATTCATTGCTATTCTCTTTTATGTTTTGAGACTGCCCATCTTAATGAGAAGAGACTTTCCATCTTTCTCCCAAGTAGTGGCTAGTAGATTTAAACTGCTAATGTTTGGGTTAGCAGTAAACACACTACGCACTGTGCCACTAGAGCTTTTTGTAGTGGTAGATAAGAATTTAAAATGGATTCAAACAAACAACCTGCCATCAAGTTTATTCAACTTGCATCTATCCTATAGGACAGAGTAGAACTGCCCCTTAGGGTATCTAAGGCTCTTAGTCTTTAAGTCTTCATGAAAGCAGATGGTAGAACCAACGGACACCTGATACTTTCTGAGTTTCTGAGGCTCTTAATTATCCAGAAAAATGCCCATTTTTCTCTTATGGCACTTTTGGTGATTGACACCACCAGAGTGATGGCTTTGTAATTAGCAGCACAATTTCTGTAGACTATATACCAACACAGCTCCACACTTAGAGTAAAATTTGAACTGTGAGGATTTTAAATTGCCCTGTGAGGAGTGAGTGACTTGAAGAAAGTAAGGTATTTAGGTAGAAAACATTGTTAATTGAATGTGACAGATTGGATTTGAAGAAAGAAAAATCCAAGAACAAAACAAGCATTATTCATTATCTGCCCCTCTGACCCATGTTTTTCTCCTTCAGGGACTATAGTCAGGGACTCTCAGGCCACCTGAAGTTATCCTACGGCTTACTGATCCTCTACCATCTTTTCTTTTTGGAATAACTTAACCATGGTAAAAAATAGCTATATAAAATGTTGTCATTTTAATGATTTTTAAGTTAAGAGACATCCACTATATGGTGAATGAAGACATCACCACCAATTTTTCAAGTTTTGAGGTTTCTTTCCCTTTAATCAAATCAAACACAAACTTATTGCCCCGTTAGTAGTGCTCCCTCTTTCTCCCTCCTCACTCATAATGCTGCCTTTTTATCTGTCTGCAGTTGCCTATTCTAAATATTTCAGAGAGAGAACCATGCAGAGTTTGTCCATTTGTATCTGACTTATATAATGTAACATTTTTCAAGTCATATCTATGCCATAGCATAGATTTTTCATTTCTCTTTATGATTAAATAATATTACAAAGAAGCCTTTTTTTTTTTTTTTTTTTTTTGGTCTAGGAGGGAGAAGATAGTTCTTTATCTGTTTCATGTTGCAAAGTTTTTTCAAGTTCACTGGTCTTCTGCAATCTGTAAAATCATTGATTCTGTCAAACAATTTTTTTTTCCAGTTTCACAAATCATTTTCATCTCCAAGTTTTCTGGTGGGTCTTTTTGAATATATGAATGAAGTTTGGATAATTCTTTATTGCCTTGGCTGGTTACTTTTAACAACTTTTAATAGCTCTAGATTGACCTTTTCTTTCCCCTTCTCTTCGCTAGATTGACTTCTATTGATGATTTTTCTCATAATAAATTCCCTCCTTTTTTTTTTCTTTTCAACCATGATAACTTCTTAGCATATTGGATTTTTTTTTTTTTTTAGTCCTTGGTATTTTTGTATTTCAGTAAATATTTTGATCTTTGTTCTGGGATTTCAGCCTTCAAAGTTTTTCAACATGTTTAGAGAAGTCTGGGAATTTCCCACTCTGAGGGGAGTTGGGCTACTAACCCAGTAGTGTCTTTCTGGCAATTTGAGTCCCCCTGCAGCTCCACAGGAGAAAGATGGTCCATCTCCTCCCAATTCACAGCCTCCAAAGATCCAGTGGAGGGTTAGGTCTGAGTCAGTTCCCTCTCTTTGGCAGCACGTGAGTGTGTCAGTGAGACTGAGACAAAGCCTTTTCTGTTCTGTTCTTCTCTGTTAGTTTCTCTACACTCAAAACCTTTATCTATACACTTTTCTTTAGGAGCCCTGGTAACACATTAATTAAACACTGGGCTGCAGACCAAAAGTTTAACTATATGAATCTAGAAATCTTCATTTAGAAAACTGGTCCATATGCTTTGATAAAGATTTATAAACTTGGAAACCTGTGGAGCAATTCTGTCTCCAGAGTATGCTATAAGTGAGAATCAATAGGCAATGAGTATATTTGTTTTTAATAATCTGCATAATGTTCCCAGTGCTCTGTGAATCATAAGGCTTCTCACTCCAGCTGGTGAGAAGAGATGCTGTCCTAGAAGACTGATGTATTCAATTGCCTCTGTCTTAACTCAGCCTTGAGGTAGTATTATTGCACCTATGCTTTGATCTGAACTCAGCTGACTACTTAATGAGGAAGTCATCTCTAACTCTCCAAAGTTCTCTTGTCTTATGTACTATAGCCACCTTGATCTCTGTACTATCACCTTTGTCTCAAAGTCAATGAATCCACTCATTTCCACTTATGTTTGCACTGTCTGCACTAATAGCCTAGAATTCTTATAAGACTTACCCCATAAGTTTCTTGTCTCTCAGGGATTGTAGTTATTTGTTGCCTGATACTCTTTATTTTGAAAATTGTTTCATTTATTTTAATGATTTTGTGGGTAGTTTTAAAAGGGAACATAAATCATTAATGTAGTGGTCTTGTTGTTCTTGTTATGTGCTGTCGAGTCCCCTGCGATTCATAGCTACCGTATGTACAACAGCCCTAAACCCTGCTCTATCCTGTGCCAGGTGCACTGTCTCTGACACACCCGTCCCGATTTCCCCAGTCACTGAATCAATCCCCCTCATAGAGGGTCTTCCCCTCCTACACCATCCCTCCACCCTCCCAAGCATGATGTCCCTCTTCAAGGACCTGTCCCTCCTTACAACATGTCCAAAGTATGTCAGAGGAAGCCCCAGAATCCTTGCCTCCAAGGAGCAGCCTGGTTTAACCTTCTCCAGGATGCATCTGCTTGTTTTCTTGGCAGTCCATGGTATATTCAATACTCTTCTCCAGCACCACAGCTCAAAGGCATCAATTCTCCTTCTGTCCTCCCTAGTCATTGTCCAACTCTGATGCATAGCAAGTGATTGCAAAGACCATAGCCTGTATCAGACGCACCTTAGTTTCCAGAGTGACACCATTGTTCTTCAGAACCCTGGAGAGGTCCCTAACAGCAGACCTTCCCATCGCAATACGTTTTTTGATTTCCTGGCTACTGGTGCCAAGAGTGTTGACCATGGAGCCAAGCAAACTAAAGCTGTGAACAGTTTCAATCTCGTCACCATCCATCCTGATGCTGCCAATTGGTCCAGTAATGAGAATCTTTGTCTTCTTGACATTGAGCCTCAATCCATACTGAAGGCTATAGTCCTTGACCCTCTGCAGCAAGTGCATTGGGTCCTCCTTAGTTTCAGCGATCAGGGTTGTGTCATCTGCATAACGCAGATTGTTAATAGATCTTCCACCAATCCTGATGTCACACTTGTCCTCACAGAGTCCAGCCTCTTGGATAATCTGTCCTGCACAAAGGTTGAAAAGGTATGGAAACAGGACACATCCCTGGCGTATGCCCTTCCCAATTTTGAACCATGCAGTGTTTCCTTGCTCAGTTCTGACGACTGCCTCCTGGTCCAAGTATAAGTTTCGCATTAGCACGATCAAGTCTTCTGGGATTCCCGTTCTTCTCAGAGTCAGCCACAGTTTGTTGTGATCCACACAGTCAAACGCCTTTGCATAATCAATGAAACACAGATAGACATTCTTCTGGTATTCCCTGCTTTCAGCTAAGATCCATCTAACATCAGCTACAGTATCCCTAGTACAACGACCCCTTCTAAACACAGCCTGGACTTCCAGCAGTTCTCTGCTGATGTGTTGTTCCAGTCATTTTTGGATAATCTTTAGTAGAATCTTGCTTGAATGTGAAATCAATGCTATTGTTCTACAGTTTCCACACTCTGTTGGGTCTCCCTTCTTTGGAATCGGAACGGGTATAGATCTCTTCCAGTCAGTTGGCCAAGTGGTTGTTCTCCAGATTTCGTGGCACAACTTGGGGAGCACATCCAGGGCAGCATCTGTTAGCTGAAATACCTCAATTGGTATACCATCTATTCCTGGGGCCTTGTTTTTTGCTATTTCCTTCAAAGCAGCTTGAACTTCTTTCGTCATCATAGGCTCTTGCTCATATGTTATTTCATTAAATTCTTCTGTGTCTGCCAATTCCTTTCGATACAGTGACTCAGTATATTCTTTTCATCTTCTTTTAATACTTCCTGGATCATTTAATAGTCTTTCTAAAGCATCCTTGATTATAGCAACTCAAGGTTTGAATTTGTTCTTCAACTCTTGAGCTTAAGAATTGCTGAACGAGTTCGGCCCTTTTGGTTTTCCGACTGCAGCTCCTTGCACATTTCATTGTAATATTTATTTTGCTTTGTCATCCTGTGCTGCCTTTTGGAATCTTCTATTCAGCTCTTTAGTATCTTGAATTCTTCCTTTTGCTTTGGCTTCTCTGTGCTCCAGTGCAATCTTCAGGATTCCTTCAGACATAATGACCGTTTGCACTTTTCCTGGATGATACATTTGACACCCTCCCACAACTCATTAGGTCTTCACTCATTAGTGTTCAAGGACTCAAATCTGTTCCTGAGATGTTTCTGAAATTCAGATGTGATGAACTCAAAGTCAAAATTTGGTTCACAAGAATTTGGTTTAATTTTCCTCAGCTTCAGCTTGAACTTGCATATGAGTAGCTAGTGGTCTGTTCCACAGTCAGCTCCTGGCCTAGTTTTCACAGTTGATCCTGAGCTTCTCCAGCGGTTCTTTACGCAGATGTAATCGATCTGATTCCTATGCATACCATCAGGTGAAAGCCATATGTATAACCTGCGTTTTTATTTCTTATAAAACGTATTTACAATGAATAAGTCATTGTGCAAAATGCAATCATTCTATCTCCAGCTTTATTTCTGTCATCAAGTCCATGTTTTCCAACTACCAGTTCTTCTTCTCTGTTGCCAACTTTTGCATTCCAGTCACCCATTATTATCAATGCATCTTGATTGCATGTTCGATCTATCTCCGACTGTAAGAGTTGGTAGAAATCTTCTATTTCTTCTTCTTTGGCTCTGGTTGTTGGTGCATATATCTGAATGATAGTGGTATTCAATTGGACTTCCTTGTAAGCATATGGATATGATCCTGTCACTCACGATGTTGTACTTCATGACGGGTTTTTCCTTATCTTCTCATCTCCGGAGTAATATATGATCATCTGACTCAAAATGCCCCATGCCTGTCCATCTCATCTCTCCAATGCCTAATACGTCAATATTTATGTGTTCCCTTTCTTGCTTAACAATTTCTAATTTTCCTACATTCATGATTCTCACATTTCATGATCTAATCACTAGTGTCTGCTTACAGCTGTTCCTCTTCCTTTGTATTTCCATACTTGAAAGTTCTACCTCAATTGCCCTGTTAGTCTACGTGTGTTCTGTTGTACATAGGGTTTTCAGAGGCCTGCTATTTCAGAAGTGGATGGCCAATCCTTCTTCCTAGTCTGTCTTAATCTGAATGTTTAGACTTAGAGGAGTATCTGACAGACAGCAATTTGTGGAGTAGTGAAAGATAAATCCCTCATTTTGGAGTTAACCATTAGCTGCAGTGGTGTCCCTTTCCTTGGCCCAGTGTCTTGACCCACTTATTTCCCAGCTCCACCCTCCACCAGAATACCCCTTCACTTCTACCGAATCCCTTCAACATTTATCTTCTCTTGTCCAACCCTTGATCTGACAGCTTGTATCTGAAGCTTTCTTGGCTTCTGTGATTCCAAACACGTCAACTGCTAACAATTTCTTATGCTGTTACCAGTATCTCCTAAGTTTAGTGGTAATGTCTCCGAAGGGAGGGTCATGTGTCCTATAGAACTGGTGTATAGATTGTATTTTTCTTTTTGGCCCTAGGGCCCGAACTAGCTCAGCCTTGTGTGGCTTTTGTACCTGTAGGCATGGCAAAACTTTTCACACAAGTTGCTTCTCTATTGGCTGCACCCTTCTCCCCGCCCCAACTTTCCCCCCCCCCCCCCCCCCTTCCACCCGCACGGCTTCGTCTCCCCTGTTCTGCCCGACTGGATCCCTCTGTCTCCCCTCTGTGCATCCCGCGATCGATCATATCAGAGAACATGAGTTTGACACAGGTTAGGACAAGGCAACATCATGATAGATGGAGAATGATCGAAATTGTCATCAGTTTCATCTTACTTGGATCCACAGTCAGCACCCTTGGTACCAGCGATTAGAAGATCAGAAGAAATAAAGCACTCTCCAAACTCTCCAAACACCTGGAGACTAATGATGTCACTTTAAAGACGAAGATCTGCTAGATTCAGGCCTTTATTTTTCCAGTCACCTGCATCTGAAAGCTGGGCAATGAGTGAGGATGATAGAAGACGGTTCCTTTGAGTTGTGGAGTTGGAAAAGACTACAGAATATCCCATGGACTACTAAAACAACAAGTAAATGTCTTAGAGAAAGTACAAACTCGAAGTACTCCTTAGAGGGAAGAATGACGAGACGTCATTTCACATGCTTTGGGCGTGGTGTGGTCGTGGTGGTTTAATACCATCAAGTTGGACCAGCACTTTTGCAGAGGTAGTAAATTGCAGGAGATTTGATTACCCATCTTTTTGCTACAAAGCATCTTGTAAATTAGAACATCGTGCCTCTGGGTTGGCAGTGCAGCTCCTTAACACCAGGCCACTAGAGCTCTGGCTTGTTGTTAGGTGCCATTGAGGTGAGTATGACACATAGCTACCCCATGAACAATGGATTTGATCTCTGTCTCATTCTGTGACATCTTCATCATCACACCCTTGAACCCATTACTGTATTCACTATGTAAGTACATCTCATTAAGAGTCGTTTTCTTTTTTCCTTATCTTCCACCTTTCTAAGCATGATGCCCCTCTCCAAGGAATAGCCTCTCCTAGCAACATGCCCAAACCTTGTGAGAGGAAATTTTGTCATCTTTGCCTCTGAGGGAATACTGTAGCGGTACTTTTTCCAAGACATGCCTGTTTGTTCTTTTGGCAGTCAACAGGATACTCCGTACTCTCTCCAACCCCACAACTCAAAGGCATCAATTCTTCTGTCATTTTTCTTCATTGTCCAGCTCTGACATGCATAGCAAGTGATTGAAAAGACCATGGCCTGAATCAGGCACACCTTAGACCTCAAACTCATATCATTGCTTTTCAGTAATTTGACAAGGTCCCTGACTCAAGTGTCATACATTTCCTGATCGTGGATCCAAGTAAAAATGAAATTGGTGACAATTTCATTCTTTTTTCCATCCGTCGTGTTGTTGCTTATCAGTTTGTTAGTGAGGATTTTTGTCTTGATGTTGAGATGCAATCCGTATTGAAGGGTGGAGTCCTTGACCTTGTGTTCCAGGCTTTTCAAGTTCTCCTCACTTTGAGCAAGGTAGGTTGTTTCATCTGCATAACACAGATTGTTGATGTGTCTTCCTTCAATCCTGATGCTACATTTTTCATAGAATTTGACTCAGATAATTTGTTAGTTTTTAATGGAGAAACGGCTGCAGTCATCTTTTAATAATTAGAACATGAATGTACAACGTATGAATGTAGTAAAACTGGAAGTTGTACACATTTTACAAATATAATTGAATGCATTAGGATCAACATTAGTGAACTGAGATGGACTGGCATGAGCCACTTTGAATCAGGTAGTCATATGATTTATTATGATGGGAATGAAAAACTAAGGAAAAATGATGTTTTCTTAGTGAAAAGGCAATTTCAAGATCTATCCTGAAATATAGTGCTGTGAATGTTAGTATACTATTCATACACATACAAGGAAAAGCTGTTATGCAGGTCTGTTATTACTCCAATATATGTACCAATAGCTAAATCCAAAAATTAGGAAATTGGGGATTTCTACCAACTTTTGCAACTTGAAATTGACCAGACATTTTGTTAAGATGAATTAGTAGACTGGAATGCAAAAATTGGAAACTATGAAGAAGGAATGATTATTGGGAGGTACTAGCTTGGAGAATTGTGGCATCAGGATTGGTGGAAGATCTATTAACAATCTGCATTATGCAGACTGAGAAAACCTGGATAGATTATGGAAATTGAATTGAAAAAAATGAGGGAGAGAACAGTTTAAAAGCGATGTATGATAGAGTATTATGATTATCATAGGAATCCAGAATTTAGGTTGCATAGTGAGTCCATTCTGGACGGGGAGATTGTATACCAGCGAAGAAGTTTATCTTTTGCTTTTCAAAGAGGGGCACGAACTAGGAGGCTGGGGGTGGTTGGAGAAAAAAGTGCAACAGTGAATAAATGGAAATCTAAAATCTCTGTAAATGTTCTTTAAAATTAGTAAAATAAAATCAAAAAAAGAGAAGAGTATTTGTAATGAATAAATCATTGTAAATACAAAATCAGTCATTCTTCATTTCTGTCACAAAGCCCACATTTTTCAACTACTGCTCTTTCTTCACTGTTTCCTACTTTTGCATTCCAGTCACCAGTTATCATTAACACATCCTGATTGCATTTTTTTGGTCAATTTTCAGGCTGCAAAATTTGGTAAAAATTGTTCATTTTTCCTCTTTGGCTCTAGATGTAAGAGCATGTATTTAAATATTAATCATGTTAAAGGGTTTTCCTTGTATGCATATAGATATTATCACTCACAGCATTGTATTTCAGGATGGAATTTGAAATTGACTTTTTTACTATGAATCTAACACTAGCTCTGTTTTTCATTCTCTGTATAGTATTAACGTGATTATCTGATTCATAGTGGCCATTGCTGGTCCATTGCATCTCACTAATGCCTAGTATGCTGATATTCATACATTCCATTTCCTTTTTAACAATTTCCAGTTTTCCAACATTCAAATTACGTACATTCCATGTTGTTAGTTGTTATTGTTATGTGCCATCAAGTCTCCTGCAACTCATAGCGACCCTGCGTACAACAACCCTAAAACCTGCTCTATCCTATGCCAATTTCATTGTCCCCGACACACTTATCCCCCATTACCCCAGTCACTGAATCAATTCATCTCATTGAGAGTCTTCCTCTCCTATGCTGTCCCTCCACCCTCCCAAGCATGACATCCCTCTCCAACGACTGGTCCCTCTTTGCAACTTGTCCGAAGTATGTCAGAAGAAGCTTCAGAATCCTTACCTCCTAGGAGGAGCCTGGTGTAACCCTCTCCAGGACAAACCTGTTTGTTCTCTTAGCAGTCTATGGTATATTCAGTACTCTTCTCCATCACCACAGCTCAAAGTCATCAATTCTTCTCTCATCCCTAGTCATTGTCTAGCTTTCTAATGCATAGCAAGTGATTGCAAAGACCTGGCCTTGTCTGTGTACCAATTGTTAAATGATGTTTGTTACTGATTTTTCTTATATCAGCTGACTTCCTTTCTGGGCTCTACTACTACACTGTATCTGTTCTCTTTGTTTAGTGTTCATAGGGTTTTAAGAAGCCTTTTATTTAGGAAGTAGATGGCCCATCCTGCTTCCTATTCTGTCTTAATCAGGGAGCTCCACCAGTACCCATCTATGAGGGGAAAAAGCTTTTGGAATTTGACATGCCAGTTGCAAAGATTTTAGTGACCCAACAACCCTAAGTAATTTCAGTACACTAGACTGACAGACAAGTGCTGCACCACTTAGAACAGGGTTCTTTCCAAGCACAATCAATACTAGAGGCTTAGCAGTCAGAAAATTCGACTCTCTGCATTTGACTGCATTTTACTTAAATCTGCTGTTTAGAACCTCTGTAATGTTCTAAAGAGCAAATATATCTATTTAAATATGAAAGTGCACCTAGCCCAAGCCATACTATTCTAAATTGCTTCATATGTATGTGAAAAGTTGAACAATGTCTAAGAAGACTACAGAAGAATAATGTTGGCAAAGATTCTTTCAGTTTCCATGGCCTGCCAAAAGACCTAACGGAAACGTTTTGTAAGAAAAGAAGCCAAAGTACTTCTTAGGAGCAAAGAGTATGAGCCTTCATTTCAAATACTTTGGGCATATTGTCAGGAAGTGACCAGTTCTTGGAAAAGGGCATCATATTTGGAGAAGCAAAGTCACTTAAAGAGGAGGCCCCTCAATGAGATGGGTTGAGAGGACTGCAGCGGTAGTCTTTGGCACAGCAGAGATTGTGGAGGTGGGGCCAAGATCAGACAGTTTAATTCACCTGTATTTAAAGTTGCCATGAGTAGTCATCAGGTTGGTAGCACTTAACAGTAACAACAGTTGAGTCATTTATTAAATGCTATGTGAGATAGAATGTGAATTAACTGGGGTAGATAGGGAAGCCTTTCTGTTCAAGGAATAAAGTCAAATTGGTTTGATTTTTTAAAAATAACTTTATTGAGATAAAAGTCACATACCATGCAATTTAACCCTTTCAAATGTACACTCATGTTTATTAAATTCTTAATATCATCCCCAAAATATGCAAGCATAATCACTGTTTTGTTTTGGGGGGTTTTTTTCCATCTTTTTCCTGAAAAAAAATACCTTCCTTATTAGCAGTCACTCCCCCATTTTCCCCAAGGTGTAGGCAGTCACTGAGCTATTATCATTCTCTATGGAATCTGACCATTTCATAGGTATAGAATCATATCATACATGGCTTTTTGTGTTTGCCTTCTTTAATTCAGCAGAATATTCTCGAGTTTCACCCATACTATAGCATATTCTTTCTTTTATGATCTAGTAATATTCTGAAATCTCTGGAATAAGGAAATGGTTTATACAGTTTGCTATTTACCAAAAGGGTAGTGATTTGAATCCACTCAAAAGCTTGGAAGAAAGGCCTACTGAAAAAAAAAATCCACTACTGAATATTTTGTACCGTTCTGTTCAAGGTCACCTTCATCTAGACTTATCTGTTCTTCATTTGGTGGATACTTATGTTGCTTGCACCTTTTTTGCTATTTTGAACATTTATGTACAAGTTTTTATGTGTACTTTTTGTTTTTAAACACTGTGTTTTCTTTGAATATATATGTGGCAGTTTAGTTTCCTACTCAACAGTTCTGTACACATTGTTCGTTGTCTCTGGTTACATGGTTTTTTGTTGGGTTTGGTTTTGTTTTTTTTTTTTTAATTTATCAAGCACCCTTTTTATTTTCATTCCCACACAGTTCTGCTTTGTTTTGTGTTTTTTAGTAGTTAGTTTGTTTGCCAGATTTATGGGAGGATTGGTGAGAATAAGTATTCCTAATACTCTGTATAGTATAGATGTGACTTCTTATCCATGCTTTTGTCCTTATCTCTTTTTTTCTTTTAAACTTTTAAAATGTGTGCCCTTTGACAGAATATTCCATGTGTTAACTGTGTCACACATTTGTATAGAAATATATGGCAATATGAAAAATCAACTTCTTTTTATACAGGAGGAAATGAGCCTCAACAAGAAAATCAAGAAGACCCTCGAGAAGTGCTTAAAAAAACATTGGAATTCTGTTTGTCTCGGTAAGAATGAGTCTTCTAGCACTTATTATCTATGATATAAGGCATTGGTTATCGTGCATGGAAAGAGATACAAGTATGTATCAGTAAGAACTCTAGAATATGTTATAAAACATAATCCTTTTGATCAGTTGTTGTTAAGTGCCTTCGAGTCGCAGGCGACTCATAGTGACCCTATGAATGAAAGTCCTGGACACCTCCTGTATAACTTTTGTCCTTTTTCTAGGTTCATAGGGTTTCCAGAGGCAAGCTATTGTGGAAGTGGTCAGTGTACCCTGAAATTGAGGGAGTTTTGGTGGCCTAGTGGTAAGGCGCTGCACTGCCAACCCAAAGGCAAGTGGTTCAAATCTACCAATTGTTCCATGGGAGAAGGATAAGCAGTCTTCTCTCTTGGAATTTATTGCCTCTGAAAACCCTCTGGAGAGTTAGTTAACTAGCATTGGTTCCACTTGGAGAGTATACAATCACTGCCCTCACATTGAGTGTACAGATTAACCTTAAGTCATCCCTATCTGAATTATTTTTTTAAATATCGATTACTGGACTTCAACCCTTATGTACCAATTCAGAATCTCTGAGTGTTTTACTTTAGAATCTTCAAGTTCACAAAGAGATAAAACTTTGATAACATTATTCCTTCAGTGTTTCTCAAAATAAGCAAAACAACGCAGTAGCTAAATGCTTTATTTAAAACTAATATTCTTATTTTCAGTATCTTTTTTCTGAGAAATAGCTTTTCTGAAATTATAGTAGAACCCTCCAGCAGCAAAATTGGATTTATGAAAATGATTAACTTGGAATAAGTGCCATTTTCTTTGCATATAGATAACAAAAATGTCTCACTGGCCATACATAAAACTTTCATTTATAAGGAGGACTTCTTTTTTCAGATATTCTTAAGATTTCACCGAGATGTTTATTGAAGACTGCTTTAAAGGCAGATGGTCTGCATGAAGTTCATTGCTCTGAATCTTCCATCCATCCCTTCCATTTTACTAGTTTATTCACAAATTCATATCTTGTGTAAAGACGTTCTTTAAGAAGAAAAAATTCCATTGAAAAATGTCACCCTATACCATTCACAAGTCTTTTATCTATCCTTTGTATGGCCAGAATCACCCTATAAGAAATGTCTAGCCAAGATAAGGAAAATAGCGTTTCACTCAGTTACTTAGAATTCCAATGAGATCCACTACTGTATTTCATTTTGAGAACTATATTCACTATATCACATGTTGTCTTCTTATGAGAACTTACAAGGACCTTTGTGTTAGGATGGAACACCAGGAAATAAGTAATACTCACCTAAAGTTACACATTATTTTTAGCTTATTTGAGACTCGGTGGGTAATGTAATTGATTTTTTTTTTTTTTTAAGGCTGGCTTTTAGGAATCACTGAATTAGACTTGTTCTGATTAGAACACAATCAGGTGATCTCCTAATATAAGTGCGTGCGAAAGTTATTAGTTCCCTATCAAGTGTTCAGGCTGTGTGGCATGACATTTGGGTATCAACCTTGTCCCTGGCCATTTTTTGTTAGGTTCATTGAACTTGATTTCCTTACTTTCTCTCTCTCTCTTTTTTTTAATACTCTTTTCCTTTAAGTTACTCTGTTATCATCTGCCAAAACTGAGAATTATGAACTAAGCCTGTCGTCACAGGACCCCACATTTACACAACATTGTTTTCCCTCACTCTTGTATACATAGTAAATATATGTATCCATATATTTACTACAGCTGTCTACTTTATCTTTTCTGTGAACTCAGTTTGCTGTGTAGTGAACTCTTTGGAAATCAGAATTAAACGTACTGAATTTTAAATTTTCAAATCAATTAATAAATAGATTATAATATAAAATTTATGCCTGAGTTACTGCACTCAGTATAATGCCCTCAAGAGTCTCCCATTTTGTGCATACTTTATGACTACCTTGTTGTCGTTTAGTGCTGCTTAGTATTCCATCATATGAATATACCATATTTTCTTGGTAATGTGAATAATAATGCCACTGTGGACATAGGTGTACATTTCTTCATTTGTTTTTCTGCTCTGATTTTATTGGGGTATATTTTAGTAATGAAATAGCTGGGTCATGTGGGAATTCTGTGTTCACCTTTTTGAGGAAATGCCAAACAGTCTTCCAGAATGGTGGTTTGTTGTGATTTTGGGGGGTTTGTTTTTGTTTTTGTTTTTATAATTAACCAGCATGAGAGTTCCAATCTCTCCACAACGTCTCCAACATTTTTTGTTTGCTGTCCTAGTAAACTTGGCTATTGCTGCTGAAGTGAGATAGCTGAGTGTTACTTTGATTTGCATCTCTCTTAGTATTAGTGATTTTGAACATTTCCTCAAGTTCCTGTTGGCCATCCAAATGTCCCTCATGGAGCAGTCTGTTGCTGGGGCCCAGAGGGCAAAAATGCATGCACCCTAGCCCCCAAAAAATATTTCTCAAGAGTTATTTTTTAAAATGTAATTTAAAAGAAAAGCTTCAGACATTGCCAAATGTTCCCTAGGCGCCAAAAATATCTCTGCTGACAACTGCTACTATACAGTAAAACATACAACATGATCAGCAGGAAAAGGTGCTGCAAGTAGAGTATTATTTCTTTTTTAAGTTTAATATTTTTAAGACCTTTTACTTATTTAATAATTTCTAACTAATGTGTACTGATTAAATAAGGAACTCTCTAGCCATGTGCCTCCAGTGGTTTGACTCTACCAGCAGCTCTCTAGGATTTATAGGTAGTGTCCTCCCAGATTTACAGCCTCCAAAACCCAAGGGGAAGACAAAAGTCACTATGAGTCTGAACCAGCTTAATGGCACTGAGAATTCAATGATGTGATCTACTTATAGCAAACAGCGAAAGGCTCTGTTTAGAGATGGATAATTTAACCAGGAATACTGCAAACATTGTAAATACATATATTCAAGTTTAATGAACTTGACTCATCTTAAGGGAACTCTGTTGGCCTACTATGTAGACCATCAGACTTATCATAATCATAGTGACTAGCATTAAACAACAGGGGTATTAAAAATATTGCAGAAATTAATATTCCCCTTGAGTCAGAATATTGGTATTTTGAAACCAATTCACTCCTCACATTATTTAATTATATAATTAACACATTAGTGTATTTCTCTAAGACCCACACACTCATTTTCATTGAATCAGAACCACCTCACAGCTTATCTTCTTCCAGCAGGTTTTTAGAGGTTTTAAATCGCATGAGAAGTGCTAGCCGGTCTTTTTCCCTTGGAGTAGCTAATAGACTGGAATTACTTACCTTTGCATTAGTAACACAGCTTCTTACCTGACAGACCACCACAACTTCCTCAACATAATAGACTAAAATTAGTAGTTCTTGGAATTTCCCAGTCTGTAGTGTTTGCCTTTGAAATGAGTACCAAGTGACCAGAAGACAGAGGATGTGGACGACAGTCCTATTAGCTATGGTTCACTTTAATCTGATTAGCTATGGTTCACTTTAATCTGTCTGTTTACAGTCATGATAGGAATGTTGATGGGGAAAATGATAATTGAGGAGATGGGTGGCATCTTCTCTAGAGAAAAACTGCCCTTCACTAACTGTTGGTAAGGGCAGTGTCCTGCCTCTTTGGCAATTCCCACTACTAGAATTTTTGTATATATTTAATAAGCTGGTCAGTTACTCTTCTGAACAAAAATAATAATTTTGAAAATGTTTATTCATTACTTATACAGGGCTGTGGTGGTTTGGTGTGGGTCCCGTCTTCCACCCCCACCTACCCCCCTTTGCTCTGTTTGCCTTGCTACCTAATGTAAAAAATATTTTTCTAGGGTCTCAGAGATAGCAAATAACATGAAGTTTGAGTACAGATCTAGCACTAAAACCTTATCTTGCTAGTACTTCATGTGAAACTAATATTGTAGATATAACTTCCTTTATTAACAAATGTTCATTAAAAGAAACCTTTTCTTTCAACAGAGAGAATCTTGCTAGTGATATGTACCTGATATCACAGATGGATAGTGATCAGTATGTGCCAATTACGACAGTAGCAAACCTTGACCATATCAAGAAACTTAGCACTGATGTGGATTTGATTGTTGAAGTGCTAAGATGTAAGTAAATGACCATTTAAAAATGAATAATAGTTGATATTTACAGCACTTTTCTTACCATTTTTGGCATGAATCTTTAAAGGAGCCTCTGTATTGTGATTAAAGCTAATTAAAAGATTGCCAGTTTGAACCCACCAGTATGTCTGCATGAGAGTGGTGCAGCAATCCTATGTGGTAATGATAACAATCTTGGAAACTTTGGAGCAGTTCTGCTTTGTCCAGTATGACTAAAAGCCCCAAATCTCTTGCCATCGATTGATACGGACTCTGATCAGTCTTCAGTCAGATTCTCAAGGCTGTAAATCATCCCAAGAAGAACTTTCAGTAATAGAAAACTGTTAGAAATTTTGGCATCATTTTGAAGAGGCTGTGACACTAGGTATATCATTGCTTGTGTGTCAAAAAATTTAATATGCAAGATTGGTATACTTTTAACTAGTTTGATTTACCATTGTATATAGTCTTTGGGGTTTTTTTCATGTTCCATAGTATAAAACATTCTATGGCATTATCTATATTGTATCATAATGACATATAAATGTAGTTATTTAGTCAAAATATTAATATATTACTTACATATAACTTATTATTTATACAATTTCCAGTTTAGAACTTATTTTCTTTTTGTTTATAGCCTTGCCTTTAGTTCAAGTGGATGAGAAGGGAGAAAAAGTAAGGCCAAATCAAAATCGTTGCATAGTAATATTACGTGAAATATCAGAATCTACCCCTATAGAAGTAAGTTATTTCTCCTCTGAAACATAACTTGAAAATTTTGTCTATTTTTTTTGTTCACTTTTTTAATTCAATCATTGTATCTCTAATTAATGTTGTACTACATTTTTTCCTTTCTACAATATTTTATTTTCTCACTTTGGTCCTTAATGATATAGTTATACATTTTAAGTCTGCTTAGTTATAAGCACCACAGAAACTATTGCTTTAAACAAAGTGTTTTAAAAAGATAATAGATAAGAAAAATGTATCTGGTATTTACTGTTGATGTTGTTTTGTTGTTGATTGCCTTTGAGTCCAGCAGGACTCATAGAGACCCTATAAACAAAAGGCCTGAAGCCCCTCTATAACTATTGACATTTATCAAAGTTCATAGAATTTCCGGAGGCATATTTTTTTTAGAAAGTGGATGCCACTCCTGCTTCTAAACCTGTCATAGTATGTTGTTCTGTGCCATTGAGGCACCTGCGGCCTATAGCAACCCTTTGTATAGCCGCTCTGAGCCCTTCCCTGTTCTGAGCCAGTCTCATTAGTTCTGAAACACCAAGCTCCATTGCCCCAATTACTGTATCAATCCATCTCATCAAGGGTCTTCCTCTCTTGCACTGTCCATCGACCCTTCGAAGCATGATGTCCTTCTCCTACGACCGATCTCTCCTGGCCATGTGCCCAAAGTGAGTGAGGTAGAGCTTCAAAATCCTAGCCTCCAAGGAGAGACTTGGTTTCATGCTCTCCAAGACAGACCTGTTTGTTTTCTTGGTAGTCCATGGTATGTTTAAGACTCTTCTCCAGCACCACAGCTCAAAGGCATCTATTCTTCTGTCATCCTTAGTCATTGTCCAACTCTCTGAAGCATAGCAAGTAATTGAGAAGACCATGGCCTGGATTAGGTGCACCTTTGGCTAGACTGACATCGTTGCTCTTCAGCACTCTGGAGAGGTCAATGACAGCAGATTTTCCAATTGCATTTTGCTTTTGATTTCCTGACTGCTGGTGTTAAGAGTGTTGATTGTAGAGCCAAGCAAGCTGTATTTTATATACCGTGTGAGTGTATGTGTGTGTGTGAGAGAGAGAGAGAGAGAACACCTCAATCACGTCTTCATCTGTTATGGTGAGAATCTTTGTCTTCTTGATGTTGAGCTTCAATCAGTATTGAAGACTGTAGTCCTTGACCTTTTGCAGCAAGTGCTTCAGGTCTTCTTCAGTTTCAGCAAGCAAGGTTGTGTCATCTGTATATTGTAGGTTGTTAATGAGTCTTCTTCCAATCTTGATGCCACACTCCTCCTCATAAAACCCTGCCTCCTGAATAATCTGCTGGGCGTACAAATTGAAATGTTATGAGAACTGGATTCATCCCTGACACACTCCTTTCCTGATTTTGAACCATGCAGTGTTTCCTTGCTTTGTTCTGAGGACTGCTTCTTGGTCCAAGTGTAGGTTTTGTGTAAGCACAATTAAGTGTTCTGAGATTCTCATTTTCCTCAATAGTGCTATTTTATTCCTTTGACTGTATACCCACTTTTATCTAGTATTGTTTAGCAAAAGGAATTTCTTTATTATTTATGATGATATAGGTCTATTTGAGAGACATTTTTTCGACCTTTGTTTTCATTTTACCTTCATTTGTGAAAATTACTTTTGCTGCATATAGAATTTAGAATTACCTCTTTCACCAAGGACCCACCAACATGAAGCCGTGTTCACACCAAAACCGTGAAGAAGGCAGCCCGGGTCATCATTGAGAAATACTACACGCGCCTGGGTAATGACTTCCACATGAACAAGCGCATGTGTGAGGAGATCGCCGTTATTCCCAGCAAGAAACCCCAAAACAAGATAGCAGGCTATGTCACACATCTGATGAAGCGGATTCAGAGAGGGCCTGTGAGAGGCATCTCCATTAAGCTGCAGGAGGAGGAGAGAGAAAGAAGAGATAATTATGTACCAGAGGTTTCAGCACTGGATCAGGAGATCATTGAAGTAGATCCTGATACTAAGGAAATGCTGAATCTCTTGGACTTTGGCAGTCTGTCCAACCTGCAGGTCACTCAGCCCACAGTTGGGATGAATTTGAAAACACCACGTGGAGCCGTTTGAATCTGTTTGCTGTGCTGTAATATTTTCAATAAATTTTGGCCACACCAGCAAAAAAAAGAATTTAGAATTAACAGGGTTTGTGCATATTTGTGGTTTTCTCCTCTGTATCTAAACTAGTGTTTGAGGGCTTTTGTATTTTGTTTTTAAAAACTCTTCAGTGTCTATATTTAACTTGCTCAGTCTTTTACCTTTTGTAAGACATAGAAAATATATTCAATATTTTTATAATATATTTGTTTATTAGTCTATTTAGCTTCATTGATTAATGTTTCTTCTCATTATGAGTTATATTTTCCTGATTATCTTAATGACTGTCAAGGTTTGGGTTTTTTTAAAAAAAAATTTTAAAATACAATTAAAATTTCATATTATTGCATTTTCATCATTTTTTTACTCCTGTAACTAATCTTGAGGAAGCTCTGGTTGCCTAGTGGTTAAGTAGTTGACCTGCAAACTCAAAGGCATGATTTTAAATTTACAAACTGCTGCTTGAGAGAAAGATAAGCAATCTTCTCAGTTTAGAGATGAGTTGATCGCACCTTGACAATTACACAGCAACGACAGCAAAGGTAATACCTTCCTGGGTACTCTATGTCATGTTCTTTGAATTATGAAGGTTTCTGCTCAAGCCTCGAGTTGTAATTTAAGGATGATTATTCAGTGCAACAATGAATGAATGTAAACCAAAAATCTCTGTAAATGTTCATTAAAACTAATAAAATTTAATTTAAAAAAAGGATGATTATTAAAGACAGAATATTAAATGATCCAGGAAGCATTGAAAGAAGATGGAAGGAGTATAGAGAGTTACTGTACCAAAAAGAATTGACTGGCAACAGAAGAATTTCATGCACCAATGCATGATCAAGAGCCTGTGGTGATGAAGGAGGAAGTTCAAGGTGCTCTGAAGGACTTGGCAAAGAACAAGGCCACAGGAATTGACAGCGTACAAATTGACATATTTTATTAAACAGATGCTGCCCTGAATGTGCTCACCAAGTTGTACCAAGAAATTTAGAGGAAAACTACCTGACCAGCTGACTGAAAAAGATCCATATTTGCTCCCGTTCCCAGAAAAGGTGACCTGACAGTGTCTGGAAATTATCGAACAATGTTATAGAAGATCCTGCTGAAGATTATTTAAAAATGAATGGAAACACCACATCATCAGAGAACTACCAGATTTGCAGGCTGGGTTTAGAAGAGGCCATGGTACTAGAGATATTACAGCTAATGTTAGATGGATCTTACCTAAAAGCGGAGAATACCAGAGGAATGTCTATCTGTGTTTTCTTGACACTGCAAAGGCATTTGACTGCATGCATGACAACAAACTGTGGCTGACTCGGAGAAGAATGGGAATCCCAGAACACTTTATTATGCTTATGTAAAACCTATACTTGGACCAGAAGACAGTTGTCAGAACAGAGCTGGAATCACTGCATGATTCAAAATCAGGGAAGGAGTGTGTCAGGGATGCATTCTGTCTGTCTTCATACCTTTTCAATCTGTATGTGGAACAGATAATCCAGGATGCTATCCTCTGAGGAGGAATGTGGCATCAGAATTGGAGGAAGACTCACCAATAATCTTCATTATGCAGATGACAAGACAACCTTGCTTGCTGGAATTGAGGAGGACTTGAGGCATTTGCTACAGAAGGTCAAGGACTACTAGAGTAGATTGAAGCTCAACATCAAGAAAACAAAGATTCTCACAACTGGGTCATTTAGCAGCAACATGATAGATGGTGAAGAGATTGATATATTATTAACAGCTTTATCTTGCTCAACTCCACAGTCATTACTCTTGATAGCAGCAGCCAGGAAATCAGAAGATGAGTTGTTGTTGTTGTTTTTGTTGTTGTTGTTATGTGCCATCGAGTCACTTGTGACTCATAGCGGCCCTATGTATAAGAGCTCTATACGTTCTTGTATCCTGTGCCAACCTAGCCATCTCAAATGCACTTATTCCCACCTCTCCAGTCACAGAATCGATCCATCTCATCAAAGGTCTTCCTCTCCTTCGCCGCCCCTCCACTCTGCCAAACATGATGCCCCTCTCCAAGGACCAGTCCCTCCTTGCAACATGCCCAAAATATGTTAGACGAAGCTTCAGAATCCTTGACTCCAGGGAACATTCTGGCTTCACCCTCTCCAGGACAAACCTGTTTGTTCTCTCAGCAGTCCATGGTATATTCAATACTCTTCTCCAGCACCATAGCTCAAAGGCATCAATTCTTTTTCTATCAACCCTATTCACTGTCCAACTCTCTGATGCATAGCACATAATTGCGAAGACTATAGCCTGGATCAGGCACACCTTAGTCTCCAGTCTGACATCATTGCTCTTCAGTACTCTTGATTGGGAAAATTTGCTGCCAGAGACTATCAGAATATTGAAGAGCAATGATGTCGGTCTGGAGACTTAAGGTGTGCTTGATCCAAGCCATGGCCTTCACAGTTACTTGCTATGCATCTGAGAGATGGACAGATAATAAGAATGCTAGAAGGAGGATCGATGAGTTGTGGTCTATAGTGGAGAGGGTGAAACCAGGCTGCTGCTCATGGAGGCAAAGATTTTGAAGTTCCATCTCACATACTTTGGACACATGTCTTTGGAGAAAGACATTATGCTTGAAAGATTGGAGGGACAGTGCAGGACAGTAAGACCCCAGATGAGAATATGGATTGACTCAGTGACTGGAGAAATGAAATTGTCTATTGGAGATGGTACAATTGGCTTAGGATAGGACAGGATTCAGAGCTGTTGTACATGGGGTCACTCTGAGGCACACGTGCCTCGAAAGCTCTTAACAACTAGGAAGTTGTAGAAAGGCTTTATGGGAATGATTGTTCCTCTTTAAATTTTTAGTTGGTTGTCTGCCTAATTTATGTGGCTTTATTTTCTCATGCATGCACTTACCAGCACTGATCAAAAGCCTAAATAGAAAGACCCTCTGAAAATCTCAGTTCTTTTGTTGTACAACTCTTTATTTTCTCCAGAAACCTAATTTAAGAAGTCTAGCTACTGATCTTTCTTGCACTCAACCTTCTCAGCTGTCCGCTTGAACCTGTTTTCATCTCCATGCATTGTGCTCTAGAAAAACAACTTGCATTGTAGGATTCACTTTATTTATGTCTTCTCTCAGAGTTCACTGCCCTTCACTTCTAGATCACTGGCATCTGAAAATTGTTGTCTTACGTATTTTGCCTTTTGTTCTTGTTTCATGTAACAAGTTAAAGGTCTCTTTTTACTTCATTTTAGTCAGAAGCAAAAGTTCCATTAATATTAAAAATGTCTTAAATTGCCTTTTAATATTATGTAACTGTCAGACTAGTGGTAAATAAGTAGTGGTATTTTCACATTAATTTAGTTTACTGATATCTTGAGAGGAAAATTTTTTTATATGCTTTATAATTTTTTTCTTGTAGCAATAGAATCCTTATCCATGTTATCACACTTAGACTTCCACCCTTTTGACATTTAATAGATACCATAATTTATTTAAGTATATAGTCCATAAAATAATGCATACTTTTTTTTGGTGAGTGCAAATACTAGCATCACAGAGAATTAATTTTTGACCTCTCTGTTTTATATAGGAAGTAGAAGCACTTTTTAAAGGAGATAATTTACCAAAATTTATAAACTGTGAATTTGCCTATAATGATAATTGGTTTATCACATTTGAAACAGAAGCTGATGCACAGCAGGTAAGGTGTCTTTCATCCATCACCCCTGAAGCACATAATTTGCCATTATTCCTAGAAAATACTTTTGCTATTATGTCAAGTCAATATCACTCAATAGGTGACCTTCCCACTGGATTTTAAGAAGCTATAAATAGTGTAGGAGGAGATTACTTGTCTCAGAGCAGCTGGCAAATTCATTCATGTTATTTGCCTTTAAGTTGGTAGTGCCTCTCTTCCACTAAGCCATTAGAGTTCCTTTAGTATATGTTGTTACTGTATACTGTAAAGTCAGTACCAACTCATTTGCCCTTGAGTAATTTGCAGTTAAACTCCTTATATCACCTTAAAAGAAATAAATAACATGTTACGAAGAACCAGGGAATTAAGATAATGTCCCTGCCCTAAAAAGTGGAAATATATTAACATGCATAGAAGAAAGTCACTGAAGTATTGTAGGATGTAAATATTTATTTAATAATTAGGAGAACAAAAATGCCAAACCTGAAAGATGAGGTTCATTGGAGTAAAAAAGAATAAAAAGAGAGTGGAAGATAATAACAACAGAAGCAAGGTGTAAACTACCAAGTTTTATATGATAAACATGGGTGAATAAGTTGGAATAGGTTTTTACAGGGCTTTCTAAGTTATACAGTGCAATTTAGATCTAATTTGGAATAGAATAAGGAACTGTACAAGTAGTTCTTTTTAGTATTAAAATTCTGATGATTTGCTCAGTGTATCTCCATTTCTGTCTAACATTTTCTTTCTTAGGCTATGTGATCCCAACTTCAAATGGAATTTTTCACTAAGACCTCAGTACTCATTGTTTGTCCTAAAACCGATGGGAAACTTTCCTATTACTACTTATTTCTAAAATTCAAATATTTATGAGGTTTCCTAGCTTTATCAGATCATCTTAAGGAATCTGACCAAAAGAAAGTTAAGAATTTCTGGTTTGCTCACTGTGTTTTTTATTAAATGTTCATTTGCGCTGCTGAATTAACTACCACTTTCTCTTGTTCATAAGGTTAACATAGTGGTATTTTGGGTGTTTTTGCTCTTAGGCTTACAAATACCTTCGAGAAGAAGTCAAAATGTTCCAAGGAAAACCAATTAAGGCACGAATAAAAGCAAAGGCAATAGCTATAAACACATTTTTGCCAAAGAATGGATTTAGACCTCTGGATATGAACCTTTATACCCAGCAGCGTTATACAACGTCATTTTATTTACCTCCAGTATATAGTCCCCAGCAACAGTTTCCTCTGTACAGCTTAATTACACCACAGACATGGTCAACAACACATAGCTATCTTGATCCATCCTTGGTAAGTCTTTTTTTTTTTTTAAATTTAACAAAAACCTTGAGCATTGTACAAGGTGCACTTTGAAGGAATATAGTAGCCAAATATGTTTATAGCTTGCAGTCACAAACTAGAGATTTCAAAGTTAGGTAAGCCAAAAAAACTCACTACTGTTGCGTGGCCAGCTCACAGACATATGCTCCATCCCAGGATTGTCCATTCTTATGGGAGGATACCACTTAGCCTGTCTCTGCAGAGCACCTGATAAGTTTGAACCACATGCTTTCTTTTTGTAAAAAATAAGTTTTTTTAAAAATAATTATTCATTTTCGTGAAAATTTACAGAGACTTTGGATTTCCATTCATTCATTGTTGCACTTTTCTTCCTGCCCACCTCCCCACCCCCCCAGTACACTCTTCTCTTTGAAAAGTAAAAGAAAAATTCTTTCATTGTTTTACAATCCTGCTGCCCAGGACCACTCCACTATGCTGCCTTCGTTCTGGACTCCTGACATGACAATAATACCTAATCACATATCCCTTTTAAACAGTTTTCTCCCTCATCTGTTCATTATTTATCCCATCTTTCTCAGTCTCGCCCCAACTCCGATATCAGTCCTGTTTTATAACACTGGCACTATGCAGTATTTGTCCTTTTGTGACTGAGATATGTCCTCCAGGGTCACCCATTTTGAATACTATTTCATGTGTTCCTTGTTTTCAATGCAGCGTAGTATTCCATTGTGTGAATATATCATAGATTCCCTATCCATTCGTTTGTTGATGGGCACTTAGGTTGTTTCCAACTCGTTGCTATTGTGAACAAAGCCACGATAAACATGGGTGTGCATATATCTGCTTGGATGGCAGTTCTGGTTTCTTTGGGGTATATTCCCAGTAGTGGAATTGCTGGGTCAAATGGTAGCTCTATTTGTAACTTTTTGAGAAAGTGCCATACCGCCTTCCACAGTGGTTGTACCATTTTACACTTCCACCAACAGTGAATAAGGGTTCCAGTTTCTCCACAACAGTTTCTTGCCAGCATTTGTTGCTTGCTGTTTTGTTAAATTTTACTATTCTTACTGGGGTGAGATGATGTCTCATAGTTGTTTTGATTTGCATCTCTCTTAGAGCTAGGGATTTTGAACATTTCTTCATGTGCTTGTTGGCCATCTGAATGTCTTTGGTGAAGTGTCTGTTCATATCCTGTGCCCATATTTCAACTGGATTATTTACCTTTATCTTGTTGTGGTGCTTCAAGTATTTTATAAATTCTAAATGTAAGTCCCTTATCTGACATGTCGTTCCCAAATACTTTTTCCCAGTCTGTGGCTTCCCATTTTACCCTGTTGGAGAAGTTTTTGGATGTAAACCACATAATATCTTTCTGTAAACACTATACATAACACACTGCACCACCAGAGCTCCTTTTTTAGAGTTAATTTTGTGGATTTTAAACTTAATTTAGAGGTAAATATGGAACTATTACATACATTAAAATCCTATGGTAAGATTTTGATCCTTTCCCCAGTTTATATCACTTCTTGTCCAACGTTTCTTTCCTGCACTGTGTATTCCATGATAAAATAAAGAACGTGATCATTGTTTAGTAGAAATTGTGTATTTATGAGCACAGAGAGAAGGATGCAAGCTATAAGGGAAATAGAGGAAATTTTTGTAAGAAAACTATTTTAATAGACTGCTAACAGTTAAAAATATAGAAAACATACCATATTATATGTTGTTGTTGTTGTTGTTGTTGTTGTTTGGTGCCGTCGAGTCGTAGATGACTCCTAGCGACCCTATGAATGAAAGGCCTGAGCACTGTTCATACGTAGAGTTTCCGGCGGCAAGCCATGTGGGAAGTGGATGCCGCTCCTGCTTCCATATTATGTACCTTATTTATTTCTCACAGCTACCACAGAGTTACTAATGATGTTAAGGGCCTATGAATGGAGTTGGACTGAATTCAGGTTTTGGGGGGTTTGGTGGTGTTCCCTCCTCCCCCATCTGTATTGTTATATTGGAAAGATTGGGTAGGTCTTGAGTTTGGGTTGCCTTCTCTCGTGTAAAAATTTAAAGCCTGAAAAACCTGAAGGAAGTTCACTCTAATTTGCAACAACATTGGGTTTGTAGAATTGAGTTTGTTGGAATGCAGAAGCATTAGGAATACAGGAAAGAGTGTCTGTGAAATTGAAGACTAAGAAGGTCATTAGATTTCTCTTTGGGGAAAGGGATGTTTGGGAAAATGGATGTGGAAGTTTGCATGAGTCCACAAATCAGATTTAATTGGAATAAGAAAGATGGAAAAGTAGAGCATATACAAGATTGTGTTCAGAAAGAAGAAATGGAATTTTTAGGTTTAAAAAGCTAACTTTGAGAATATGACTTAATCAGGACATTAGGATGGATTATCAGGCTATCTGTTGCTCCAGGTAGTGAAATGAAGAATATACCTTAAAATCAAGCGCTCTAAGGAACGTAATCTTTAGTTTTGTTGTTTGCTTTAATTGTTGGGTGCAAGAGAGGAAGACCCTCAACCAGGTGGATTGATAAAGTGACTTTGGCACTGGGCTCAAGTCAGAGCTCATGTCAGCGACTGTGAGAATGGGACAGGGTTCAGATCGGTTGTTCATAGGGTTGCTATTAGTCATACTCAATTCAGGCACCTAACAACAACATTACTATAATGTTACATTATAAAGATAGAGAAATAATGCTACCTAGTCACTAAAAGACATAACAACAACAAAACTTCTCAATCTGGCATGTATCAAACTTGTAGAAATTTTAAAGATAGAGATACATGCAAAATACTGTGAAATACAGTAATTAGGAATTTTATAAGGTATCATGTTATCAAAGTTGAACTTTTCAAGTTAAGTATGAGATTATTAGAAGGGATTAAAGAAAAGGAGGTTTCATGAGAATAAACCTGTGTACCAAAGCACATTGATGAGGCAAGTAAGTTTTATTAGGATCAAATTGTAAAAGTTATGTGATTTTTATTCTTCCCCTTTGTGAGCTGGAGAAGTCACCTGAGGTTTCTGAGGTAAAACTAGATTCTGTTGAAAAAATAGTTCTTGTGGCAGTGTCATGGGCTCAGACTAGGAACAGAGAAATGAGTTTCACTTTTGTCAAAATTGAAATGGTCTCATAAGATCTCTGTAGCTTCCCAACCTCATTCCAAAGTCTTGAGCCACTACATTAAAAGGTTAGACATACCAGTGGCTAGAGTTGCTTAATATGTGATAGCTGGAAAGTTTACTACTTGTTTGAAAGATTTACTACAGTCTGTAAAACATAATCATCTCTCTATGATTTTCTGAAAAAATGCATTATACAAAAATTTTTAAAAGACATAGTTTATAAATTCTTGTTGAATTATTATTTGCTTTATATTGTTGAGCAAAATTTGTAAATGACATCCAAGTAGATATATGTATACCCATGTTTATCGCGGCTTTGTTTACAGTAACAGGATCTTATAGCGAAGTTAGTGGTTGTTGTTAGGTGCCATAAAGTCAACTATGACTCCTAACAACTCTGAACAGCAGATCTGAACTGTACCCTGTCCTGCACTATCCTCAAGAACTCTGTCTTGCTCAAGGCCTTTGTCACTATGCCAGTGCATCTCATTGATGGTCTTCCTCTCAGTACATCTCATTGAGGGTCTTTCTCTGGCTCTCTGCTTTGCCCAGCATGATATTTTCTGACAAGGACTCACCCCTCCCTATGACAAACATACATATATGAAATTGTGTCAGTTAATCAAGGTTGGTCTTGATCATGATTTGTAATCTTCAAAATCCAATTCTGAAATAAATACCTCTTCCATTTAATTGAAGATTTTTAAAGCACATCTTTCTTCTTCAGCATTTCCTTTTTGTATCCTTTTTTAAAAGAGTTTATTTTCTTTTAATCATAAGCTGGTCCTAATACGATTTTTATATTATAATGCTTTCTGATAGCTTTATTTAAAGAAATTGCATACTTCCTTCACTCTTCTCCAGCAAGAAAGAGTCCGTATGTATCTGTCAGTGTAGTGAAAATTTAGTCAAGATTGGGAGTCACCAAAGACTTAAATGCTTTTGAACACTTTAAGAAATGTTATTTATACAGAACAGTATTTAAAATCACATCTCCAAAATACAGAACGCTTTAGTAATCACACTTTAAAAAAGAGAAAATAACTATGTTTTAACACTGAGTTTTTTCTTTTAATGTGTCTAGATTTTTTAAAATGGTTCCTATTTTTAATTTTGTGCTTAATTTTTTAAAAATAATTTTTGTTTTATATTGACTTGCTTACAAAATTTATATACAATGCATTGTTCATATACATTGTGCTTCACACATTCTTCTATTCATATTGTGTTTCAGATAATCATTTCTCATACATTGTGTTTTATAAAATTACCATTGATCCATGCCCTCCATTACCCTGCCTTTTCAGGTTCCCACGATATCTTTCTTAATTACTTCAGCCCTCCCTTTGCCCACCAAACTCTGTGTGACCTGGTAGTTTCCTCCCCTTCTGTGCTTAATTTTTAAAAATCTTTTTAAGATTTGTGAACATAAGGGCTCTTGATTCTTTCTCATTTTCTTTTGAATCTTACGTTGATAACTGTTGTTGGCCACAAATCATATAGATAATGATGTGAGGAATAATTATCTTAAAGTTACCTAATCTTTAGATTTGCATTGGCTTTAAAAAAACCCTGTACTTTCAAAAATTGTGTTTATGAAATAGAACCATATTAGTAACCATCAATATAAAATTGTTTCTATGATTAGTACTTGAATTTTAATAAAATTTTAATAAAATCATTGGAAATAATCTTTTACCTCTTGCCAGTAATGGAAGTATTGTTAATAGCATTTAAACTTTTCTGCACATAATACCTGTGTCAATTATTCACTGCCTGTATGATTTTGAACATGTTCCTTCCTTTTCTAGTATCACTTTCTACAGATGTAATGATTCTCTTTCACTGCATTATTATTAGAATTAACTCAGACAATGCAAAAATAGTTGTTTGCATCGTAACGGCAGATGTGAATAAATATTAACCGTTAGTGATAATCTAAAAAACATTTTCTCAACTCATATATACTTTTTTTTAATCACATGAAGGAGTTTTTTCAACCTGTATATACTTTTAACTTGACAGCACATACAACAACAGCAGCATATACTTTTAAATGTAAAATGGAATATAACGTCTTTGAGAAAATCAAGTAGTAGCCTAGTTTGCTTTAGAATATAATAGCCTTAACCACATTGAGCTCTGCTTTTTGGTTTACTTGTTTACTTTTTAATGAATCTAGGTAACTCCATTTCCAAATACTGGATTTATGAATGGTCTTACATCTACTGCTTTCAAACCGGCAACATCTCCTCTGACTTCACTCAGACAATATCCTCCTAGAAGCAGGCAAGTCTCTTAAGTTATTGAAGTGCATAAGTGTTACAAGTTACTTTCTCTCCCTGGTATGTTTGTCAACAAGAAGTTGCCTCCATGTTTTGTGTTTTTGGTTTGGGTTTTGTTTTTTTGGTTTTTGGGTTTTGTTTTGTTTTTTGGCTTGCTAAACCTTGGTAACCCAAAGTCAAATTTACTAAATAAATGACTGGTTTTTTTACTATCTCTGATATTATATTTGACCACCCGGTAGTGTTCATCAGATAGAAAAACTGTTTTACACATATAATGCATATTACGTGCTTTTCGAGCCACACAACACTCTCATGCATTTTGTATGTGGACACTTTATATGTGGAAGTACATTATAAGAAGCATAAGTATACATTCTGCAGAGGTTGAAATACTAAATTCTATGCTGTAAATGAGCCATGGAAGTACAGTGGTTAAGTGCTTGGCTACTAACCAATAGGTCAGTGATTTGAACCCACCCGGCACTGTGAGGGAGACAAGAGCTAGTCACCTACTCCCATAAAGATTATGTAGCCTAGGAAACCCTGTGGAGCAGTTCTACTCTGTTACCTAAAGTCATTATGTGTTGCGGTCGACTCAATGGCACACAACAATATTTGACTGCATAAAGGATAGGTTCTTTTCAAATAAGTCCTTTGGGCAACTTGCACCAGTGCATGTATGCTTTTAATTTGGACCTAGACTAAAAACTACTAAATAGTATATGCATACTAAATTTATCAGATATGGTTTAATTCTTCGAAATAACGTTTTAGAAATATTTTTTTAAGTGGAAAGCAGATTTTAGCTTAGATGTTCCTGTATTAAGTCTGCTCAGTATGTAATGCCTTGATCATTTTGTAACTGTGTATATACAAAAATTTTATTTATAGGAATCCTAGCAAATCACATCTGCGCCATACAATTCCTAGTGCAGAGAGAGGACCTGGATTATTAGAAAGTCCTTCAATATTTAACTTTACTGCTGATCGATTAATTAATGGTGTTCGGAGCCCACAAACAAGGCAAACAGGTCAAAGTAGAACACGGATACAAAACCCTTCAAATTATGCCAAGAGAGATATTGGAACTGGGCGAGTGGAACAGAGTAGTCTTGAATCATCTCCTGGTTTAGGTAGAGGAAGGTGAGTTTTTAAAATATTTTGTTGAACAGGTACTATGTACCTATCATAAACTATTGATATTTTTAAATTCTAATATCTTTGAATATGTTTTATAATCATTTTTTTTTCAATTCTATCACAAGATCAAATTGAAAGCGGTAAATAGCAAAGGTTTTATATAATTACTATGAGCATTTCTTTTCAAAGCACTAATTTAAATGATTCCCTCTTTTGTTATATATTGCTACAATTGAGATATTTTAAGGTATAGTCATTTACAGAGCTACTAGCCTTTATATGCCTAGTCAGTTTTCTGTGTCTTTTTTGCCCCCTGCCAGACTCTAATCACATAAGTTCTTAGCCTTATTTTATTCTTTTTTAGTCTGGCAGTGAGGTATAAGATAATATGAATTTCTTAGCCAGGCAGACCACAGTTTAAATTCTAGTAATATATTAATTTTATTTTTACATGTAAACTATAATGGGAAATTTACATATTTCCATCTAATACGCTAACATCCTTGTTCTGCAAGTGCTTGCTATCTCATATGGGATCATTTGTATCATAATGATAGACTGTATTCATATTCTTTTTAGTTTTCTTTTGATACAAGTTATTCTTGTCTTTCTTGCTGTCTTGTGCTATTTACACCTCTGTGAGGAAGATGAGATTAAAAAAAAGATACTGGGAAGTCAAGGGATTTGCACTCCTATCCAGTGCTAGTAAATTAAAGCTAGATTTTATCCCTTTTATGATTAGGCCAAGATGGGCTTTTTCATTCAGTTAATTTGATATCTGTCAGAAATAAATTTCTCACAACTAACTAATAAAATGCTTAGCCTGTGCTTTTTGTTGACTTCATTTTTTCAACTCAAAAAACCTATCTTGATGAATGGATATCCAGTTTCTGTAAATGTTCATTAAAACTAAAAAAATATTTCTACATTTACTGTACATACTGTTCCTCTGTCTTTTGAGGACTGTATTGTCAATGGAATTTGGAATTATAAAATATAAAAATTAATCTAGAGGCAGTTAATTACATTTATAGTTATTAAATCAGCATTTATTAAATTTAGGGGATTAGGAGAGAGTTGAAATGGCTAAAGATAAGCATGACTTTGTACAGCTAGCCCTGGGTTTTGGAGAAACAAATAATTGTCCCACAAGTTATTTTAACAGACATTTTTAGATAAAATTAGTTCATTGGTTATTGGAGAACTGAAAAACAAAAGGAGAACACTGAAATAATACAGGTAGTAACTATAGGAAACAGCTACCACTCCTGGGGCTGAGAATCCAGGGGGCAGAGCTAGGAGTTCTTAGAACCTAGAAACTTGAGGGAGGAGAATTCTTGCTGAGCTGAAACCCAGACCTCTAAGGAAAGGACACAGCCTAGACTCGTGGTGCTGATGCCTCCAAGGGGCGTCATTTATTTAGTTAGTGCTAATATCTCTGAGGAAGTCCAGTCAGATGGCTTTTGACAATGTAAAAAATTTTTAAACCCAAGAAAATGTTAGTCCTGGAGTGAGACTGTTTCCAGATTGACATTGATAGAAGATGCAAATAGGAAGGGCCGAATTATTTTTCCACTCTTTAGCCCTATTTCTTAGAAAGTGAAGTTGTAAGACAGTATCTTTATAACTAACATGGTCTATCTCTACCTCTGTAGCTAGAGTGTCCATCTGTAACCTCCAGATATTTGGAATAACAAATTTATGGTTTTTCCCCAACGACATGCAAAGTTTTTGTAAGGTCATGCTTGCCATCTTCCTAGAGTGATACTCTCTTACTAGACTAATACAGCCTAAAGATTGTAACTTAAAAGTCATCAACCACAACCCTTAATGAAGTATGTTAGAAGAAATTAGTTAATGTATACCTGTGTGTGCATAATATTTAAGAAGGAAAAATATGCATAGCTTCTATAGTCCTTCATTCTTTCAGTATTCATTGTTTCCTTTGCCTTCAGACAAGATATTAGGTAACCAGAAAATAGCTGGTGAGTAGTTTAAAAACTTCATTCCTAAACGACTTGACTCCACATTTGTCACCTGCACCTTTCTTCAGGTTTTGGAGTTGGATGTTGTTTTCCACTTACTTTTATGTTGGATAAGAATTACAAAAAAGCATCCCAGAGAATCCTTTCACACTTATTCTCTACCACCAAATCCACTTCTACATATAGTGAGCCTTCATATTTGGTTTCTGACATTATAAATGTTAACAGGAAGAGTCTGTGCTTCTTTCTCCTGAGTAGCTGCTGGTGGGTGTGAACCAGTGTGGATACATAGCCTTTTGATTAGCAGCACAACATGCTGTGGATTAAATGACTATTTCATTACCTACTGCAACTTTTTTTTTATGGAGAAGGATTGAAATAGTTGAATTCGAAGTTGTAGGGGGGAAAAAAAATTTAAATTCTGCTAAAGACCAGGTATGTGATAGTGAAGAACTATTTCCACTTTTACCTCTGATTCCTGGAACCATGTTTCCTGTCTGTGGCACCACATTATGGTCACTGACTCAGAGCATACTCTTCATCTTCTAAATCATGGAGAGTGTTAATGCCCAGCATCACTTTGCAACCGAATATTCCGTTATATGCATATATGGTATGTTACATGATAAACCAATGGGTTCCATGGACTTGAATTTACTGCACTGACTTTGATGGTCAAGAAATGGAGAATGGCCAGTATTTAGCTTCTTAGTTTCTGTTGTCAATAGGTTAGACACTACTCAGTAGTGATAGTTTAACCTTGGTAGAGGAAGTCCACATTGTTGAGTGCACACATAGCTTCAGACTCATGAAAGTCATGAGTACTACGTACCTGGGTTACCTGTGACTTACAGTAACCCTGTGTACAGCAGCTCTGAACCCTGTCCTGTCCTGAACCATTCTCACTGTCGGTCTTCCTCTCTTATGCTGTCCCTCCACCCTTTCAAACATAATGTCCTTCTCCAGTTACTGGGCCCTCCTGGCAACATGCCCAAAGTGTGTGAGGTGGAGTTTTAAAAGTCTTGCCTACGAGGAGCAGCTTGGTTTTACCCTCTCCAGGATAAACCTGTTTGTTCTCCTAGCAGCCTATGGTATATTCAGTATTCTTCTCCAGCACCACAGCTCAGAGGCATCAGTTCTCCTATCATCACTAGTCATTGTCCTGCTCTCTGATGCATAGCAAGTAATTGTAAAGACCATGCCCTGGATTGGGTGCACCTTGGTCTCCAGACATTGTTGCTCATTAGTACTCTGGAGAGGTTCATAATAGTATATATATATACATAAGATGATGCCTTTTGACAGGCAGTCAGTCCCTTGCAATAAAAATTTATTTGACCATTCCAAGAGGTCCAGCCAAACATATATATGGCTCCTCATGATTCCCTTGCTATCAGTCTTTTCCTTTCCAAGTCTCACATTAAGCCATGTTTTTAGTTCTCCTGTTTGCAAATCAGTGTGTAATACCTTCAGCCATATCAGACTCAATAACAGACACCAGCATATATTAACAACATTGTTTTGTTTGGGTTTTTTTTTTTTTTTTAAAGAGTACTCCTGATTGGGTTGTAGTAGAGGATATTGTGCATAACCATCTGTAATTGGATCTAGACTTTTTTTGTTCTCTCTTCACTCACATATAAAGACTCTTGGTGAGATCATTGATGTAGATTGACACCAAGTAAACAATTTGGCAGGACTGAGCTAATATCACGAGTCTGAGCTATCTGTTCTTAAATCTTTTAGACCTGTTTGAACTCATATAAGAACTGTTTCTTTGTGGTGACAAATTCCTTTATTTCCTTAGTTTTATGACTTAATGACAAATTCAAGATAACATTCTAGTCATTTGATGTCCCATAGCTAGGTGCCTAGTCTCTTCAAGGCTTATGCAATAAAAAGCCAGGAGCAGTTTCTCAAAAGGATAGTTGTTTCCTAAACAGAGTACAGAGCTTTGCTCCACATAGCCTCAAGATTTGCATTGTATTCCTAGAGAGACTAGTCTGGGCCTTTGTATGTCATCTCTATTTAGTGCAGATACTGAAAGATCCACAAAACATCCCTATTTAAGGTGATTTCTCAGCTTCTGTTTATATAATAAAAAGCTTTGGGCAGGTGTTCATATTAAAATGGCAAAGAGATAACTGACTAAAAATTGAAATTAATAGGTGAATTTCAGACCAACTTAAGCCCCTGGTGTTCAGTGAAAAGTATTTTAACCATCTTTTGTTCCTCAGTGCTTGATACAAGTAGCCACTTAATAAGCATGTATCTTTTAGAATTTTTTTTTTTTTTAGAAATCTTAAAGCATATATTTTATATTCTGATCACTCCCAGTATCTATCAGGTCTTGCAGATGGGTGTAATTTTGTCTGTTAAAATTTAGAATACCTATCCCAGGTTACAAAGTAGGCATAGAAAATTCTTGGTGTTTAGAAACCCTAATGTCCATTGAAGTTGTAGTATAAGGACAAAGGCTGAGAGAGAGCATAGAGTAGATTATTTTGAGGTTTAAATTTTTATGGTAAGCAAATAAGGATGTGGATAACTTGTAGTTACCCATCTTTGTCATATTATATTTTTTATCTTGTCATTTTAATTGAATAATTATTGTAATAATCCTGTCTTTGTTTGAGTCCTAAAGTGCTAAATCAGATTTGGAAATTTCCCAGCCATAATTGTTGGATGCCATTGAGTCTATTTCAACTCATAGAGGTCCATGTGGCAGAGTAAAATTTCCTCATTTGGTGTTTTTGGGTGAAATGTTTCTGGAAATAGATCACCACGCCTTTCTCTCAAAGGGCTATGGAGTGGGTTCAAACCGCCAACTTTTTCTATTTGCTGCCAATAGTTTATTTAACCATTCCATAACCACCAGGGCTGCTGTCTCAGCCTTTATCGCTTTAAATATTTTTCTGGACCTAAATTGCTGTCCTCTTCTACCACTCCATATTTGTTTGGTTTAGACCTTTACACCATGTCTCAAATGTTTCTAAAACTCCCTTTTATTTATTTGTTTGTTTATTCCCTTGCTCTCTATGCTTTGGTCTGGATATTTTCTACAGAACTAATCTTCTTTTCAGCAATGTCTAGGTTTGCCAGATTAAGTACAGTTTGCTCCGTTAATTCTGAATTTCAGATCAACAGTTGATATTTATCTAAAATACTGCCTTTATTTGCTCTTATTTTTTTATTTCGCAAATACATATCTGTAACAAATTTGAAGTAGGAATGGCATTCACTTCCTAAATAACATGCCTCCAGAAATTCTATGAACTTTGATAAATGTCAATAGTTATAGAGGGGCTATCAGGCCTTTTGTTCATAGGGTTGCTATGAGTCGTATTCAACTGGAAGGTCATCAACAACATGTAACAAAACATTTTGGCAGTTAACCAGTCTTCACATATACACTTAAGTGACGTTTTTATCTTTATTATTCAACCTTCACTCTTTTTGAAAGATATTTTTACTAGAAATGGAATTATAGGTTCATAATTATTTTGTTTCAAAATCATTCCATGGACTTCAGGATTTTATTACATCTTTTGAAAATTCTGTTAAGGGACATCCTTTACTAAAAATCTACTTGTTTCTCTGAAATTCAGATTCAGCTATATGTCCTATATTTTTCTTGACTAAACTTTACCTAACTTTACTGTGGAGGCATGTTATTTAGGAAGTGGATGCCATTCCTACTTTAGTCTAACTTTACTCTTTTATTATAACCTATCTAATTGTGATTTTAATTGCAGATACTGTGTTTTTGTAGTTCTAGAATTTCCATTGGCTCCTTTCTAGATTCTAGATGTGGTTTGGTCAAATTCTCCATTTCATCATCATGTCTTAACAAAAATTCTAAATAGCCATTGAGTTGATACTTTCATTTAAATACTTTTCTTTTTCTGTCTAACCTAAATAGACATCATCAGCGTTATTCTTTGATAATAATGATTTTTGTTTTGTTTACTTATGCTTCTTAAGGTTATGATTTTAGGAAATCAAAAGTCTTCTTTTAAAGAACACAACATTACAAAGATTGAATTGATCATTTTCTTTGCCATGTATGTGTGCATATATTATACTTAATGGGAAAAAATTTCCAAGTAGCAAAAAATTTATTTTTTTTTCCCCCCCATCCTAGGAAAAATTCCTTTGGCTATCGGAAGAAAAGGGAGGAAAAGTTTACAGTGAGTTCATAAAGCATATGTCATTTTTACACAGCTTTAAAATATAATTTATATGGAACAAACATGAAAGTTAATTAATTTAATTAAGGTTAAGACATATGATTAAGAATTTTCCTTTTAAAATGGTTTCTGCTAAGTAGTAACAGTTTTCATCATGTAGCAGGGACATGTAAGATTTTTAGAAATAATTTTTTACTAGTTTCCTGATTGTTGTTAAAATACATTCAACAAAGAACTATGTTGCACTATATTATCCATGCCCAAAAGAGTTCTTTTTCTGTGACATACAATGCAGTATAATTTTAAATAACTAGAATCATGAGGTTTTTATTAAAAAATATTTTTGTCATGTATCTGCTGTGAATAGTATAGCTTTCTGCTATATACAGTAAGGACAAATGTCAATCATAAATAAATGGGAGATGGTCACTTTTGCTTGGGTTGATCATACGAAGTTTCTCATAGGATATTTTTCCTGGGCTTTAATGGGATTTGACATGGAACCTTCATGATGCGATGATGAGACAATATTCGAAACAAAATGGAAATTAACAGTGTGATTGAAGATATTTAAGAAAGTCTGTTTTGTGGGTTTGTGGATGTAGAATTCCACACTTGAACTAGAAAAACAAAAACCTTGATAAAGCTCTTGGCCCAGTACTCTTCCATTGTGTTTGTGTATCTCATTTCAGAAGATAGATTTTCTTCATTGAGAACTTGGAAAACACAAATGAGTAGTGAATGAATATTTAGTAAACTCAGTTGTCTATTAATTGTAACTTTATCCTTAACAGTAAGATAGTGTATTAGTTTATTCCAGTTGGAATTGTAAAATCTTGTAAGTATTTAGACTAACAAGACTAATGTCGGAATAATCTGTTAGGAAACATTACAAGCATTGTTGGGGTACTTGACATGAATTTAACCCCATTGGTCACTAAGCTACATTCTACCACATTCTTTCATATTGACATTTCTGGGTCATGGGAGGGGGGTCTCCTTGTCTAATTGATGGCCATGAGAAGGAACAGATATGTCTTGGAGAGGGTGCAGCCAGAGTGCTTTTTGGAGGCAGGACTGATCAGGCTTCACCTCACATGCTTTGGGAATGTTGCTAGGAGGGGCTATTTCTTGGAGAAGGACATAATGCTGGGATGGGTGGCAGGTTGTCAAAGGAGAGGAAGACTCAAAATTAAATGGATTGGCACGTTGTCTGCTGCAATGGGCTCTTGTGTGTCAGGAAGTATGAGGATGGTACAGGATAGTACAGGGTTCAGATCTTTTGTTCACAGGGTCACTATGAGTTGTGCTCGACTCCACGGTACTAACAACAGAGTATTCATCTATGTAATCACTCGAAAACTGAGGAGTATGATTCATATTACAGATTTTATGCTTTCATGTATGAGTCTTCTTGTTAGGTGCTCTTGAGTCAACTTTAACTCGTAACAACCTCATGAACCGCGTATGTGAACTAGCTTAACCTACACTATCCTCACAGCCTCATTATATGCCCAAAGCCATTGTTTCAGTCACTGTGTCAACCAGTCAGGTTAAAGGTCTTCCTTTCCTTCTTTCACCCTCCACCTTTCGCAGCATATCTATTTCCAAAGACTGGTCCCTCCTGATAGCATGCCCAAAGTACATGAGATGAGGTTTCACCATTCCTGCCTCTAAAGGATCCTATATGCATTTCCTCCAAGATAATATTAGTTTGTTCTTTTGGCAATCTATGAAATATTCAATGTTCTCTTCTTATTTCACAACTCAAAGGCATTGATAAATTCTTTTGTCATTCATTATCCAACTTTCAAGTATAATTAAAAAATAGGCTTTCTTGTGAAGAAACCACATTGCTTCAGGCCTGGTACTGTGATACTCCTTGAAATCAGGCGTTAATCAGAAGTCCACTGAATTCCTGATTTGAAAACTTCCCTTACAGTGTCTGGTTCGAGAAATTGCTCAGGACTTCAAAACCGATCTGTGCTTTCAGAGCGCAGCTGTTGGTGCTTTTCCAGGAGGCAAGTGAGGCCTATCTGGTTGGCCTCGTTGAAGACACCAACCTGTGTGCCATCCGTGCCAAACGTGTAACAATTATACCAAAAGACATCCAGCTAGCATGCCACATACATGGAGAATGTGCTTAAGAATACACCAGCATGGGAAACATTTCTTCCTTTAAAAAAAAAAAAAAAACACACCTCTTCTTCCTGTTACTGGTAGTTCTTGAACATTTGATAATTTTTTTCCATGGAGTCAAAAGGTACCTAAGTATATGATTGTGAATGGAAACATGGGGCAGAAATCAGGGAATTGGCAGTTTTTCCATTTTCATTTGTGTGTGGATTTCTAAAATGGCAATATAAAGCATTACTGAAAGTCAGAAAAAAAAATTTTTCCTGAGCAAGTTTCAGCAGTTCAACTTTGTAACAATTATAAATAAGCCTGTTAAATTTTTCAGGGGGGCAGGGGTTGCCCTTTCTTGGCTCCGGATGCACCTTAATCTTTAAACTGGCATCTTTGCTCTTTAGCACTTTGGAGACATCTTTAACTGTAGCTTTCTCCAACGCAAGACATTTTTTTTTCTTTCTTGACTTTTTACCATAGATGTTAATTGTATTTCCAAGTAAAATCAAATTATTGACAAATTTCAATCGTTTCTGCTTCTATCATGATGATACCTTAGTCCAGTGGTGAGGATTTTTTGTTTTTTTGGTGTTGAAATATAATCCATATTGAAGACTATAGTCTCTGATACTCTGTAAGCAGGGTTATATCATCTGCATGATGCAGCTTGTTGATGAGTCTTCCTTCAATCCCAGTGCCACATTCTTCACAATTTGCTTCATGCATGTCCAGCTCTTTAAGGATTTGCTCAGTATATAGATTCCTGTGAACAAAAAGGATACAACTGACACACAACTTTCCTGATTTTAAACCTTGCTTTATTCCCTCTGTTCAGTCAATAGCTTCATTTAATTTATTAAACTTTATTTAATAACATCAAAAATGTCTAGATCAGTAACATAAGTATACGAGCAATTGCACATGAGCATATCTACCACATAGAACCAGGAGTAGCTGTCACACTTCTTCCTAAAGCCATTAAAATCCTAGGAAAAATATTTAATGTTAAGAATGAAACTCTCTGTCATTTTGTATGTAGTAAATTTAAGCAGTTTCTGCCTCTCCATACAAGTCATGATTTGTTAAATTTTTTTTCTTGTCTTTGGAAAACTAGTTTTTACCGCAAAAATGTACAGATGTTTAAAATTAGAGATGCATTGAAATTATTTAAGAGCATAGTATAAGTGCATAATTGAAATTTCATTGGATTATTTTGAGTATTTTGTGTTCAAAATAGAGAAATAAGAATAGATGCCTAGAGTATACAATGGAATTTTGATTCCTTTAATCTACTTTCACTTGAGTTTTGCTGTATTTCTTCTGCAGTTTACTTATAGAGTAATGGTGATATTAATTCCTGGGGAAAGCTGGTTCTTTCAGATTTAAGTGTATGTTTTAGTTTTATCTCTCTCCTTGCTACCAAGTCAGGCCTGACTCATATCTCACCTTGTCCTGGGTTTCTGAGGCTGTAAATCACGTGGGAGGAGATTGCCCATCTTTCTTCTTTGGAACCATTGGTGGATATGAACAACAAGGGAGGTATGACTTTTGGGTTAGCAGCGCAATTCTTCCTACATTCTACACCACTAGAGCTCCTTGGTTTTTAAGTACTGCTATAAACACAGAGATACCACAAGAGAATGACTTTAATAAACAAAAAATTATTCTCTTTCAATTTTAGAAGCTAGATGTCCATATTTATGGTGCTGATTCTGGGAGAAGGCTTTCTCTCTTTGTTTCTCCTGCGTCAGAAGTTTCCCAGCTCAAAAACTTTATTCAGATAAAGTGAAATTATTGACAACTTTTTCTCTATTCTTCATGTTCTTATTTGTCCAGTTGTTAGGCTGTTTGTTTTCTTAATTTTGCATTGTAATCCATATTGAAGGCTATCAACAAGTCTTCATTTTCTGCAAGGAGGAGTATTCCACTTGCATGAGTTGTTGATGAGTCTTCCTCCAATCCTGATTGATAGCTCTTTCTACTTACAGTCTAGCTTCTTGAATTATTTGCTCAACATACAGTTTAATAAGTTTGGTGACAACCCTGACAGACATTTTTCTGATAGTAAACTATGCCGTATCTCCTGTCTAAAAGACTGTTTCTTGGTCTGTGTACCAATTTCACATGAGCACAGTTAAATTTTACGGAACATAACATTCTTCTCCATATTATTCATAATGTATGGCAAGCCACACAGTCTGGTGTTTTGCATAGTTGAAAAATAGGTATAAACCTCTTTCTGTTATTGTCAACTGATAGGCGTGTTGCATCTGACATCAGTAGTGATAGGCATGTTCCATGGCCACTTCTGAATTGAACTTCTGGTAGTTCCTTGTTGATGCATTTGCTTTAGCTATTTTTTAATTCTTTTCAGAGATATGTGTTCATATGACATTAATGATATTGTTAGAATAATTTCCACATTCTGTTAGATCACCTGTGTTTGGAATGGGTAGACACACATAGATCTTCAGTTGTTTCATCAGTTAGTTTTCATTCACATTGACAGATGTCCACATCCAGAGCTATATTTACTTGCTGAAATACTTCACTTAGTATTCAATTAATTCCTGCTGCCTTATTTTTCACCACTTCTTCAAGTGCAGCCTGAACTTCTTTCTGCAGGGCTATTGGTTCATAATCAATGCAACCTCCTGAAGTGAGCACTGACCATTTCTTTTTCTTACAGGGATTATTCTTTATATTCTGTATCATCTTTTGATGGTGCATGCTGCAGAACTTTGCCCACAGAATTGTTTAAAAATTGTCAATTTCTTTTTGGGTATTGGTTTTCTAACTTCAAGACGTTGGACATTTTGTTACCATACATTGCTTTGTCTTCTCTAGCTGCTCTTTGAAATCCATTTAGCTTTTTATTTTAACTTGTGCTTTTAGCATCTCTGTTCAAGAGCTAGTTCTTCTGACATCTGTTTTAGTCTTTTCTTTCCTGTCTTTTGTGCTTTGCAATCATTAATGTTCAATGCATCAAATCTATTCTTGACTTAGTCTCAAAATTCAGGTAGGATATGTTGTTGGTATTAGGTGCCATCAAGTTAACTACAACTCATAGTGTGGCCCTATGAACAGTGGATCTGAACCTTGCCCTAATCTTTGCCATATCTTCATCATCTCTGATACACTCAAACCCATTGTTAGGGTCACTCTGTCTTGTTGAGGGTCTTCTTCTCTTTGAATAACATTTTCCTTTCCAAGCATGATGTCTTTATCCAAGGACTGGCCTTTCCTGACAGCATTCCCAAAATAAATGAGACAAAGCTTCATCATCCTTCCCTCTAAGAAGCATTTTGGTTGTTAACTTCTCCAAGATACATTTGTTCTTTTGTCAGTCAGTGGAGTATTCAGCATACTCTTCTTTATCAGCACAACTCAAAGACATGAATGATGATTCTGTCATATTTATTCATTGTGCTGCTTTCAAATGCATATGAAGTAATTGAAAAGACCATGGCTTGAATTAGGTGTATGTTAAATGTCTCTAAACGGATATTTCTCATGAGCACATTGGAGAAGTAATTGGCAGCAGATTTTCCCAGTGCAAAGCATGTCTTGATATCTTGACTGCTCATACCAAGGGTGTCGACTGCATGCAAGCAACATGACATTGACAACTTTCTTATTTGCATCTGTCATGTTTGTTGCCTGTTGGTCAAGGGATGTGGATTTATTTCTTGATACTAAGATGGAATCCACAATGAAGGCTTTGATCTTATTTTTAATCCATACTGAAGTCTTTGATCTTAAGTAGCAAGTGGTGTTCCAGTGCTGCTCACTTTGAGCAAACAAGGTTGTGTCATTTGCATAACTTAAGTAATTGATAGGTCTTCCTCCAGCTCTGATGCTGCTATTCATTCTTCTTAAAGTCCAGCTTATCTTGTGATTTGTTCAGCATACAGACTGGATAGGTCTTAAAAGGATATAGCCCTGACACACACCTTTTTCATTTTAAACCATGCAGCGTTCCCTTTTTCTTTTTTTTCCACTCTATTGAGTTGGTTGGGTTTTTTGTTTTTGGTTTGTTTTTTTTTAATAATTTTAATGAACATTTACAGAGAATTTGGATTTCCATTCATTCATTGCTGCACTTCTCTCCCCATCCAGCCCTTCCTCCCAACCTCAGTTCGCTCCTCTCTTTGAAAAGTAAAATAAACACTCTCTCCCTGGTACACAGTCCCGCACCCCTCCCACTGCCTCAAGTACATTCCACTATACAACCTTAATTGTGGACTCTTGTGATAACTATAATACCCTATCATACATCGCTTTTAAATTATTCTCTCCCTCATCTGTTTCAGTGCAGTATACACAATTTATCCAGTTTTTCTCAGTCTTACCCCAACCCTGATATCAGTCCCATTTTACAGCAGTGGCACCATGCAATATTTGTCCTTTTGCGACTGAGATATTTCACTCAGCATAATGTCCTCCAGGCTCACCCATTTTGAATAATATTGCATGAGTTCCTTATTTTTCAATGCAGCATAGTATTCCATTGTGTGAATATGCCACAGCTTCTCTATCCATTTGTTTGTTGATGGGCACCTGGATTGTTTCCAACTCCTTGCTATTGTGAACAAAGCCGCGATAAACATGGGTGTGCATATCTGCTTGGATGTCAGTTATGGTCTCTTTGGGATATATTTCCAGTAGTGGAATTGCTGGGTCAAATGGTATCTCTATTTGCACCTTTTTGAGAAAGCGCCATACTGCCTTCCACAGTTGTTGCATCGGTTCCCTTTTTCTGTTTGGACACCTTCCAGGTCTGTGTATAGGTTTCACATGAGCATAATTAAATGTTTTAGGGTTCCCACTCTTCTTAGTGTTAGCCACAATTTGTTATAATCCACACACAGTTAAATGCCTTTACATATTGTTGACAAAACACAAAGACTGCCTTCTGGTATGACCTGCTTTCAGTAAGGATCCATCTGACATCAGCAGTGACATTGAGCTCTTTTAAGCCCAGCTTGAACTTCTGGGAGTTCACTATCTATGTATGGTTATGGCCTTTTAAAAATTATTTTCAGTAGTATTTTGCTTACATTTCATATTCAGTAGTTTTCATATTCTCCTGGATCACCTTTCTTGGGAATGAGAACAAATATGGACTGTTGGACTGTTAGGCACCTCAAAACTGTTCAGTTCCAAAACTGCTGCACATAGTGACTATCTAGTAGAGCAGCACCCCACTCCTAGTACCAAAGTCTTAGTTGTCTATTTCTGCTGTAATAGATACCACAGGTAGAGTACTTTAACAAACTAAATTATTCTCTCACACTTTAATAATAAACATAGATCTTAATGTATGATCTACTCCTGGTTCTTCTTTTTTGATAGCACTAAGGTCCTTATTTCTCTCTTTTACCTTTTGCTTGGTTTATGTAGCTAAATTAACACATATTGTTGGGGAGCAATTCATCCCCTGACAGTGAACCTTATGAGAATGATAGTTCCTAGTCAAAGTAATAGACCATTCCCAAGTTTTAAAAAAATAATAGCATTAATCTAACTTATGTTCTTTTTCTGTTTCTGGTAACCTCTAATCAAGAGACTGAATTTTGGTTTTTCTTTTTTACTTTGAATTTTTTATTGAGGTTTTAAGGAGATGACTCAAAACATACGAACATGTAACCTTGAACTCAGCTTGTAAGAGATTGTGAAAATGGCATAGGATGGAGGAACGTTCCTATCGTTCACTATGTTCACTATATTGTTAGTATGAATTTTAGTAAACTTAATGGCACCTAATGACAACCACCATCATTCTTGGCCTTTTTATATGACCTTACAGCTTACTCCCAGGAAAGGTAGAATGTAGACTTAAGCCTACAGTCATGAATATGTCAAGACTTTCATGAATATCTCAAGTAAACACATTTTCATTATTTCTCATGTTGATAGTAAAACTTTCTGGTTTCTTGTTTTTGTTTTTTCAGTAGTACAAGTATCTGGGGCAAAGAATCTTCAGTACATTTCTTTCTAGAGGCTTTTACTCATAAAACATAAATACGTGACAGTAAATACTGGTACATAGAGAAGCAGGCAGTGGATTTTGTATAGTACATGTAAGCTTCAGGTCTCAGCAGTCCATCAGATGGTCCATGGAACTGCCAACTACCTCCAGTGGAATGGGGCTTACCTTTCTTCCAGAGGTCTGAAACATCTTAAATGGGAGACTGAACATAATGACTGATACTAATTTTTCTGTTTAGCCATTTTTCTTGATCTTGCTTTCTGATTTCATACATTCCAGATTATTCAATGGATTTACATAATGTAATAATATACACATCCAGGGCAGCATCTGTTAGTTGAAATACATCAATTGGTATATCATCTATTCCTGGGGCCTTATTTTTTGCTATTTCCTTCAAAGCAGCTTGAACTTCTTCATCACCATAGGCTCTTGCTCATATGTTATTTCATTAAATTCTTCTGTATATGCCAATTCCTTTTGA
>NW_006399810.1:16497429-16498009 GCF_000299155.1 Elephantulus edwardii | reverse complement strand
TCTCACATTCCATGTTCCAGTCACTAGTGTCTGCTTACAGCTGTTCCTCTTCCTTTGTATTTCCATACTTGAAAGTTCTACCTAGGTTACCCTTTCTGTTAGTCTGCATGTCTTCTGTTGTACATAGGGTTTTCAGAGGCCTGCTGTTTCAGAAGTGGATGGTCAGTCCTTCTTCCTAGTCTGTCTTAATCTGAATGTTTAGATTTAAAGGAGTATCTGACAGACAAGCAGTTTGTGGAAATCTGGAGAACAACTACTTGGCCAACTGACTGGAAGAGATCTATATTTGTTCCCATTCCAAAAAGGGTGACCCAACAGACTGTGGAAACTACAGAACAATATCATTGATTTCACATGCAAGCAAGATTCTACTGAAGATTATCCAAAAACGATTGGAACAGCACATCAGCAGAGGATTGCCAGAAGTCCAGGCTGGGTTTAGAAGGGGTCATGGTACTAGGGATATTGTAGCTGATGTTTAGATGGATCTTAGCTGAAGGCAGGGAATACCAGAAGAATGTCTATCTGTATAGCATTGATTATGCAAAGGCATTTGACTGTGTGGATCATAACAAACTGT
>NW_006399810.1:16489308-16496508 GCF_000299155.1 Elephantulus edwardii | reverse complement strand
ACTCAACAGCACATAACAACAACAATAGTAATATACAAGATTAAGAGATATTTCTGGTTCATTATTTCTCTGAAATCTTGACTTGAACAGTCAGCTGAAGCTGTCATGTTTATTAGACTTTTTCCCCCTCCTTGTTTGTTTTCGACTGTTTATAACTTAGATTATGACTATTGGTTTGTTAAATATACTGTGTTGTGATTTAAATCTGTTTCTAGATAAAACTATGGTTATTGTTTTAGCCTCAGCCTATTTGAATTTTTTACTGATGCAAAGCTGTCTGACCAAAGTACTTGTAATTTATGAGTACACTTTTGTAACATATCTCTTAGCTATCCATAGTCTTGTTTTATAGGTCTGTTCTAGAAGGCTTAGATTGCCTAATAAATTATGTTTAAGCAACAACAATTACTTTATTAGTGAAGAAATATTTATATGGTTGAATTATTTATTTTTTCAGGGACAGATGTGAAAATCAAAACATTTTAGCAGTTTTATTTTACTCTCTTAGTTATTTCTTGTGCTGTAAAGACTTTACATTTGTCTTATGTCTTTTTGAGATACTCTTTTTTTTGTTACAGAGGAGTCAAACTCAGTCTCCAACGCCACCAAAGCCTCCATCTCCTAGCTTTGAATTAGGGCTCTCCAACTTTCCTCCTTTGCCTGGAGCTGTAGGCAATTTAAAGGCAGAGGATTTGTTTGAAAACAGGCTGTCTAACTTGATAATAGGATCATCTAAAGAAAGGGTAAGACATACAAGTTCTGACATATACTAAGCACTGATTTTGTACAAGGCATTTCACAAAGTTGTGTGTGTGTGTGTAAATACATAGACAAAATGTATGACATGGGTAGTAAATGAGACTTTGAGGTTAAATTATTTGCAAAGGTCAAACTGAACAGTACTCTATTAAAACTAATAGTACTTTTTCTTTCTTTCTTTCCCCACCCCTAAAACTAATAATACTTTACAATCCATGCTCTTTTTCAGTTAACTTCCAGTCTTTGGGTTTTAAAGAGCAAGAAATATGTGCTATTATTTGTAAATAGCCTTTATATTAATGTTGTTAAAGACCTACAGTTTTGTTTAGAAAACTGAAAAATCTGAACTAATAAAAGTTTCAGAAATCTACATGGGAAGAATAGCAAAAAGCTGAGAGTAACTTTGAAATTTTCAGTTTTTTCTGCTGTCCCATGTGACCATGTGAAGTGGTTTTTGTTTTGTGGTTTTTTTTTCCCCATTTTGGTAGGTGGGTATTTTGCCTGTTTTTAACCTTGGAAGGTAAAAGAATGTTAAGATTTTATATTTACTTTTTAACAATCACAAACTAAATTTTAGATGATCTAGTAGCATAGCATTTGACCAATAATACAATAATTTGTTTTGTGCCTTTGAGTTATAACCAACCCATAACTGACCCTCTAGCAGGCTTTCAGAAGCAGTTAATCACATGGGAGGAGAGCATCTTGTGGATTCATAACATGCTTTTGGGTTGGCAGTACAGCTCCTTACCAGTACGCCACCAGAGCTCCCTCACTGCACTGCCAACTCAAAGGTAGGCGGTTTGAACCCACTAGTTGCTCTTTGAGAGAAAGATGGGCAATCTCTTCGCATGTCAATTAATGCCTCTAAAAATCCACTGGAGGGTTAGTTCTTCGGTACACAACAACAATCATACTGAATTCTTTTAGAACTCTGCAGTGTTTCAGTACTAATCATGTGCCAGACCATGGTAGGCATTGGGATCTCCAAGCTGAATAATATTTTTAATACATATTTGATTTGGAAAACAAGCTTGAAAATCATTAATCATAATGGAAGCTAGTAGAGAAAGCTGAGACAGGAGAACCATTAAATACTTATTAAGAAGGAAAAAACTGAGAATTTTTAGATAAAACGACAAACTCAGAGACTCTTGTACTTTTGCTCTAAAAAAAAATTCACTGCCGTTAAGTTAGTTCTGACTCATAACAACCCTCTTGAGTTTTTAAGATGTAGATCTTCATGGAACAAGACTGCCCATCTTTCTACTATAAAAGGGGCTGTTAGAGTCAAACTTGATGTTCAGTTAGCAGTCTAATAGGATGCTATGTACTATGCCATCAAGGTGATTTTACTAGAGTGTTTCCATTTGCATTTATATTCTAGAAATGAGCAGTTTTTCCAAAATGGGGTACTGCTATTCTAAATGAGGTTTTCTGAGGAGAGACCCGTAGCTGATCCTCCAATCAGCATTCATCAAAATTGTTTCATTGCTATTGTGTCAGAACCAACTACTAGCTGAACCTCCAGTGGGCTTTCAGAGACTGTGGAATCATACAGGCGTAGACTGTCCATTCTTCTCCCAGGAGCAGCTAGTGAATTCGAATAGCCTGCATTTGTGTTGGCAGCACAGCTCTTTACCACCATGATCAACTAACTTTTGTTTCAACAAGACTAAGACAAGCCATTTTTGCGCACGTTAATGGTCACCAAAATTGGGTTTGGTGTTTGTTATGTAAGATCATGGATGGGCAGGGACCCAAATTGATGTCTACCTCCTTATATATAATATCATAAACCTGTTATTAATTTTTAGAACCTAAATGTAGATGCAAGTACAAACACTATTTCTTCAGTAATCCCCAGAGAGCCTCCAGTGCCAGCTTCTTATGCTGTATCAGCAACATATGAACAATCTCCCTCCCCAGCCCATTTACCTGAGTAAGTAATAATAATCTATAAATGCTTTGTATTTACTAATTTTGAATTATTTTTTTTTTTATGTTCATGATATTCACATATTGGGTGCTGTTTTTACAGTGATTCCAAGGTGGCAGAAAAACAGAGAGAAACACAACAAAGTATGGAAAGACTTTCTTCTGTTCTTACTACTACTGCTTGTAAATCCGTGCAAGTGAATGGAGCTGCCACAGTAAGTAACTAGTGCTCGTTTTCTTTTAAAGTCACACAGTCTCTCGGGTATGATAAGAAGGCACATAAATATTTGCTTGTTCTGTATCAGTTTTTATTAAAATCCAGTTTGGGAGATTTTCATTTGTGTATGAGTGTATATTTTGTTTGTTTTTTTTTTAACTAGCTAATCTAGTTGTTTCTCTCGCACAACCATAGGTTCCTTTTATTACAATATCATTTGACAGAGATGCTTTTATAGAATTCGTGACCAATTAAACATTTACTATCCTCTTATATCAATTTTTAAAAGAATAATTGAATATAAGAGATAATAAAAATAAAATGAGATGGCATTGCAGGTAGTTCTGCCTACAGTTCTAAGTCATTATTCTGCGGTACATTTTTATTTTGTTTTTGAGTTGTAATATTTTAATTTTACTGTGGGTTAAAGGGGGAAGAAAGATACATGTAAAACAAAACTTGCTAGTCTTTTTTTTTTTTTTTTTTTAAACTTGCTAGTCTTAACAGTTTGTGAATGTATGATTCATTGACTTTGCATATATATTAGTTGGGTTTACAGTGTTGAGCAACCTAGCTACCATCGACCTCCTAGATCTTTTTCATCACAGGCACTTAGTATTCATTAGCAACAATTTCCCTAGCCCTTGGGAACTGCCAGTCTATTTTTGTTATGGTGCATTTGCTTATTCTAAATTCATGGTAAGTGAATTTATATAACATTTGCCTTTTTGTGTATAACTTAGCTGTTTTCAAGCTTTATTCATGTTCTAACATTTTGCTATTTGTGTGTTTGCTTTCCATTTTTTGACCCACATTTCCTCCCATATGACCTTTTAGGTTTAATTTTTTGGTAGAGAACCATTTTGATTCTCTTATTCCCTTTTATATAAATTTTTAAAATATTTTCCTTGTGATTGCCTTGGGAATTAATACTTCCTAAATTCATAACAATTCAGGTTGAATTTATACCTACTTCAGTGTTGTTGTTGTTTGTTGTTATGTGCCGTCGAGTCATTTCCGACTCATAGCGACCCTATGCACAACAACCCTAAACCCTGCTCTATCCTGCGCCAACCGCACTGCCTCTGACACACCCATCCCAATTACCCCAGTCACCGAATCAATCCATCTCATAGAGGGTCTTCCCCTCCTGCGCTGTCCCCCTCCACCCTCCCAAGCATGATGTCCCTCTCCAAGGACCCGTCCCTCCTGGCAGCATATCCAAAGTATGTCAGATGAAGCCCCAGAATCCTTGCCTCCAAGGAGTAGCTTGGTTTCATCCTCTCCAAGATGAATCTGTGTTTTCCTGGCAGTCCATGGTACATTCAGTACCCTTCTCCAGCACCACAGCTCAAAAGCATCCACTCTCCTTCTGTCCTCCCTAGTCATTGTCCAACTCTCTGATGCATAACCTACTTCAGTAGCGTACAAAAATTCTGTATACATCTTCCCCTTTCCCTTTTATATTGCTACAGATTGTAACTCTGTTTATTATGTATTTCTAAAGTGTTTTCATTCCTTTTTCTACTCTCTGGGTATATTATATCATCTAATTTTTATTCTAGCTGCTAGAAATGCTAATACTTTTCCTTTCTGGTAGTCCCCCTATTTTGATAAATGAAACCTCCTTTGGAATCTTTTATTGTTTTTGTCCTCAATTTTGGATATAGTAGGGATTTTGATTTTGCATTTAAATTTAAAACTTTATTCTTGGGTGGCAGTACTTAAGGATACTTTATGAGCAGGAGCCTATGGTGGTGAAGGAGGAAGTTCACATTCCTCTGAAGGAATTGGCAAAAAACAAGACTCCAAGAGTTGACGGCATACCAGTTGACATGTTTCAACAAACAGACACTGCCCTGGATGTGTTCACTAAGTTGTGCCAAGAAATCTGGAGGACAGCCAGCTGGCCGACTGACTGGAAAAAAAATCTTTATTTGTTCCCATTCCAAAGAAAGGTGACCCAACAGAGTGCGGAAATTAGCGAACAATATCATTAATATCACATGCAAGCAAGATTCTGCTGAGAATTATAAAAACAAAAAAAAGCACGTTTAGAACAATATGTCGAAAGAGAACTGCCAGATTTTCAGGCTGGATTTAGAAGAGGTCGTAGTACTAGGGATATTATAGCTAATGTTAGATGGATCTTGGCAGAAAGCAAAGAATACCAGAAGAATCTGCTTCTTTTACTATGCAAAGGCTTTTGACTGTGTGGATCCCAATAAGTTGTGGCTGACTCTGAGAAGAATGGGAATCCCAGAACATTTGATTGTGCTAGTGTGAAACCTGTACTTGGACCAAGAGGCAGGCATCAGAACAGAGCAAGGAGACACTACATGGTTCAAAATCAAGAAGGGGGTCCGTCAGGGATGTATTCTGTCTCCATACCTTTTCAATCTGTGTGCAGAACAGATCATCCGAGATGCTAGGCTGTATGAAGAGGAGGAATGTGGTGTCAGGATTGGTGGAAGAGTCATCAACAATCTGCGTCATGCAGATAACACAACCCTGCTTGCTGAAACTGAGGAGGACCTGAAGCACTTGCTGCAGGTCAAAGACTGCAGTCTTCTATATGGATTGAAGCTCAACATCAAGAAAACAAGGATTCTCACCACTGGGCCAATTGGCAGTATCAGTGTGGATGGTGAAGAAATTGAGATAGTTAACAGTTTTTGTTTACTTGACTCCACAGCCAACACTGTTGGTAACAGCAGCCAGGAAATCAGGAAACGAATTGCATTGAGAAAGTCAGCTGTGAGGGACCTCTCAAGAGTACTGAAGAGCAACGACATCAGGCTAGAGACTAAGGTGCGCCTGATCCGGGCTATAGTCTTTGCAGTTACGTGCTATGCATCAGCGAGCTGGACAGTGAATAGGGATGATAAAAAGAGAATTGATGACTTTGAGCTGTGGTGCTGGAGAGTGTTGAATATACCATGGACTGCGAGGAGAACAAACAGGTTTGTCCTGGAGAGGGTGAAGCCAGAATGCTCCTTGGAGTCAAGGATTCTGAAGCTTCGTCTGACATACTTTGGACATGTTGCAAGGAGGGTCATCATGTTTGGCAGAGTAGAGGAGCAGCTCAGGAGAGGAAGACCCTCGATGAGATGGATCGATTCTGTGATTGGAATGGTGGTGCATTTGAGATGGCTAGGTTGGCACAGGATAAATTGGCATTTAGAGCTCTTGTACATAGGGTCGCTATGAGTCGCAAGCGACTCAATGGCACATAACAACAAACCATAGGATTAGGTGGGGTTTTTTTTTCTTTTTATAAATGATATTTTAATGAAAGTTTATAGAGAACTTGAATTTCCATTCATTCATTGTTGTACATTTTCCTCCCTGCCCCCCAGTTCGCTTTTCTGTTTGAAAAAAAAATTATTTCATTTTTGTACAAAGGATTAGATCTTTATGTAAGTTAAAACTAATGTAAAAATTTTATTTTTACAGTGAAATACTTTTTAAATTTTCACTTCCCTTTTGTGTTTTATAGCCTTTTGTTTCATTCATCTGATAACTCCATACACATACACAACACCAAGACTGTACAGGACAGAGTTTCTAAAGCTTCAAATTTTGTTAGAATAGACTTTTGTTTCTTTCTCAAACACAGCGGCTGGTGGATTTGAATCTCTGATGTTTTGGCTACTTTTTAATGTATGTTTTTCACTATAAAGGTAAATTCCCTTTTCTTGAACACTCTCAGAAGATCATGTTGTCATTGTACTGACTGGTAGGTTTTGAAGAACTCGTAAAGCAGAGAAGAATGTATGCTTTGTTGTTTTCTGAGCGTATCTGTTTTGTTTTCTTAGGCTTCCATAGAGCACAAGAATATTTAAAAACTGAATGTTACAGATAATTGAGTTACCACTTTTTTTCTCTATGCTATTTCTATTTTTTTTATCTCTAAAATATAATTCAGGAGTGTCTTGGATAGAAAGTTGTGCTGCTAAGGATAATACACTATGAATGTGAAAATTGGTTACATTTGATTTTTTTTAACATTTATCTTTAGTGAGCTTTATTTTCCCAGTATCATCAGTAAAGAAATAATTTTATATGCGTAATTACAATGTTTTGTCTGTTTGCCAGGAATTACGAAAACCTAGCTACGCAGAGATTTGTCAGCGAACAAGTAAAGAGCCTCCTTCCTCCCCACTACAACCCCAAAAAGAACAAAAGCCAAACACTGTCAGTTGTGGGAAAGAAGAAAAGAAACTCACTGAACCAGTGGAGAGATGCAGAGAACCCCCTCCCTCCAAGTCAAATCCAGGACAACC
>NW_006399810.1:16478530-16487748 GCF_000299155.1 Elephantulus edwardii | reverse complement strand
TGGGTTGGCATGAGTGGATGACAGAGTTACTCAGTTACTATGTAGATCTATTGTTGTTTGTTTTACTGAGTAAGCATACTGTAGTACAAGAACTAGCAGTAGATTTTGTAATATACTTTAAAGATCTTAAACAGTTGATCTTTTTTCAGATTATTGAAAACTCCTGTAAATGCAAATAGTCAATACTGTATTAAATATGTGCACTTGGAAGTGTGTGCTTTGCTTGTACAGTTGTAAATAATCAGAACATATTAAAAAGGTACCCTAAAGAGAAAAATCTGATAAAAATTATTGATATATTATAAATGTTGCTGTTGAGCTGGATGTAGATAAACTAAATGTTGTGGTTTGAATATTTTAATTTTTTCAGATTTTGTTTTGGGTTTATTGGTTTGTTTTTTGGATTTTTTTTTCTTTTTATATCATACTGGTGTGTTGAACTGATTCTGCGTCTTTGCTGCAAAAAGGGAAATGGAAAGTCTTATTAAAAGCCTTCAAAGGTTTTCATACTCTTTTCAAATGTATATGTTATATCTAATGTGAAAGGGTTTTGAAATATAGAAAGCAGAAACTGGCAGTATCTTTACGTGAAAAGGAAAAAAAAAATCTGTGAATTAAAATTCTACATAACTAAGCACCTTTTACCTTGTTAGAGGAAAACATATCCTGATACATTTGATCACATTTCCTTCAGAGCAGTTATTATTTAAATGTCATGCTAATACATTGCAAATGCCTGTAATGGGAATTTATTTCTTTGTAGTTGTCAAATATTTGACTAAGAAAATAAAAATAAATTGACCACTTAATGCTAAACTAATGACTATGCAAATAGTTTGAAAGGCAAGCTCTAAGATCTAGTAACTCCTGATGGATAGAGGATGGAGCATGATGTTGTCAGCCATTATCATCACCACATTTACAAATCCTAGTGAGCCAAGTCATTGGTTTTTAATAATGATAAGTCCCTTTCCCTGAAGGCAGTGAACATTGCAGCTTGATTTGTATATGGATAAAGCCAGCTGTAGTTAATTTGCTTTGTTTGTTGGCTGAAAGTGTAAACCTCAACATCTACAAACAGGAAAACAAAAGTGATCATTTATAGTAGCAACAGTGTACAGCTAATCATTATAGTGAACTGGTACATTCTAAAATAATATATTGAGACCAGCAGAGTGTGTTGTGCTGTTCTAATGTATTCTGCTGCAATTTGTACTAGGTCAATACACTGTAATTACTGCTTTTCCCAGCAACAGTCTTGTTGCTTCAAATGTTAAAACCTTGCTCTGATGTGGTTTGGTTTGGTATTTTGTTTTTGTTGTTTTGGGGTGTTTTTTTTTTTCAAGGGTGGGGTAGGGTGGGTTAGTTTTGGGGGATTTTGTTTTGTGTTTTAGCTATTTTTCTCTCCAATTAAGCAAAGATGATATGCCAAATAACTACATAATGTCAATAGGAAAAACACAAAAAACCTCTTTCTGATGTTTTAAATTTGCCACTTAGAAAAAAGAAATGGGAGATAAGACAATAGAAAGCTATAGTGGTACGTGCAGATTGTTGCTGTGTTACATGCAGCTATAAATATGTAACTTTCATAATTTTTTTTAAAAAAATAACTCTTTCCTTTCCCCAGCAGTATCTCAAGTGACAAAATCAGAGTTACAGCAGTCACAAATGACATTTTAACTTGTAAAAATTGTGTGGTACTTAATATTTGGAAGTATAGGAATCTGGCCCTATTTCACCAGAAATTAAATTCGAGTAGTTGCTTTTCAAGCGTTAATGTCATGATATTTCTGATCAGTCCTTTTAATTAATTGCATCACTGTTTGTCACTAGCAGGTGGCATAAAACTTTCTATGTTGCTATATTATCTGTCAACATTTCTACAGTTTACATTTAAAAACTGGTTCAGTTTATTACAAGGGCAACAGGTGACTAAATGGTGCATACTTATCTTTGTATCTCCCTTCCCTGAGCTGTAGTAATGGACCTTACGTACTTTGTAACCTATTATACAGAAAGCAGCAGACAATCGAAGATTTAAGGAGAGGCAACAGCTACCAATTCACAAAATGGGATGTAATGTGGAAGCTTTCTTGATGGTTTTAGTTTTTGTTCTCTTTTGTTTCATTAAGACTGGAATCAAGCTTACATGTAAACTATTGGTAATTTAAGTTTCCTTTTGTGTCATTCAGTGTAAAACTGTCTAATTTGAAAATGTAGGTTATGAAAAATAAAGATTTAGGCACTGTTCAATTCTTCTTTTGGCTTTTTTAAAATTAAAATTTTCTTCAGGAATGCATCATTTTAAAATATAAATATTTTTACATTGTTGTGCCAAACAGTGAAAAAATTATTGCCTCAAACTTCTTTGACTTGGCGAGCTCTGGTGGCCTAGTGGCAAGAAGCTGCACTGCAGTCCCACAGTGTATGGTTCGAATCCACCAGATGCTCTGCTGAAGAAGAAGGGGCAATCTCCTCTTGTACCAGTCAGATCTGATTTGACTGTATACACACAAAAAAAAATAATAAAAATAATTTTAAAAAAACAACCAACTTCTTTGACTTTTAAAAATTTCTCCACATGTACATATGGATTATTATTTAAGAGTTTCTCCCAGTCAGCTTAATATTTTTAAGGTGTTCAGAGTGAGCATTAAAGTATTTGTGAGGGAATAATTTATTAAATTCAAGGTTTTCAAAAATTGATAAAAATTTCTAAAAATATCACATCTGAATTTCTTAATAATTGTAGTAGAACTCATGTTTACATAAAGTCATTTAGAGTTGATGATGGATCATCTTGGTTTTCAGATCATACATGAATGAATGGGAAGAAGTTTGAAAAATTAGTTACCCTTATATAACAGGGATGGCAACACTAGCAAAAGACTGAAAGTAAATGAAACTTATATGTCATTTAATGGACAAATGATTTGATTAAGATGCTAATTGGCTGTTACTCTCCTGTGAATACCTGTTCAGAGCCTTTTTCTAATTTTTATTAACTTGCTTTTTCCTAATGAATCTTTTGTATGTGTCTGACTATTCTTTTATCTGTTAAATATTTTACACTGTTTTCTTATAACCTACAATTGTCTTAGTGTATGTTTATAATTTGTTTTTATTTATTACATAGTTTTAATTATATAGTGACATTTATCAACTTTGTTTTGAGCATTTTAGTCCAGTTTAAGAAGTCTTTGATTATGTCAGTCATAGATAATCTCCTTATCTGTGTCTGTGTATGTCTGTTTGTATGCATTTGTCTTGGATTCATCTGGAATTTATTAATTTGTGAGTGTATGTGATTTGTATGTGTCTGAAATTTGAAATAGGAGCAAACCCAACTTCACTTTGCCACACTGAGTTTCTTTTCCCAAGATCACTTATTCATTATTTCACTGTGATTTGTGATGCCCCTTTTGTTACTTTCAAAGTCTCCACTTACGCATGGATCTAAATCTAGGTTCTTTGCTGTGCTATTTCTGTACTGAAACTGTAGCACTTAACTAGTGACTAATTCTGTGCTTCCAAAGATTTCCTTTGTAGAATTCATCACAGTTGTATTTTACTCTCTGTTCTTAGTGCACTGTCTGCTCAATAAATATTTGTCACAATAATGAAGTATTTATTGAGTATGTATTCTCTGCACAGCATTGACCTAGGAAATTAAAAATTCACTGCCTTCACCCAGGGGTCAGTTCTTCACTACTTTTTTCTTCTCCTTAGACCAGCAGGTTAGCGAAAGCATGCTCATAATACAGCTATGGGAGAAATACAAGAGCCAGAACCTTGAAAATCATTATCTCTGCTTTACTCAAAAAATTTGAACTTGTTGCATTTTACTCTGGCGTTCTTGTTGTGTGTGCCACTGAGGTGGAGCTGACTCATTGCCGACTATCCAGATTTTCAGAAGCAGTAAGTTACATCAGAAGAAACTGCCCATCTTTCTCCAACAGAGCAGCTGATGGATTTGAGTTTTTGGTTGGCAGCACAACTCTTTACCCCTAGGCCACTAAGGCTCCATTTATTATAATGCATGCTTTTTTTAATTTTGAAGTTTTAGATTTTTTCTTTTATATTAGTTTACTTACAAAGTTCATTTACATTGTTTTTCACACCAAATCTTTCCCATTTCTTCACCTCCACCTATCAAATGAGAAGCACATTACTCCCCCTTTTCTCCAGTCTTTGAGAACTCCTAATCCACTTTGCCTGTATGCTTTGCCTAGTCTAGATAGTTAAATGGGAGCATAAAATATTTCTGATTTTATTTCATTGCACACTCAAGAGCTCTGGTGGCCTAGTGACAAGAAGCTGAACTGCAATCCTTAAGGCACACAGTGCAAGGCCACCAGCTGCTCCACAGGAGGATGGACACTCTCCTCCCATGCAATTAACTGCCTTTGAAAACCCGCCAGAGGGTCAGCTGTGGGTCAGTTCTGACCCAACTCTAAACAACAAAACAATATACTCAAGGTTCATACATGTGTGGCATGTGTCTGCTTCATTCTCTCTGTGCTTGAACAATAATGCATTGTATGCCTGTATATTTTGTATATCCATCTTCTCTTGGACACTAAGGTTATTTCTGCCTTTTGACTGCATAAGCAGTGCATTAAGAATCATTGGTGAGCACATAACTGATCCAAGCCCCTACTTTTTAAAGTATTTGGGGTGGAATTGCTGAATTCAGTGATAGCTCTGTTTAATTCTTTGAGGAACCACAGCACCTGCACCATTTTATCTTCCCATCACCAATGCATAAGAATTCCAATTTCTGTGCCTGCTTGTCCAAAAGAACAAGTATGTCTAGGAGAAGGTGCTCCTTAGAAGCAAGGGTAGTGAAACTTCTTACATACTTTGAGCATTTTGTTAGGAGCAGCCAGTCCCTGGGGAAAGGATATGATGCTTCAAAGGGTGTAGGATCAACATAGAAAGGGAAGACCCTCATAATGAGGTGGATTGATAGAGTGACTCTAACAGTGGACTCAAGTACAGCAGAGATGATGAGGATGGTACAGAACAGGGATTCATTGTTCTGTACATTGTGCCATGAGGATGGCATAGAGCACAGATAACATAAGGTTGCTGTGATTTACAGTCAGTCTAAAGGCCATCTATGAGGTGGATTGATTGAGTGACTAGGATAATCAGGATGGGAGTATCAGAGACAGTGCGATTGGCACAGGACAGCAGAGTTTAGGGCTGTTGTACATAGGGTCGCTATGAGTCGCAAGCAACTCGATGGCACATAACAATAGCACCCACAACTTGTCCAAAGTCAGTCACTACTTTTGAGTCTGAACTGACTCCTACAGCTGACCCTCAGCAATCTCCACCTTAGCACTTAATGTTTTCCATTTTAGTGGAGGATAAAGTGCTTTATTGTTGCTTTGTTTGACATATCTCTAATAATTAAGGGGGCTCTGGTGGGGTATTCCATAGCAAGTTGTGCTCTGAATCCAAAGTAGTTTGAATTCACCAACCACTTTATGAGACAAGGATGGCAGTCTGAACATTTTCAGCCTCAGAAACCTGGAAGAGGGTCACAGTCAGAACTGACCCAGCAGAGTGAGTTTGTGTTGAGTAAGCAAAGCTGCTTCTCATCGTTTTTGATTAATTGTAAATCTTTTTGGAAAAATATCTGTTTAAGCCTTTTGCACATTTTATTTGGGTTCATCTTTTAAATTGTTGAGTCTTGTAAGGCTTTGGTTATTTGGTGCTCATGTATTTCTTCCCATTCTGTAGATGGTCTCTTTCTTGATCAAGTCTTCCGAGACATGAAAGTTCTCTAATTTTGAGAAAGTCAATCTAGTTTTCTCATTTCATATATTGATGTCATATCTAAGAATCCATTATCCAAAGCAAGGTTTTGAGGATTTACTAATTCATTTTAGTTAAGACTTAATTTTAATAATTTGTTTTAATTTTTAAATCATGTTTATGGATAAAACTAACAGTTCAAGAAGCATGGGATTACAGGTGAGTTGTGGTGTTGGGAAAGAACTACTGAACTTCCCATGGACTTCCAAAAGAACACAATCAAGGCTGTCTTGGAGGTAGTGCAACCAGGTTGCTCCTCAGAGGCAAAGATGGTGAAAGTCTATCTTGTGTGCTTTAGATACGTTGTCTTGGTTGTCCAGTCATTGGAAAAATACATCATGCTGGGAAAGGTGTAAAGTCAAAGAGGATTGACACACACACCATACGCACACCTCCCACCCCTCAAGATGGATTGACACAGTGACTGTAACTTTGGGTTTGAGCATATCCGAGTTGGTGCAGGATAGGGCAAAGTTAGAATCGCAATGAATCATAGTTGACAGGACCTAACAACAAAATCTTATGGAATCTTATTACCACAGAAGATCCACCTTTATATCTTGGCTCAAACGTCTTAACTGGCAAAAGCAACCTCTAATTGCTCTTGATTATTCTGATGGAGCCATGTGGCCAAATAAATATTGCAATACAAAGGGATAGAGTTTTTGCTTCCTACAGTGTTATTTTTCTTCTTTGGTCTTTTGAAAAACTATCTAAAAACTTACCTCTTTTCTAATGTAGCCATTTAGTGTTCTATATCAGTCAATTATATCAGTTCTATATCTCACCATTGCTTTAATGGCAGCCTACAATTTTTAAGATGTCAGGTTTTAATTTGTATTCCCTTGTCCGTACATTTACAGATTCAAATTTTCTTTTCAGCCCATAGGTTATTTAGAAGTATTTCAAAACTTTCCCCCCTATTGTCTTTCTGTTCTTTTGATTTACACTGTTTGATTTCATTTGATTTCTGTTAGTTTGATTGCCCTGGAGTCTGAAAACATACTCATTATTTCATTCATTTTACATTTGTTAAGGTTTGTTTTGTGAAATGCTCCAAAAGTGTGTTCTGCTGTTCGAGTATTCTATAAATGTCTGTAAAATCCCGTTAGTAATGGTGATGTTCAGTTCTGTGTCCTTGATGGTTTTCATCTAATAGCTCTATCAGTTGCTGAGAATGAAGTGTTAGGAATCCTCCACTGAAATTATAAATTTGTCTATTTCTCCTTTCCTCTTGGTCAGTTTCTGCTTCATGTATTTTGAAACTTAATGCATACACTTTTAAGATCCTTTATCTTCTTAATGGGCTGATCTTTTATTATTATGCAGTCTTTTCAGACCCTAATGAGTTCTTTTACTTTGAAGTTCTACCTTACTTTATTTTATATGAATACAACTATTGCATTTTTTTTTATCATTGATTTCGCATGCAAGCAAGATTGTGCTGAAGATTATCCAAAAACGACTGGAACAGCACATCAACAGAGAACTTGCCTGAAGTGCAGGCTGGGTTTAGAAGAGGCCATGGCACTAGGAATATTCTAGCTAATGTCAGATGGATCTTAGCTGAAAGCAGAGAGTACCAGAGGAATGTCTATCTGTGTTTCATTGAATATGCAAAGGCATTTGACTATGTGGATCACAACAAACTGTGGCTGACTCTGAGCAAAGGGAATCCCAGAACACTTGATGATGCTTATGCAAAACTTATACTTGGACCACGAAACAGTCATCAGAACAGAGCAAGAAAACACTGCATGGTTCAAAATTGGGAAGGGTGTTCACCAAGGATGTGTCCTATCTCCATATCTTTTAAATCTATATGTGGAACAGGATTATCCAGGAGGTAGGGCCCTACCTAGGAGGAGAAATGTGGCATCAGGATTGTAGGTAGACTTACAAGCAATCTGTGTTATGTAAATGGCACAACCCTGCTTGCTGAAACTGAGGGGGACCTGAAGCTCTTGCTGCTGAAGGCCTAGGACTGTGGCCTTCAAAAGGGACTGAAGCTCAACATCAAGAAAACAAAGATTCTCACCACTGGGCCAATTGGCAGCATCACAATAGATGCTGAAAAGATTGAGATTCTGTACAGCTTCAGTTTACTCGGCTCTACAATCAACACTCTTGGTATCAGCAGCCAGTAAATTAAAAGACTAATTGCATTGGGAAAGTCTGTTGTCGGAGACCTCTCCAAAGTACTGAAGAGCAACTATGTCACAGTCTGAAGACTAAGGTGTGCCTGATAGAGGCCTTTGTCTTTGCAGTTACTTGCTATGAATCAGAAATCTGGATAATAACTAGGGATGATAGAAGGATAATTGATCACTTTGAGCTGTGATGCTGGAGAAGAGTGTTGAATATATCATGGACTCCTAGGAGAACAAGTAAGTTCGTCCTGGAGAGGTTGAAGCCAGGGTGCTCCTTTGAGGCAAGGATTTTGACATACTTTGACATGTTGCAAGGCAGGATCAGTCCTTGGAGAGGGATGTCATGCTTGGGAGGGTGGAGGGACAGTGCAGGAGAGGAAGACCCTCAATGAGATAGATTGATACAGTGAGTGGGGTAACAAGTAGGTGTGTTGGAGGTAAGATTGGCACAGGATAGAGCAGGGTTTAGGGCTGTTGTACAAAGGGTTGCTATGAGTCACAGGCAACTCAGCGGCACATAACAACATTGCTTTTTTAAAAAATTGCACTTCTTGGTCCGTTCCGTTTCAACCTACTTGTATCCTCTCCCCTGCTGCCCTTGTCATCTTGTTGATTAGAAAGCATGGATTTGGAATTCATCGACCAGAAATTATTTATAAACAAATGGCACCTCTCCATGTCTGTTATGTTTTCCAGTGTAGATGTTATAGGAGTACAAACTCAACTCATCATAAACCTCTGTTATGCAGATAGCACAGCCTTGCTTGCTGAAAGTGAGGAGGACTTGAAGCATTTGCTGCAGAAGATCAAGGAATACAGCCTTCAATATGGATTGCATCTCAACAAAGATTGTTACTACTGAACCTATAGGCAGTGTTTTGATGGATGGAGAGGGGATTAAAGAGATTCACTGCATTGTAAAAATCTGTTAGGGACCTTTCCAAATAATTGAAGATTAATGATACAGTTTGAGGACTAAGGCCCATCTGATTCAGGTCATGGCTTTTCTGATTACTTGCTGTGCAATCTGGACAACGAATGAGGATGACGGGGAAAAACATTGACACTGAGCTGTGATTTTTGAGAACTGAACATCCCATGGATAACCAAGAGAATATAAATATAGATCTTTGTTTGTTTGTTTTAAATTTAGTTTGTTTATTTTTCATTTCAATGAACATCTACAGAGATTTTGGAATTCCATTCATTCATTGTTGCACCCTTCTGCCCGCACAAACC